>NW_028234403.1:13720285-13727785 GCF_977035675.1 Penaeus japonicus | reverse complement strand
CGACTTGAAATCAATGCAATAGTCATTAGAGTTTTAGCAACTACTCAACATTGCCTTTTCTCCTTCGATCCCCTGCACATTTGACTTTGACGAGTTTATTGAGACAAGTGGTTACGTACATCTCAAAAGGATGAGGTAACATACATTATCCTCACCCCAATCTTAGTCCCTCTTTTGGGCTCACATATATTTTACAAAACCTCACAGCTATGTCAACATGTTGAAATATATCCCTGCACAGTACGGCTACTGCGGAGTGTTCCAGTCGGCGGACGGGCTGCTGGGCGGCACGAGCAACGCCCTAGGATTTCCCAAAGGCTCTCCTCTCAAACCCAAAATTGATCGAATGTGAGTAGTCATGGACATAAGATAGGATAAGGACCTTAACAAATTGCAAATGCTAATTTTTATTTCTTTTATCTTATTTTTTATTTATTTGCTTCTCACCTATCTCCTCGCTTTTCCTTCCCTTTCCTCTTTACTCTTTTCTCACCTTTCAATTCCTTCCTTTTCCATATTCCTTTTCACTTTCTTCATTTTCCACATCTTTCCTTTTTTTCTTTCCTCACCCTTCCCTGCCCCCCTTTCTCCACTTACCATCTCTCCCTCTTCTCTATACGCTTCTCTTTTCCCTCTTCCCTTTACCCTTCTTCTCATCTCATCTCATCCCCCCCCCCTTCTCCTTCGCGCTTCCTTGCAATTCCACACGCCATTCCCCATCTTCCCTTTTCCCCTTCGTGCTCCCTATCCCCCCCTTCCCCTCTTCACTTCCCAATCTATCCCTCTTTCCTTTCCCCTTCCTTCTTGGCAGGATCCGCGGCCTAAGAGAATTCGGCATCCTGAACTACCACCTCTTCCAGCAGACCCCCAACGCTACTAACTGCCTCACCGTCAGCGCGTCTCTGGGCAGCAGTGTCCCCGAACTCCGGCCGCTCGAAATGAAGGACTTTTACGGGGTCTTCTCGCTCTATGCTGGAGGTAGGTAAAGGAGGCGTCGGAGTGGGTTGCTGGGGAGGAGGGACAGGAACTGGTTGGTGGGGAACAGGACGGCGAAGAGAGGTTTCGTGGGGAGGAGGACGTTTGAGAGGGTTCTTGGGGAAGAGGATGTCAGGGAGGAGGTTTCCTAGAGAAGAGAACGCCGGTGAGGTTTCATGGGGAGGAAGATATCGGAAAGGTTTCATGGGGAAGAGAATGGCGGAAAGGTTTCATGGGGAAGAATACTTCAGGGGCGTTTCATGGGGAGGAGGTCACGGGGAGGTTTCGTAGGGAGGGGGGGAGCGTCGGAGAGGTTTCTTGATGAGGACGTCGGGAAGGTTTTATGAGGAGGGCATCGGGAAGGTTTTATGGTGAGGAGGACGTTGGAAAGGTTTCTTGGGCAATGGGACAGGGGAGCTTGAAGGGAGAGAGTGGAGAGGTAGAGAACAGGTGACGCTTCGGAGAATGTGAATGAGGAAAGAGATTGAAAATATTCGGTGATATTTATAAGTGGAGGATTTCGAAGAAGAAGAAAAGTAAAAGAAAAGTAAATGGTTAGTAAATGTGCATTTCAGTAAAGGGGAGAGGACTTCTTAGTGAATGAATGAGGAGGAGAAAAAGTAGGGGTCTTCTAGAAGAGTAAATACCAGAGCTGAGAGCCGGGGAAGAGACTTAAAAATATGATTGGACTGGAAAATGTAGTGGTAGCTTTTTGTGGACTTTGACATTTACGTAGTCCTCTGGGTTCATGTTCCCGTTACAATTATTTTAACGTCTCTTTCTTTTTCTACGTGTATAAAGCTGCTTCTCCTAACTTAAATTGATTTCGAGGTCGGCATTTGTTTTCTTCATACCTGTTCACGTGGCATTTGTAGTGTCAAATTCCACATTTCAGTTATAATTTGATTTGGCCAAGTTTTCAATTTGTTTGAGGGGGGTGGGGGATTTTGACACGAAAACATTCAGATATGTTCGACCTCAAATCGTTGAAGGAAATAGTTAACGCCGAGACTGATCCTTGGGTTAGTGTAGTAGTTTCCTGTCTCCTATTACTCTGTTTATTTTATTATGTATTAAGTCCTTCATACATTCGAGTTCTTCTTTAATCCCACCTGTGTCCCAGTTTCCATTTCAGTCTATTGTGTGACATTTTTTTGTTTGGCGCCCTTTTGAAAGCCAAGTATCTATCCAGTAGCTTTACTGTTGCAATATCTCAGAAACCTTATAATAGATGCAGAGATTTGAGAAGAATGATCTACCCTTTCTGGATCTAAATTGCTTGCTTGATATCTCCTTTCCAAACATTTTATTTTAGTTTGCCTTCTTGATGGATATATAGGTCTATAGTTCAAAGTGAGAAAGATGATAGAATGCAGTAACGCATTTTAATATAAAAATACAAATTTCGAGTCCCGGTCAGGGAGGTAAAATTTGTATTTCTATAGTTTAAAGTTTTGCATCGTTCTTGTAGGGGAGTTGTGGTGTTCGCCAGTTCCCATGTTCATTTGGTATCTTCCATTTTCTCGGTGAATTTTGGAAAATAAGCAATAATAGTTAGGTTAGGTTATTGTATGTTAGGTAAAGAGGAAATGATATCTAACCTATAATAGTGATGTATGTAAAGTTGGTTTAGTTTGTAGTTCAAAAGGCCAAAGTTGGGTAACCTGTAATCCTTATGGCACTCTGGATAAGCTGTAGTTGGTATAACGCATACATGCTAATCTATCAACACGTCACTTACTTGTATAATCACTTTATATATATTTTCCCTCTTAGGTATTGTACTCGCATCTGTGACATTTGTGGTGGAACTCTTGCTGAAAAAATAAGATGCGACATTTGAACGCCATCTAGATTTCAAGCTTGTCAACTTTTGCCTACTGACCTCGCTCGCTCTCTCAAAGGACTTCTTGTGAATTGTTAGCGTCACCAGTATAGCTGATATTGTATGAGAAATCAGTTTTTCATTCTAATGCACCAACTTATCGGTACAATTGTCGTATTCATTCTTTTTAATGAGGCCTCCGTATACCTTAATGATGATTACTTGGACCTTTACTTATAGTGCTTATACTCACTGCTTGGTTGTCAAATGGCTTGTTTAGGCACAAACAAATTTATCTGTATCTTCACAACATTGCATTGATATAATATGTGACAATAAATTTGTGCAATTAAAATATTTTCAATATCCTTAAGGGGGCCAGGATCTTGGGGGCGGACAGCCATGCCTTGGGGTGCGGGGATGGAGTATGCAATTCCCCCACACGACACCCCTGCTCCCCCTCTTTCTCTGCTTCTCATCCATCGATATTCCATAAGAAAAGGAAATTTTCAGATGCCATCTCTCTCTCGCTCTCTCTCAAGGATGCACATATCAATAAAGATACTGCTAATCATAAAACTATTATCACAATTATTTAGTCATTGGTTGCATTATCATTCGAATCACCACCCATTTTTATTTCTTTACTTTAGTTGATGTTACCTACTTCCTAATTTCATGATCAAAGTAATGGAGTAATTGTTAACAGCATCTTTAAAGGGATCATCTTTTTGGGGAGGGAACATGGCAGGATTACAAAATGTTCCATTGCATTTCTTAAGGCATAAACTTTTTTGTGCCGCTCCAAAATTAAGATTTTCTAATGCCTTATGACATTGAGTAGCTTTACCTGTTGTAAATGGGGATAAAAATGCTCGACAGGTCTCCGGAACAGTCACTAATGCTATCAGAGAAGCACCAAGATTAATTTTATTTCTAAGCAGGGAAGTGCACCTTTTTCACGATCCTCTTCATTCAAGTGTTTTGACACTTGAGCCATATTTGCGTCTGTCTTTTATTTCATGTGTGCTTTACTATTTTGTGAGATTGTATGTGCTATCTGACAATTTATCAATGTTTGTGTAAACAAAAATTGTAGTGAAGAGCCCATATCAGCTTAATTTGTTCTTCATACTCAGTGGGATAGAAGATTTCGTAAACACATATGAAAGACATTTCATCCTTAATGAAAATAAATGAAAACATGGGAAAGAGGGAAGAGACCTGTGCTTATGACTGTGAGTGCCATAGCACAAGGCATACATATATATATATATATATATATATATATATATATATATATATATATATATATATATATATATATATATATATATATATATTCCCCCCTGCTATCTAATAATATATTTCATTTGATCTCGTTACCTAGAATATAGAATTAAAGATTATTACTATAGAAGTAACGAGTTAATTAATGCAAGGGAAATGGGAGTTGCATTTTATCTCAGTATTGTAATCAGAGCCTGTTTTCTTATTCTTACTTTTGTGTGAACTTCCTGTTGTGTGTAGATTATAACCATTATTAAGGTGTACACGTGCTGACCGCATGTTGCATTCAATATTTGTAAATACTAGGAAGCCTTTCATTTTTTAAAGAATTCATATTGTTTTTTTTTTTCATTATAAATATTAATACATAATTGATGTAAGAAATGGGTATTTGATAATGATGACATTAAGTGTGCAATATATTTTGAAAGAAACAGGCAGTTTATTTCATCATAAAGTGTGTCATATAACAGGTGTTTAAAATCTGAGAAAACAACCAGTAATGTTGGGTATAACACTTGCTTTGCTATACAACACTTGTTCTGTTAGAGATGTACAGCTGTTGGTGTTAAATGATTTTTTAAATTAGGTTCAAAAATTATGTTTTTGGAATTTATAATTGTTTGTGAATTTGTATTGCATATGTTTTTTTAACTTATGGTTTTCATTAACTAAATTTTTGGGTTATGGTGCAATTAAACATTCCTTTTTCAATTCCTCATGATCTAGATTTATGTGATTTCCAGAGCTGTGAATCACATTGAAATATATTCAACAGGCTAGTTGTATTCTTCCCACATCCTTCCATATATGATTATTTATAAAAAAAAATCATATTGCAGTACACATGTTGCTGAACAGCAAAACCAATTTATGTACATAGTACATAGTACTGCCCATCGTACTTTTAGGTTTATGGTCTTTCAAATACTTATCAATGTAGGAATGTATATTTTCAGGTTGCATCATCAAGTTCTTTGCTCACCTATGTCTATACCGAGGGAGTAAATTTACTATGGATTTCCACCACACCATCACTTCTGATAATTAAATGTGGCATAAAGATACCCTCTGTTTGTATGTCAATACGTTTGAGTTGTATATAATGAGATGCATAATGTTTCTTCAACCATCCAAATAATTTTGAATAGCTGTGGTCATTAAATCAATGCTCTCAGATACCCTCATACTATGCACAGGTCCAACAAAGTTGGTAGCAATATTGCTGCATTAGGTGAACTATTATGAGTATAATAATATGCTGGAGAATAAAACACAACATGGAGTGTCATCTTTACTAGAAATTTTCTAAGAAAAAAAAAGATGCTTAGAACTAAGATAATATGCCTACCATGCCAAACTGGCATCAAACTGTGATAAGAATAATTTACAAAAATCAGATCTCAAAACATAATGCATAAAAAATTGTGTATGAAGTCAGCAAAACATTACAGAAGTTGGCAGCCATATATATATACCCAGCCAATGAAGTACAAGACTGGCACCCAGGGAATGAATGGAAAAGACAATACCTGCTTGCACAAACACAGCATTGTAGCTGATATAATCAAAGAATATCTATTTGTGAACTGCAAAAGCTGTATCATAACACCCCCAACTCCTCCCTGATGCCAGAAGCTATGACTGTGGGCCCTGCACATGTGCCTGATGAGAACCCATATGAGCTCCTGATGTGTGCATTGCACCCAAGGCCAACTTGATTCTTGTAAAAACAAGCAGCTGATTTTACAGCCAAAGTATTCCTTCATAATAAAAATCTGAGACTCAGTAACTGATGCATTATGTGAGAATAAAGTTTCATTAATTAATACCATGAAACTATGTATATTTCTAGTGTATGTCTATTCAAGACACAATGAAATAAAAACCTCATATAATACTTCAGCAACTGAATCATTAAAAATGAGCCACAATATTATAATGTACACAGGGTGATGGGACAAGTATATAAGAGCCTCAGTACTCAAAGGGTGTCTGTGGATTGCCACACCCTTAATTATTACTCTCATGCTGCTAACACTTTTCTTTTCTATACCATCTATTCATATTAATACAATACACAATTATCTTCCCAAGATGCAGCTTCTAATTAAATGCTCTTGGTAGATCCACTCCCATATTAATCATGCCAGGTCTGGGGTGTCTGAACACAGAGTGTATGTAAGTACATGGCAATATCTACTTCTAAAAGCTCCATTTTATCTGTTAGTCACTGAATATCATTAAAAGAACTAACAAATGCTGTAAATATTTTGGTTAAAATCTTTTCTCCATTACTAGGTGTGTACATTTAGTTATACAACAAAATATATTGCAAAGTTATGCAGCTTCAATTTCTAACTTTGATCATACCATGGGATCCTCATTTTCAACACTATTTTAAATATTAAACATCCCACATGTTAATATTCCTATCTAATTACTAATCATCACATTAGGTTATTGCAATTCAGTGACCATAACTTTTGCTATAAAGAAATACCAGACATTTAATCAGTTCTTACGACTCATTGAGTGACTGCGGAAATCTAGGTCATCCACAGGAAGCTCAAGATGGAACATTACTTAATATTGTGATGAAATTTTAGCATGAGAGAATTGCAGGTGTGAATAATGCTGGTGTTGGCAGAGTACACCCACCTCTTTCCCTAGTAAGACCCACAAATCTATCTACTCCTCATGAGACACTAAAGAAATAGTTGTGAGGCTACATACATCACCAGCACCATTCAAAACCCCTATATGTATGCACTCCATGATATCAAATCAGCTAACTTTTCAGTTTAACCACCCTACAATAACAAGTGAAAACGAAAACTGTGATAAATCACAGAAAGAGAGCAGAGAATAGCATGTCTGTACTAGCTAGAGGTACACTTCAGACTGCTTAAGAGACAAAAGGAACTAATAGTTCCAGAGAAAATTGTAGAGAGCAGAGAAGAGTAAATCATCAATTGTCAGCATGTTCTAGGCATCGGATCTGCTGTCAGCACAATAGAGTGTGGTTGATACTTTCATATAAAATATTGGCAGGAATATGTGATTCCATAGGTTCACTCATATAACATACAACATAGTTACCACTTTTAAACAATATCAGGGGTTTTACACAGTGCTGACCACTGATCTGTTATCTCCATGTACTTACTTTTGACCATTTACCCTACTGGCTACATGCTGCACCCAGCAAAGGCCATAGCTCAGCACACTACAAAAACACAGTACTTTATATTGTCCAACTTTGGTTAATGCTATCACACGAGCCCTACAAGAGCCGACCAGCTGGAGTTATCTCCACACAGCGCGTGAGCTGGTGGAAATTATGTAAATAAACATTTGAAAAGTTTTTCAACAATCACTTGGTCACAGCACTTCCACATCCAGGCTTA
>NW_028234403.1:13700285-13707785 GCF_977035675.1 Penaeus japonicus | reverse complement strand
AAGAATTGTTAAATGTTAGTATATTTTCTGGTATTCATACATCATGTTATTATCAGCAGTAATGCAACAAGACTATATTCTCATCTCTAGGATTCAGTTTGCTTTTAAAGCAGACAAAAATACACAAAAATAGGCACATTCTCTTGAATGAGCATTCTACATCTATTCCAGCCGTTTCTTAAATGTTCAGCATCACTCACAAGTACATAAGTAAGGTGCTTGCTTCACTCTTTGCAAATAGAACCTATAGGCTTACCCCGAAAATCCAGTGATGCCGTCGCGAATGTTTCCACCAACACTCCTGAAGCGGGCACAAGCGGGGGAAGGAAAAGGGGATAAGAATCATCCACACCCACAGTCGCAAATACTCACACCTCACTGCCTAATTAAAAACTAGTGCCTGAGGGATTTCTACCCACTAACAGGTCTACTGTTTACAAGCCATTGAGTCAAGAAATACACAACGATCTAACATCCTCTGTCAAGCATATACTTTTCTAGTACAAAAAATATGACTAGTGAGACAACAAAATCACAATTGTATATATATATATTGGTAAAATCACCAATATCAGATCAAAGAAATAGTTCTATAAAAAATACTAACTACTTACCACCAGAAATGTCCTTTCCCATAAAACAAAACAAAACAAATAAGACTATTCTCAAACGAGCATTGCTAACAAGAGTATTATTAGGGTAATTATTTTCTTTGTAAGTCACACCCATTTCACTCCAATCAGGGTCAAGGGTATGGTTAGGATACAGGGTTAACTGTGTGTCTGTTGTTGCTAAGTGCCCCGTGGCAGACCGACCCCGAGCCGGGACGGGCACGCTGGCACCGGTACTCACTTGAGGCCTTGGCCCATATCCCTTAGCACCTCCTTGGGCTGGCGGTGCGCGGCGACCAACCCATGGGTCTCAATCTCCCGAAGGCGCTTCTGGTAGTTCTCCAGCTTCTTCTGGAGCTGCTGGATTAATGTGGCAGATTTCTGGTTCTTCTTCTCGAACACTGCTTTGATCCGGGCCAGCTGTTGCCGGTCAGCATTGGCAGCGAGCTTAAGATATTCATTTACATTTTCTGAAAGTATTTAATATCATTAGGTTATGGCATTGATTGACTATCTAATTACACAATATAATACAGAGATTGAGAAAGTAGCTAGTAGGGTAAAGTAGAGGAGTGATAGACAGATAACAAGATAAAAAGATACTATGCATAGCCAGTCTCTCTCTCTCTCTCTCTCTCTCTCTCTCTCTCTCTCTCTCTCTCTCTCTCTCTCTCTCTCTCTCTCACACACACACACACGCCCCCCCCCATACTAACCATCGCGAGCTTTCTGTTCCTCCTTGATGAGGTCTCTGGTTTTCTGGATCTTGGCCTGGATGTGTTCCAGGGCCTCTCTGGTGCGCTGGATGTGGGGGCTGTGCTCGTCGTCATCCACATCCCCCCCGCGTAGGGTCTCCACCAGCTCGCCCGACCCATTCGACACTCCCGAGGACGGCACGGTCTCCTGCAAGGGGTCGAGGTCGTTGTCATCCACTGCGCGTGTCCCAGACCCTCACTCCAAGGCCCAGATAAAAATGATACGCTTATCACTCGTTCTAATAACCCAGCTTTCGCTCTTCAAAACTCATTGGCTTCTTCTGTCTATTTGTGTCTATAGATCTTTTTTCTGTTCGGTTCTTTATTTGTCTGCCTAGACGATGTGAGATTCTCATGATTTGCCTTCGATCTGCCTATTGCTTTTGTCTCTATTAGTTTTTCCTAAATGCCCTGTTTGTTCATATTTTTTCCCCATTTGTAGGTAATAATAACAATAATAATTATTATTCTAACAGATAAAAAATAACAATAATAATTCTCTCTATATATATGCCTGTTACTCTTGATCTGTTTGTCTTCCTGGCTTGGCTGTCAATCAAGGTGTCTGTCAATGTGTACCCCCGCCGTTCCCCATCCACTGCCTGTACCCTAGCCTTCTTCAAATGCTTCTCCCAGACCTAACCTATCACCTATCCCGCCCTTAAAGACAAGTGAAGGACGCTCGGCCATTGGCCCTGACCGAGTCCGCTCACTTACCATTAACAACCTAAGAATGACCAAAGGCTCTTAGATAAAAAAAGAAAAAAAGAAAGGAAAGAGAGTGTAGGACTCACGGCATCGCAGTCTTCATTGGACGAGTGCGCGGCGCCGTCCTCCTGCTGGGAGTGGGTGTTGGGCAGCCGCGTCGCCCTCGGCTGCAGGGGCGTGGCCTGGCCGTGCCCCCCCGCGCCCGCCGACACGTTGTTCACGGCGCCGGGCGTGGAGTTCACCTCCAGCGCGCCCGCCGCCGACTTCCGCACCGATAGGGGGGAGCGCCGACGGCTGCTTCCGCCCCCCCGCCCGCCGCCGCCGCCGCCGCCGCCCACCTCATTGGAGTTGCCCTTCTTTCTGCAATGCAAGGGGGGCGGGGGTTAATCAAGGCTGAGTACTACTAACCCCAGCTGGGGCGACATTCCTTCCACCTTAGGCAAATGAAGGCATAATTAGTAACATAAATAAGAATGCAAATGTAAATAAACATCAACGAGACAAGAGAGGAGGGAAAACAGCGATCGTAAGAGCAGATGATGATGATAGGAAAAACCCGATTACTTCGCGAAAGGCGCGACCTCACAGCACGCCGCGTATTCCACTCCGTCAAGAACTACTTCTCCCAAAGCACATGACACACAAACAACAACATCAACTCCTCCTGAGAGCTCGAAAACGTAAAAAAAAAGAGAAAAAAAAACTACCGTCGTCTCCTGCTTGCCCTTTTTTTTTCAGAAGAGGGGGGGGGGGTGACTAGACGCAAGGAAAGGTCCCTCAAGCACAGAGCGGGCGAGGAGTGGCTGACTGACTGATTAAAAAATGGCTAAGAAAAGAAGAGCAAAAATCACTATGAAAAGAAAAGAAAAGAAAAAATCGCTACCAAAAAAAAAAGAAAAGAAAAAAATCGCTACAAAAAAAAAAACACGCTAAGAATAGAGAAGAAACCTCACTAGGAAAAGAGAAGAAGAAGAAGAAGAAAAAAACTCCAGAGCTACTTGATACGCTTATTCATTCCTACCCACCCACCCAACCACCCACACACACAAACACACACAGATATCTAAATATATCAACCAAGCCCATACAAAATAAAAAGAAGAAAAAAAAAAGGTTGCTTTGGCAGATGTCGCCCTTTTGTGTTGCAGTCTAGGATGCGTAGGATCGACCAAATTGCACGCGCAGGACAAAGGGCATGGGATGAAGGATCGGGGGACAAAGGCGTGACTGAAAATAAAACGCGCCCACGGGGAAGGAGGCTTCGAGGGGAAACAAAGTAATAACAAAAAGTGATTAATACGAATGGAAAGACACCACGAGAGGAGACGAGATGGCAGAAGGATAATAAGAAGGGAGCGTGAGCTTAATAAGAAGGGGAGAGGGGGGAAGGGAGAGGTGTAAGGAAGAAGGAGAAGAGAGAAGGAAGAGGGAAAGCGAAGGAGGCAGCTCCTCCTTCGCCTCGTCCCTCGCAGATGATTCGCCGTCTTAAAGCTCCTTCATCTTGAATTTGACAAGAAGTTTTCTCCCCCCGAGGCGCCCCAGCATGCTCTCGCTCTCGCTCTCTCTCTCGCTCTCCCTACTTCTCCCTCTCTTCCTCAGTTATACCCTCTCTTTCACCCTCTCTCCTTCTCTTTCTCTCTCTGTCTGTCTGTCTGTCTGTCTGTCTGTCTGTCTCTCTCTCTCTCTCTCCCTCTCTCTCTCTACCCACCCACCTATCGGCACAGACAAACAGACAAACAAACGGGGACACACACATACACACACACACACACACACACTAATCCTCCTCCCACGCACGGAAGAGTCCGAAAATGAGCCTTTAATCTCCCAACATTGATAAGAAAGCATTGCCGTCCCGGAATCATCCTTCAACTGACTGTCGATGCAATCAATCAATCATGCATGACGAGTTTCAATTCAATTAGGACACTGATATCCCCGCGTTCGGTCATGCGCGAGAGAAAAAAAATATCCCGAAGATTTTTTTTTAAATAATTAGGAATGTAAGATGAGTAAATTGAAAATAGTAATAAAACTAACGACAATAATATTGGTAATGATAGCGCAATAATTAATAATAACAGTTAGGTATAAATTGATTTTAAAAAATATATATATCAAAATAAAACTCTGAAACAACACACCAACTTCCGCTTGAACTTCACGTTAACTTTATTTTTTTAAAGTCAATACGGAAAAAAACCGTCCAGGTCATCCATCGTTTCTTAATAGCTTTCGGCCCGATAACGCTTATCAATTAATTAAGAGAGTGAAATTGGTCCAACGCATATTTTTAATCCAATTTCGTAAACCATGATGCAATATGTTTTTTCTTTTCTTCCTTAATTCTCTCTTTCTTTAATGGTCTTCAATAAATTTTGAGAGGAGGAGGGAGGAGGGGGAGGAGGGGGAGGGGGAGGGGGAGGAGGAGGAGGAGGAGGAGGAGGAGGAGGAGGAGGGAGGAGGAGGAGGGGGGAGGAGGAGGAGGAGGAGTAGGAGGGAGGAGAAGGAGTAGGAGGAGTAAAATAAGGTCGATAAGAGGAAGAAAACTAGGGGAAAAAAGGAAGAAGAAGAGTAGGTAGAACATGAGAAATAGAACGAAGATAAATTAATACAAGAACAAAGAAAACAGTAGCACTTAAAGCAATAATACTAACAGGGATACTAAGCAGCTGACATGTAACAAACAAAGAACCCAACAAATAAGGGAAGGACGACGGACGAAGGGGAGGAGCGACAAAGGGCCAACTACGAAGCGGGAACGGGCTGCGTCTCTCACCCTTACAAGAATAGGAGTCAAGCAAAATGATGATGATGATGACAATGGTAATAGTAATAGCAATAATAATAATAGCAGTAATAATAATAATAATCATAGTAATAATAATGATAATGATAATAGTACGGCTAGCACCTTCCTGCAGCCGCCCTCGCCTAGACTCTGTGACTACCATCGTGACCCCTCAGCCCCTCTGTCCCCAAGTGAGGGCACATGCCCGGCCCAGGGCAGCGCGGGCGCGTGCCGAGAGGGGGGAGGGGAAGGGGGAGGGGGGCGCCCCGAGTCTCACCGTGGCGTGACGGTCTCGATGAAGTCGGCGAGCGAGAAGACAGCGAGCCGCGTCACCGGGGACATGCCGGGGTAGTCCGTGTCGTCGCCGCTGATGAAGATTTCCGGGATGGACGACGTGGACGGCGAGCGCATCATGACGGGCGTGTGCGGGCGCGTGTGGGCGTTCCGCTGCACGTCGTGGCGGTGGCGGCCGCCGGGCAGCGGCGAATGCGAGCGGAGGCCCGTGGGCGTGCGGGTGCCGCCCAGGGGCGCCAGGTCGGCCACCGCATCGCGCTTGTTGAGGCCGCAGTCGCTTCGGGAACGTCGGTGGCCATTCCCGGGGGCGGCGGGCACCGGTAGCCCGCCCACACTCAGCATGGTGGCCAGAGCGGCCGCCGGGGCCCGCGGGCGTGGGCGCGACGCAAGCACGCACTCGAGGAACCTCTCCGTCCGCCAGCCGGGGCTGACGCACCCATCACCCCTCGCGCGCGCCTACGAGGTCATGAGGGGGCGAGTGGCGGCGGAGGCGGACGCAGGACGACGCAGGGCGACACAGGCGAGGCAATGCAATGCAATCAGGGACAGCGGAGGAGGCAAGGGCAAGCGGGGTCAGGGCCCGGCAGGACGGTCGGCATCAAGGGTCGTCCGAGCGATGAGCGCGCGAGCCCACCTACCTGATGCTGCACATGGAGTCTTCCTTGCGTGTGGGCCGACGCCTTGCCGCACACTCACTGCTACTGTTATCTTGCTGTTATCATGATTCAACTGATTATTTCATCTGCTTATCACGGGCGAGTCAGGGATAAGATAAAGGTTATTAAATTCCCTTGGCATTCTGTCGCACTTCAACGGTTTTCTACAGATAAGATATTTATGTAAATAAGAACCAGTAAACATTCTCTCAAGGCGCTTCACATCAGATCTATGCGCGGTCACACAGGCGCTCAATCGGCCCTTCGCTTCATCTTGAGCACACAAACTCGCTCTCTCTCTCTCTCTCTCTCTCTCTCTCTCTCTCTCTCTCTCTCTCTCTCTCTCTCTCTCTCTCTCTCTCTTTCCTCTTGTTCTTTTGTCGCTTCCCAATCCACTCCTAAACTCCTTAAGAACGAGAGAGAGAGAGAGGGGGAGAAAGGGGGAGAGAGGGAGAGAGAGAGAGAGAGAGAGAGAGAGAGAGAGAGAGAGAGAGAGAGAGAGAGAGAGAGAGAGAGAGAGAGAGAGAGAGAGAGAGAGAGAGAGAGAGAGAGAGAGAGATAAATACATGGCAGTCCTGGGTGATCATGTTCACGTGGCTCGCCATTAATTAAAAGCGAGATAATGAGACGTGATAGAATCGGTGCCAGCTTTGAGGGGAATCTCCAGCACGGTATTTTCGCTTAGGGATTTTCTCATAAGGCGTGATAAGGGGAATTCCCGGCACCTCGTAATGACACCGTCGATTACACATTTCTTGGAAATAACTGCAGCCTATTTAAATCCCGTGAGAGGAACCTTTGATAAGATCTTATCACTAGTAAGCTCTTACCCTTCTCCCCCCCTCCCTTCATTCCCTACACCCCCACCCCCATCTACCCTCTCCCGCTGTCAAACCACACCTCAACGAAGCACACCGCACCTGTACACGCCCCTACACCTCATAAGACGACGACAGGCTAAAACCAAAACAACCCCCCTCTCCCCACCCTCTTGCAACTTGGCCTCCCTTGCAATCCCTTCGAGATCGCCTTCTTGACACGAGGAGCCAGCTGCTTCGCCAGGGCACCAGCTGCGTTGCCAATTTCTCTTCCATCGCCAGTTTTTGACGACTTGATGCCGCTGACACTATTCCCTGTCCCGGTCGCCAGAGTACACTCGCGGATATGATAGACAGATAGATAGATATATAGATATATAGATAGATAGATAGAGAGAGAGGGGGGAGAGAGAGAGAGAGAGAGAGGAGAGAGAGGAGAGAGAGGAGAGAGAGAGAGAGAGAGAGAGAGAGAGAGAGAGAGAGAGAGAGAGAGAGAGAGAGAGAGAGAGAGAGAGAGAGAGAGAGAGAGAGAGAGAGAGAGAGAGGGGGAGAGAGAGAGAAAATGAATGACGCACGAAAAACACATATTTTCCTTTAAATCAACCACTCACTCAACCAATAAAGACAACGCCGATGCCCCCAACCAAGCCAACTAACCCCACCCGAGCGATAACCCCACGAAAGCATCAACCACGTCCAAGGCAACCACCCTCCGAACCGATCTCCTCCATCTTTCCTCAAAGCGCAACAAAACCATCCAGGGCAATGCAGAGCGAAAGAAACACCGGGGGAGAAAAAGAAAGAAAAAAGAAAGAAGGAAAAAGAGAGAAAAACACAGGACCCCCCCCCTCTCTCTCTCTCCCCCGG
>NW_028234403.1:13677785-13695285 GCF_977035675.1 Penaeus japonicus | reverse complement strand
AAGCCTTGTTATCTACTTCGACCATTCTCCATTTGCAGTCTACAGGGATAGGAGAAAGGGAGTGAGCTCAACCGTTTACTATCTACCCACATTCCCCCCCTCCCCTCCCCTCCCTCGGGCACACGACCCTCTAATACCCTCCTCCCCTCCCCCCTCCCCCATCCAGCAACGGCTCTCGGTTCGCCACATACCAAGCCACACCCACGTTCTCGCCCTGTCTACACCCGCAAGAACGCCCTCCTCTTCCCGCGAGAGCCTTCCCTTCGTCAGGAGAATCGTGGGGCATCCACACCATCCTCCTCCTCCTCCTCCTGAGTACATACACTCAACGACACAACTAGGTCATCGCACGACCTTTAACACATGGCTGTTGTCTCGCCCAACCTGCACGGCGCTGCCTCTAGGTCAGCGGATCAACACACATCGACGTATACGCACACGCACACACGTGTTGCAGTCAGTCTGCATTATTCAGAGCAATATCAGAGAGCTCGGACGTTGAAAATCACAAGAGGATTTCGACCCAGTCTTCCTCATTCCTTCAATACTCGTAATTGCAGTATCGTTCACGTGAGTGCCCAATCACCAGTCAATCAACACCCGAGTACTGAAATATATGCCAATCCAGACGTTCATCACGACGACACACTACAAGCGGAGAGCGCACCGGAATCGGTATAAGTAATCACTTGAGTTACGATAATCCGGTTGATTATCGCAACACACTCACGTGCACACACATACACACATGACACACGCGGAGTGGACGCACGGTACCGGGACCCGGGTTGGAGACACACTGGCAGAAACGAGCTGGATGGGGCGACCTCGACCACCTTTCTGGGGGCGGGAGGGGTGGGGAGAGGGGGAGGGGGGGATGGAGGGAGGGGGGAGGAGGAGCGGTATAGGGAGGGTAGAGTGGTAGAGCGTGGTTGAGGGAGAGGGCAGAGGGTAAGAGGTGGTAGAGGAAGGGGGGAGGTAGCGAGCGGTAGAGGGAGGGGGTAGGGTAGAGTGATAGAGGGAGAAGGTAGTGAGCAGTACTTGGGAGAGAGGGAGGGAGGGAGGGAGGGAGAGCTGGTAGATAGCGGTAGGTGGATGCCCAGGGTAGAGAGTAGAGAGTGGCGGAGGGAGGGAGGGAGGGAGAGAGGGAGGGGGATACCGTAGCGATTGGTAGATGGCTTAGGCGAAGAGGCAGAAAATGGTAATAGGAAGGAAGATGATGGAGTGGCAGTGGGAGAGGGTGGGGATAGAATACCAGTAGAAGAGATGACGAGAGACTGGTAGAGTAGTAGTGGGAGGGATGGGGAGAAAGTGATAGGAGCAGGGAGGGAGGAGGAGGGGAGGGGTAGAGGGGGCGGTGAGCTTTGTCAAGTACTCTCAGCTAGCGAAGCTCCCTCACACGTGCTTCTCTTACCACTACACGGTAAAACTTTGACCCACACACTTACAAACACGCGCGCGCGCGCGTGCGGGCAATCCCACGCACCGTCTGCACTTTTTCCTCCATGAGGTGTGTGGGACGCTACCCCGCATCTCTCTCTTTCTCTGTGTCTCTCTGTCTATCTGTTTGTTAATAAATAAGTCTGTCTGTCTGTCTGTCTGTTAATGAGTCTATCTATCTGTCTGCCTGTCTGTTTGCCTACCTGCCTGCCAGCGATCTAGTTCCCTGTTTACCCCGAACCGCAATCAGACCACTTTCATGCCCAACCCAACCGACAGCTGACGTGCTATTTACACGGGCCTAATACCATCTAGTATGCAAGAAGGAAAAAAAAAAGAAGAAAAAGAAAACGGCAAAGAAACGAAGAGGAGTAGCATAAAGCCTTCGCGCCGGCCATTAGCACGGTCGTCCGTCCAGGAGAGGCACAGTGTCTCATAAAGCGCTACTGATCCGCAGTCTTAAGGCTTTGGGCTTCTGTTCTTTTACTCTTCGTTTAAAATAAAAATAAAGACTGTGAAACCTGTGAAAAACACATGTAAATCCTATGAAAAAAACGTAAACACGATGAAAAAAAAGGTATGAAAGAAAAAAGTAAAACTTTCTCAACTACTTTATCAATCACGTTAATGTTACCTACCAAACCAGATAACAAGGCGAGTAGTATTTAAGACCAGAATAATAAACAGAACACCAACAACAAAAACACAATATATTATCAACCGCAAACGATGACCCATAATAAACAAATACAACAATTCATCGCCACAACCATCAATCACAAAAAAAAAACACCAGTCACACCATTAACAAAAATAATGACACCCCAACCCTTTCCGCCCGACTTTGTACTAGAACACACTAACAAGCACAAACAACAACAAACAAATAATCATTAAGCTCCTTCGGAGTCCACGAACCCCCAACGCAATCACCCCCTCCTGGCGCCGCCCTCTCAACGATTCACTTACCCCGTCAACCGTCAATCATCCAATCAGAGCCTGTCTTTTAATTACAGGATATCTGACCGATGCCAAAATATTTTTCCAAGGGAGGCACTTGTCTCTCCGGTCAATGCGCCTCGATTAAAAACAAGAAGAGAGAGATAGAAAAAAAAATCCCAAACCATTTTATTCCTCCCTGTCCATCAATCTCCCTCTCCATCGCATTAATTGCTCATCCATCGTCATCGTCAGTCTTTGGTGCCACTGCCGCCATCATGCTCCACGCGCGACGTAACAGATGAAAGACACGTGAAATCCCTGGACCCTCAAGTCGTTCACGAGAGAGAGAGAGAGAGAGAGAGAGAGAGAGAGAGAGATAGAGAGAGAGAGAGAACAAACAACCCCACAGAAAAAATCCTATTACGAAGAGGAGGACGAAAGAGAAGGAGAAAGAAAGGCACAAAAAGTGATATTGAAATTCAATCTCTGTTATGACGTCTCGGATTCTTTCCGAGTCTTAGACACACACACACACACACACACACACACACACACACACACACATACACACGCACAAACACACACAGACACATATACACACACACGCGCACACACACACACACATAGTCACAAGCAAAACAAAACAGACAGACAGACAGACACCCGAGCAACTGGTCAGACGGGGGATTTGGGCCGCGGGCGGGCGGGCGGGCGTACAGCGGCCGAACACACGGACTTTCCCGGGGCGGCCTCGATGATCGCTAGTTCAACCTCGCGTTTTAAAGCTGCTTGCTTGGCGTAGCGCTTCGGCACGGACCGGAAGTCTCGCTCGATATAGCGGGGTCGTGCGCCCGAACGGAAGAGGCGTGCGAGGGCGTGCAAGGGCGCCGAGCATACGGGTGAAAAGCGGGTAGGGAGTAAAGAAAGATGCGATGCGGGAGGGAATTAAGGATCCTAAAAAAAAAGAAATACTCGGAATAAAAAAGTAAAAAAAAATAAGAGAGAAAAAAAATTAATGGGTCATTTTGCAACCCCGGAGAGGGACTAAGGAGTTGCCGTGCAGGCCTTGGCGACGGCTTGGTACGTACACGCATACATGTCGCAGTTGCGTGCGTCTTTTCGTGCAACCAACCAAAAGCACTCGGGCTGTCTGGAATCAAGGCGTCAGCGGGCGTGTTTACCTTGATAATCGTGCCTCCGTGGATACCTGCATGCTCATGCCTTGCTACACACATGCAACGTACTTGCAATCACGAACATGTTCACATGGCGATAAAAATATACACAAAAATAAACGTAAAGACTGAACATAAACACGTACATGCGCACACACATACTCCTACTGACACAGCTATTCGCATTCCCACCCCAGCCTCTGCATATCAATAACACCAAGGGGCGTCGTCAGAACTCTTTCAAGAATTCCTTTCAGCGACGCGCGTGACTGGCAAAAAACATCGCATTTGCTACGGAATAAAACCTGAAATCAGAGAAAGACGTCGGATTGAGCTTGCAACTGCAGAGACGTCGATGAAAGTCTATCGATGATTTGTGTTTGCACGCTACGAAGGGACGAACACACAAACAATACGTACCCAACACACACACGTGGGAAAACGACAAGCGTGCCACCTCTCTCTCATTAATACTCACAACTCACCCAAAGCACTCCAATTTCAGAAAGGCTTAAAAAAAAAAAAAAAAAAAAAAAAAAAAAGTCCGACTTGATTAGCAAATAACCATGCGATACACGCACCACTTCCCTTGACACGTACTTTAGCTCTTCAAACACTAGATCTGACAAGGAAAATCGACTCTCGAAGGGAAAATGTTGTTGAAAGGTGACGTAAAAAAGGCATCGATGACTGGCGACAAACGAGCGTAGCCATTTCAGATATGGAAACCGAAAAACGCGGTCATGTTTCAATTGCAAGGCGGAAGCTAATCTAGACTCCAGCGAAACTTTTTGATCGTTTGTAATCAGATACGATAGAATTTCTCCCAGTGATTGAATTTATTTCCTGTAAAAAATGTAATCAATAAGTACTATATTTTTTTTGGCACTGTCGCTGTCAGCAAATTAGTGCAAGCTACATGTACATCCTCACACTCCCCGAAAAATGAGCGCTCACTCACACAGACACAGACAGACACACACACACACACACACACACACACACACACACACACACACACACGCACGCAGAATTTTACAGCCTTCTTTAGAGAAATCAAACCTCTAATTAATAAATTTTCTTCATCCAAACTTCATTACTCCCAAGACACGCGCACACAACACCACCGCCACGCGAAACTAACACCTGCGCCTTGTTTGTGTACACTCCCGCCCTCGCACGCTTTTATGGGTCACAACCACACACACACAGAAACCGCAAAAGTTTACTATCTGTTGAACTTTAATCCTCAGCGGGATTTCTTTCTTTATTGTCATTATCATTATTACTATCATCATTATCATTATTATCATTATCATGATTATTATTTCATCATAACTTTTATAATTATTTCTTGCTTTAGGTCGAGGTCTCAACGCCAGTCGGTGCTCTCAAGAATACGTGCAATGCATGTTGTATTGCTTAACTATATGCAAATGCATCGCTCTCCGGTTATTGTGACTGCCAGACGACTCGTTGTGTAGATGTATGAGCGACCTTGAGTTCCCATCAAGTAACGCTCCATTGATTGTATTAAATATTTTTTTGCCTTCCCTTGCCATGCCACATTCCATCCCTCTCTCTCTCTCAACATACACAACATGGCGCATTTCCCTCGACACTCAGGTTTAACAGGGATATGATAATGATGGCTCCGGCTGGGATGGAGGAAGAAAAGGCCCCGGCCACGTTCCCTTTCAAGTCAGACAGACATCTCCGTCCTTCCTTATATTTGTTCGAAGTCACGGCTCTCTCGTCCTCTTGTCATATCTATCAATCACTCACTCACACACAGGCACAGGCACAGGCACAGGCACAGGCACACACACACACACGAAGAATGCTTGACGTTGGCGGAAGGCCTGGCATGTTGGCAGCGACCATGGGAATATCAAACGCCTTGTATAGATAGGGTTATGCAACGCCGATGTATAATATTAGTCCCGTCACCGGAGCTAGACTAACTCTCACTCTCATTCAAAAGCATGCACGATCATTCATACGCACGCACACACACACATACGAATAAGGGGGAAACGAACGACACCTGTCTCTTCCAGATAGAAAGCACGGAAAAAATACATTGTGATAAGTATGTAACTTCTATTAGCGGCATGAGACACTGTAGGGAATCACTGCATCATTGTTTGGGAATTAAATGGGGGGGGGGGGTAGAAGGAAGAGGGGGTGGAGACGTGGTGGGGAGAGGAGAGGGGCAAGAGGGGAAAAGGAGAAGGAGGAAAGGGAGGAGAGGAGAGAGAGATAGAGAGGGAGATAGAGAAAGAGAGAGAGAGAGAGAGAGAGAGAGAGAGAGAGAGAGAGAGAGAGAGAGAGAGAGAGAGAGAGAGAGAGAAAGAGAGAGAGAGACATACCATCCCCCATTTCAACCTAACTTACGTCCTTCGAGAAGCGTGTGGGCCCGGAAATTGCATATTGAAGTGTAATGAGATGCATAAGAGGACGATGCGATCCTTGGCGAGGGGAAAGAGAAAAGAACAACAACAACAACGACCCCAAAACAAACGAAGAAAACGACCCTAGTCCCGGCCCGCCATCCCCCTCCCCATACTCCTAAAGAGAGTTCAATCAACCTAACCACCAACCTTAATAACCGAACGACCTCAAAAAACAAAAAAAACTAACTTCTACCCTTCCTGGAATTCCTCTCCAACAAACTTCACCCAATTACACCCCTTCCCTCCCCTCCCCTCCCCCTCCCTCCCCAACCCACCCACCCTTCCCACAACACCACCAAAACAACCAAACAACCAAACAAACAACCCACGCACAAATAAAACCCAAAGATGAAAAAAAAAAAAAAAGAAAAAAAAAACAGAGCTCTGTCAAGAGAATCCGTGTCCCATCTGGCCTTCCGAGACGCGACTCCTAGAAGCCCTTCGTCATCATACCACATGCTCAGGCCGCGACGAGACATCATTGCGGTCATGATTTAAGTGAATATGCGCCGGGGTAATGGAGGGATGGAGGGATAGGGGGTAGGGGAGGAGTAGGGGAGGTGGAGGGATAGGGTTGATATAAGTGAATATGCGCCGGGCTGATGGAGGGATGGAGGGATATGGGAGGCGAAGGGCTTGTGGTGAGGATGATGGAGGGATGGGGGTAGGGGTGAAGGGGTTGTGGATAGGGTGATGGAGGGATGGGGGGGTGAAGGGATTGTGGATAGGGTGATGGAGGGGTGGGGGGTGAAGGGGTTGTGGATAGGGTGATAGAGGTGATGAAGGGTGTGGAGGGAGGAATAGGGGAATGGGGGAGACGTGGCGAATCGGAGCTAGAGAAAGTGAAGGCTGGTGAATACGATAGGGGTACTTGTTTTACCGTTCCCTCATCTCTCTGTCTCTGTCTATCTGTCTGTCTGTGTTCCTATCTATCTGTCTCTTTCTATAAGTCTTTCCCTCCTCCTCCTCCTCCTCCTCCTCCTCTTCTTCTTCTTCTTCTTCTTCTTCTTCTTCTTTTCTTCTTCCTCCATCTCCCGCTCTAAATAAACAAACAGAACTAAAAAATTAAAAACAATTTTCAATGAAAAAAAAAACTAAGGTACATGTCCCCACGCACACCCATGCATAAAGCAACAGATGGCGCGGTGGTGCCATCTTTCCGGATTTCGGCAGGCATCGCTCGGAATTTAATCGAGCGCCGTCACGTGGAGGCCTCTAGAAGAGAGAGGCTTGGGGTGGGGTTGGGGGTTGAGGGCGGTGTGGAGTGGGCTGAGGGAACGGGGTTGAATTTCACCCCTTATTAGATTGTGTCTTCTTATCTGGCCCTTGCGTCTCTATTTCCATCTCTCGCTCTCTCTGAACTTCGCATTCTTCTTCTTCTTCTTCTTCTTCTTCTTCTTCTTCTTCTTCTTCTTCTTCTTCTTCTTCTTCTTCTTCTACTTCATCTCTCTCTCTGTTTCTTCTCCCCCTTCCTCCCCTCTCTCTTTTTCTCTACCCCCTTCCATCCTCTATCTCTTCTCCTTCTCCTTCTCTCTCTCTCTCTCTATCTCAGCACGCCTCCCCTCTTTCTAACTCTCTCCCTTACCCCCCCTACCCTTTTCCTCCCCCTCAGCACATACTTAACGCGTATGTTTCAAGAGAATATCTTAACCTGAATAAGTGTACCGCGCTCGGGGTTAGGCAACCGGAGCGAGTAATGAACATCGGAACAACATTCGGGCGTTCTTCATATTATGTTTGCTTGCTTATCAATGATAATAATAACCATGATGATGATGATTGGTGATTGACGATTGGTAATTGATTATAATAATGATGATGATGATGATGGTGATGATGATAAGTGATGGTGATGAAGCGGAGGAAGAGGAGGAAGAGGAGGAAGAGGAGGAAGAGGAGGAGGAGGAGGAGGAAGAGAAGGAGGAGAAGGATGATGATAATAATGATGACGATGACAATGATAATAAAAACGAGGACGGTGATGTCCCCCCAGAATTATACAAACAAAACAATAACAATAACACTGGCAATGCTCTCCAGTAAAGTGCCGCGTCATTCTCTTCAAAGCAAGGTCACCTACTTACCCACCCTCCCCTTCCCTCCCACCCCCCATCTCCACCCTGATATCAATGAATATCCTAGTTCTCGGAAAACAACGCACGCCCACACCCACACCCACGGGAGCTTGTGTTTCCACGCCCATTCCAGAGTGATCTACGCATGACAAACAATCAAACAACTAAATGAACTAAGAGAGAAGCCCATAAAGAAAAAAAAAAGAAAAAAAAGGGAAGAGAGAAATAGAATATGAACAAAAAAATCTTGCAACAACCTATTCGCAGACCAACAAGCACTAATTGAAATTGGCATTTTCGACAAAGAGTTCCGCAAACCTGACTGAGCGACGACAAGGCCTTAGTTATTCAGAAGGGAAGCTATACAATAGCTCACCTCTGACCTTCGACCTGGTTTGTTTATACCTGACCTATCCTGGCTGTTCATTTTTGACCATATCGCTCTCTCTCTCTCTCTCTCTCTCAAACAGTAACCTCATATCTTGCCCTGATTTACTTAATCGTAAGTTGAGCACAGAGGAACCACAGTCTCTCTCTCTCTCTCTCTCTCTCTCTCTCTCTCTCTCTCTGTATGTATGTATGTATGTATCTATCTGTCTATCTATCTATCTATCTATCTATCTATCTATCTATCTATCTATATATATATATATATATATATATATATATATATACATACACACACACACACATACATATATCTGTTGTTTATCTTCCATCTATAGAATCACACATACGCGCTCTCACGGACTATCTAATCACGCGGTTCATGATTTGGCTTCCCGTCCCGATGAAGGATTCCCCGCCACGGAGAATTAATAATCTAATTAGCCCCCGCTTAGAGCCATCGCACCTTGCGAAGGCAGGTAATCGCGCGCAAGCAGATTTCACGCTGTCGCCATAACGACCTTTTGCAAGAGTTACAAATCGATCAATACATTTTTTTTGTATGCAATTTTAGTTAATTGATGATGATGAAAAGAGCAAGGGAGGTTCCCTTCTCTCCTCTTCCTTCTCCTCTTCCTCTTCTGTATTCTTCTTCTCCTCAACAACCTGGTCTTCTCCCTCCTCCTCCACTTCCTCTTTCTCCTCCTCCTGCTCTTTCTTCTTCTTGTTCTTGTTCTTCTTCCTCTTAGTATTTCTCTTTGATTTTCTCTTTCCCCTCTTCCTCTTCCCCCTTCCCTTCTCTCTCCCCTCCCCCATCCACCTCCACCTCCTCCACCACGGCTTCAAATAAACCGATACCAAGGGTCCTTCCACTCCTCGTCCATCCGCGACCTCTCGACTCCCTTATCCTTCGGCGGTAAAGATCAGATACGTGGATTCACTTCAAGGGGGGAGGAATGAGATAGAGATAGAGAGAGAGAGAGAGAGAGAGATAGTAATACGGAAAAGGGAAGAGGAGAAAGGAGCAGATTAACCACGACGATATCAGATGAGAGAGAAGAGAAAGAAGAAAGAAAATAAAGGACAAATAAATACAGACACGACATATATATATATATATATATATATATATATATATATATATATATATATATATATATATATATATATATATATATGAATATACATATATAGAGAGAGACAGCAAGAGAATGGCGGGAGGGACGAACCTGACGCCCACTTGATCACCCCAGAGAAAGGCTTCGTTAGACCGACAAGAGATCCTGCGAGACTAAAACTTGTATTGACTCTTCCACGACTGCAGACTTCAAAGGACGAAACCGGGGGAAAAAAGGGAGAGGAGAGGGGGGGGAGGGGGGAAGGAAGCGATGTGATGGGGTGTGTGGGTGGCGGGCAGGAGTGGGGGGGAGATGGAAGGGGGGGGGGGCGGAGAAGAAAGGATGACTGGACGTTGCTTAGTTGTTGTTTTTTTGTTTAGTTGTTTGTTTAAATATGTATGTGTATGCGTGAGTGCGGGCGCGGGCGCGCGTGTGTGTGCGTGTGTGTATGTGTACGTATGTATGTATGAATGTATGTTTGTATGTATGTATGTATACATGTGTATGTGTGTGTGTGTGTGTGTGTGTGTGTGTGTGTGTGTGTGTGTGTGTGTGTGTGTGTGTGTGTGTGTGTGCGCGCGCGCGTATGTGTATGTGCTTGTGTATGTGTATGTGTGCGTGTGCGTGCTCTTGATTTCAACACCGTAAAAAAACAAAAAAACTCCCCACTTCTACACAAGTCTACGGAACAAAACGCCAGCTTTTCAAAATCTGCAGCGACGCCATATGTTCCTCGGGCACTGGCTGTCACAACCTCAGGTGTGCGGGCAGATATTTGTAAACAAGCGAGCAAACAAACCGGACTGTTGTCGCAAGTACGCACGACTTTTCTTCTCGAAATCAATGGATTCTGGAAACACATTTCGCAATATAAAGGATGACCAAAAGTCGTGGAAAATAAAGAGGTAGAAAAAAAAGGAATCGGAGAAGTAAGAATAGGAAGAGAATATAAATAGTTCTCCTTCAAGGATGATAAAAGCTTCTCGTTTAATTAGTCACCGTGGGAAATAAAGCAGACAGGTTTTATCGGTCCTTATCAGTCACTCGCCTCCTTCCCCCTACCCCTAATCCCCATTTCCATCTCCCCCTCCCTTCCCCTTCCTCATTCCCTCCATCCAGGCCCCTGTCTCTATCCCCATCCTTCCTTCCCCTTCCCTATCCCTTCCACACCCCTTTCCCCCTTCCTCCCCCACCTACACCGTCCTTCCTCTACCACCTTCCCCTTTCCCCTTCACCCCTTCACCCTTTCCCTTCCCCCTTCCCTTCTCCTGATGGCACCCTGATCACCGAAAAGTGTAAATGAACCCCCGCATCAGCCAAGGACCCCATCCCCACCCCCCAACCCCCACCCCGCTGAAATCGTTGCACTAGGAACTCCACATGATCCAGCGTCTCATTTCATTTTTATTTTATTTTATTTTAATATATTTTCTCTGCCTTCGCGAAAGCTGAAAACGTTGAAAATGTGTGTGGGTGGGGGAGCCAGAGAGGGGGGAGGGGTAGTAAAAGGGGTAGGGGTAGGGGTAGGGGTAAGGGGTGGAGCGGGGGTGACGTGGGCGAAGGTCCAAATGCGCAAATTTCCTTAAGGAATATCCTTCGTTAACTTTCCTTTCTCTTTCTTTTGTACCACCTTTCCATTTCGCGTTCGTTATCCGGCAACAAAATGGGACAAATGGGATATAATAAAACGAGAAAGAGTTATAAAAAAAACAGAATGCATATACATAAAAAAAAAAAAAAAAAATGCAAAAGGGGATGGATGAAAGAGGGAGGGAGGGAGGGAGGGAGTGGGGTGGGGTGGGGGGTTCACTCTTTCACCTCTCCCGTTGTAATCATCCTTTACTTATTTAATTATCATTCTCTCCATACTCGGTCACCTCCTTCTCTACTTCTCCTCCCCCCTTTTACTACTCCATCCTTCCCTTCTCCCTCCTTCTCCCCTCCTTTCTCCAATGCAACATTAGCTGCCATCTTCAGGCATGATTTTCGACCCCGCACATAAAATCCTCCCGCCGCTTCTTTGCTCCGCCACTCCGAGCCTTATTCATATCAACCGAAGGGTCGAAATCGCCGTACCACGCCCGCCCCCTCTCCCCCCACAACATCAAACATGGGAAGTAACAATGCCACGCCAATCTGACAGCATGACGTCCATTGTGACAAGCATGAACACAAACACAAGCAACTGTGCTCGCCTACATGTGCGCGTAAATGAAATCAAGCACACACACACAAAACAGCCTCATGATGATTGCAGTTCATAAACATCAAGCCATGTTGCAATGCTTGCACGTTAATCCCGACCTCGGATTGCTCGTGTCTCAAGAGAGTCTACATGGCGGTGTCTTTTTTTGCATGAGTTGTAATTAAGCGTGATTCTTGATGTTGATGTGCTTATTTCTCTCTGATGAGCGTATATGATGCATACACACATCAATGTTAAGATTACGTGTGTGTGTGTGTGTGTGTGTGTGTGTGTGTGTGTGTGTGTGTGTGTGTGTGTGTGTGTGTGTGTGTGTGTGTGTGTGTGTGTGTGTGTGTGTGTGTGTGTGTGTGTGCGTGTGTGTGTGTGTGTGTTTATGCGTGTGCAACTGTGCATGTGTGTGCCTGTGAATGTGCGCTTGCTTGTTCGCGTGCCTGTGTATGTGCGTGGGTGTGCGCATACATACAATATATACGCGCACAGAAACACAATGAAACTTAAGAAGAGATACATGAAATTTGAATACCTCGTCACATCCACCCTACCCTTTGTCTGTTCAACGTGGCAATGCGTTACTCAACCACACGTCTCCTTCCCGTCACGCGGTCCAACACAATATCAAGTATCAACCACGTGCCTGCCATCTTCCTCGGCGCCTTCGCGGAATACACGGAATACACAGAGAAAAACAACAAGAAGAAAATTCGTATTAAGACAGAAATATGGTCAAAATCCTCTGTAGCACCTCCCCCACCTAAAAAAAAGAGATTTCTTAACAGCCCAACTTTGTTTGACTGAAGGAATAAATGAATGAATTAATGGCAAGCAGCTCCACCTTAGACAACCGAGAGAGAGAGAGAGAGAGAGAGAGAGAGAGAGAGAGAGAGAGAGAGAGAGAGAGAGAGAGAGAGAGAGAGAGAGAGAGAGAGAGAGAGAGAGAGAGAGAGAGAGAGAGAGAGAGAGAGAGAGAGAGAGAGAGAGAGAGAGAGAGAGAGAGAGAGAAAGGGAGAGAGAGAGGGAGAGAGAGAGAGAAAGGGAGAGAGAGAGAGAAAGGGAGAGAGAGAGAGAAAGCGATCGAGAGAGAGAGAGAGGGGGGAGGGGAGAAACTTAGTAAACAGCCATTAATTAGGAACACGGACTGCCTTCTGGGAGCAAACACAAGTCCCATGTGGTTCTCTGTCGTTTACATTAACTCTGTTTTCTTCCTTTATCTATATATTTGGGTTCTCTATCAGCAAATCAGATAAATGCCATGACCATTGAGATTACAAAAGAAAGAATCCGAAATTCGACTATTTTTTCTCCTTTTTTTCTCCCTTTCTGAGAACCTTCCAACTCTCAGTTACATCATGGTTATCCATCAGTCATACCAGATAAAGACGAGCAATGGAAATCTAAATGACTTTGAACGCGAAAATTACGAAGGAAAAATAAAAATAAAACATAAAAAAACAAAAAACAACGCAACAACCTCAATCTGTAAGGACATTTTTTTTTATCTTGTCCTCAAATAAGCGAGAGAAGTTCTTAACGTATTAATACAACTTCAAACCCCAAAATCGTCGTAAGAGAAAGTGAGCGAGGATTTACACAAGCTGTCATGTAAGGGATTTTTTCATAACTTTTTTTTTATTTTAACGGTAAAGTTACGGTTAATTCCCAAAGTTCGCTTGTCCCTGAATCACCCCTTTCGTATACCACCTCCTCCCTGCCACAATCCCCTACCCCCAAGGCTTCTCTTCCCTTCCATGAACCTATAAAAGTAACGAAGAGGTAGAGGGCGAAGAGGAGGGCGAAGAGGAAGAGGAGGATGAGGATGAGGATAAGGATGAAGAGGATGATGATGAGGAAGATGAGGAGCAGAGGAGGAAGAAAAAGGAGAGGTGGAGGACGACGACAACGAACAAGAGGAGGAGAAGGAGGAGAAAGAAAAAAAGGAGGAGGAGGAGGACAGGAGTAATGGGGAGACATAAAAAGAGAGTGACGAGAACGAAAGAGTCGGAAGGCGGAAAAGGAAAAAGAATAATAGAAAGGGAAGGGAAAGGTGAGGGAGAGGTGGAATGGAGAAAGCAATAAGAATAAAAAGTAAGAGGGAATAATAAGAAGAGAGGGGAGCAGAAGAGAGAATGGGGAAAAAGAAGGAAAGGAGGCAAGAATGAAGTGGGGCAGAAAAGGAAGTGAGAGGAGAGAAAGAAAGGTAATGTAGAAAGAGGCAGAGAGGAAGACAAAGGGAAGAAGGGAGACAGAGGTTCATAAAGGAGATCGAAACAACAAGCAAGAATTGGAGATGGAGGAAGAGGGGAAGATAGAAATGGACAAAGAGGAAGGGGAGGAAGAGGTAAAAAAAACACGAAGAAAGAGAAAAAGGAGAAAGTATATGATAATAGCCTCTCGAAGAACGACATCATGAGCCGTGCATGGCACCCCGAAGCTCAGTCGTAGCTCGCCAGACTAAAGCTGTTTCACCATGGGGCTGCATGTAACCCCTGCAACGCTGCCTGCACGCTGCAATGCTAGCGTGGGCTCCTACACCTGGCCCGCAGACTAGTTTTCTTTTTTTATGCACCTACATATAAATAACCATAGCATAAACATGATGTCACATAAAAGCCTCTGCCTACAGTGTGTGCATCGAGGTAAACTTTGTTTATTTGTCCGTCTGTCTGTCTCCTCTTCCTCTGCGATTCACTCAATCACTTACACACCCACTTACTCACTCACTCCCTCTTCCCATCCCCCTCCCTTTCCCTTCTCCTCTCTCTATCCCTCTATCCTTCTCCTCCTGCTCCTCCCCAACATCGCTCGCCCCACAAAATATTTCCCCCCGCTATGCCCTTGCCGCCTGATCGAGCAAACCGAGGAATTAATATCGGACCCGTATTTCGGCGGGTCTCGGGTTCCACGTCACCCCCCACCCCTCTTCGCCCCTCCCCACCCATCCCCCATAAACCCCACCACCCATTCCTTTCCCGGCTCGGCCCACTGCACCCAGACTAATTCATGGGGGTTTCTGTACAACACTAAATCGTCTTATTATACGATAACATTTTTTTTCTCGATCACTTCGAGCATATCGCGGGAATTCTTTTACATTTCGATCGACATTTTTTTTTATTTTTTACCAGAACTTAATTCTGCGGTGAGAATAAGAATAAGAATAATAATAAGAAAAAAGTCGTAACATGATAATTATTGCCATTTTTTTTCTAAGGAATGGAAGGGGGGGGGGTATAGCGAAAATGTTCCATCTCCGAATAACACAAACATTGCCAAAGTGTTATTACTAAATGCTTTGAAAAAACACGAATCAACACTTCCTCCTTTCCCCTCTAAAGCCCTACTCCCCTTTTCTCCTTCCTGATGTGCAACTTCCTCCTCAACGGCCTCGTAACTCCTTTCCGAGGTCCCCGTCGTCTTCCTTCCCTTCTCGACCACCTCCCCCTCCAGACGTCCTCCTCATCCTCCAGACTTCCTCCTCATCCTCCAGACGTCCTCCTCATTCTCCAGACTTCCTCCTCTACCTCCAGATGTATTCCTCCCGGACCCAGACCCCCTCCCCCTCCAGACCTAATCCTTCTCCTCCCGGCGAGCTCCTCCCCCTCCAGATGTCTTCCTTCCCGTTCCGACGTCCTCCTCCCCTTCCCGACGTTCTCCTCCCCATCCAGACGTCTTCCTTCCCTTCCTGACGACCTCCCCCCCCGACTTCCTCCGCCCCCTCCAGACATCTTCCTTCCCCTTCCGACATCTTCCTACCCCTCCGAACGTCTCTCTTCCCTTCCCAAAGTCCTCCTCCCCATCCACATTCCTTCACACATTCTTTCCCTTCCTGACGACGACCTCCTCCCCCTGACTTCCACCTCCCCCTCCAGACGTCTCCCTTCCCTTCCCAACGTCTCCCTTCCCTTCCCGACATCCTCCTACCCCTCCAAAGGTCTCCCTTCCCTCCCCAGCCGACTCGACCCACACCCAACAGACCCTTACTCTTTAAGCTCGCCACAGCCGCCGCTCGGACACAAGCAAACAACGCGGTGAATATGTAGTAGCCCCAATAACGAAAAAAACAATAGAAAATCAAGCGGGTCCACTTAAAAAGGGAAGAAAATAGAGAGAGAGAGAGAAAAAAAAAGAAGAAGCTGGGCATAAGTCACATTTCCGGAAAATGCAGGCGGCTTCCGCGCGAAATCCCCTCGTCTCCGGAGCTTCCCCGATCGCGGAAGAGGATGGAAAAGTAATAGGCTAAGCGCCTTTGAGGTGATGGGGAAGGTGCTTACAAAAGCTCTTCGCGGAGGCTTGCTTCTCTTCGGCGAAGCTTCTGTACGCTGAATCGAAGAGGGGGAAGGGAGGGAGGGAGGGAGGGGGGGGCGAAAGCGGACAGGAGGAATAAGTACGAGACAGAGAGAGAGAGAGAGAGAGAGAGAGAGAGAGAGAGAGAGAGAGAGAGAGAGAGAGAGAGAGAGAGAGAGAGAGAGAGAGAGAGAGCAAGAAAGAGAGAAAGAGCGAAGCCACCCGGTCTGTCTTCTATCCTTTCCTTGAATCGCCTTCACTTCCTCAATGCTCCTCCTTCCCGCCAAACCACGGGATGTTAGTCATCTCCAAAATGCGCTTCCGTGAAATGCATATCAAAAAGGTAGTGATTAAAGAAGCGCCCAGAAACAAAAGACGAAGCAATCTGGCGAGAGGACGTGACAGGTGCAAGGGCGGGGGAGAGGGGGAGATGGAGGGGGAGGGGGAGGGGGGAGGCGAAGAACTATTACTGTAGTGTGCCATTTCTTCGTCTTGTAAGACTCTCACACATACACTCTCTCTTCCTTTCTCTCTCTCTCTCTCCCTCCCTTCCTCTCCCTCTCCCTCCCTTCCTCTCCCTCTCTCTCTCTCCCACACACAAATCCCTCTCCTCACCCATCGAGCCACTAGTGCCTTCTCCCCCTCACGCTCCCCTGGCTCAGAGAAGATCCCCGGAAGTGAAACATACACCATGCTCGATCTCGTGGTCCCGAAGTCGTTAGTAAACAAAGCGCACACGTCATGCACTCTCTCACAGCGCAGTGAATTCGAGTAAAAGACGCTGGCAAAAAATAAGTAAATAAAAGGAAACAGTAGAGTTAGAATTATAGTAAAAGGAAATGACTGAGTTTAAATAATAATCATAAAAGAAATAATCTAATTAAAATAACTATAATAAGAGGCAAAAATGCTAATAATATAGAAGATAATATAATAAATAAAAAAAAGACGAACAGAATATAAAAAATAAGAAGTAACAAATTCTAGTTAGATGATAAAATATAAAACATAACTTCAGAAAGCAATAACTGAGGGCGTGGGCGTGACGGACCTCGCAAGCCCGGAGCGACCCCCCAGAGGAAGGCAGAATTCGTTCGTTCGTTTGTTCGTTCGTGCGCTCGCCTACTCGATTCCGGTTTGGCAACATATCTCAAGTTACGTGAGTTGGTGACGTTGCGTTTCGCCTCGCCTGCTCTTTTTCGTCACTCTCTCTTTTCCTCCGCCTTGGTTGCTGTCGAGTCACGCTGTCAGGTAAAGCCCAGCTGGTCGGTCCCTTTCGAAAGAAACGTGTTTTCGAGAAAAAAAAAAAAAAAAAAAAAAAAAAAAAAAAAAAAAAAAAAAAAAAAAAAAAAAAAATATATATATATATATATATATATATATATATATATATATATATATATATATATATATATATATA
>NW_028234403.1:13662785-13672785 GCF_977035675.1 Penaeus japonicus | reverse complement strand
GGGTATTTGGGGGCTACGTCGAGAAGGGAGGGGGGGGGGAGCGGGGATGTCACGGAAGGGACTAGGTTAGAGAGAGACAGAAGGAAAGGTCAAGTAAGGGTCAACGCACGCAACCAGCCTCACTCGAACGCCCGCGACCGTACCTCCCCCAATTTGCAAAGAGTGTTAACCCTTTTATTTCACTCTATTTTCTAGATCGTCAAGATAAGCGCTAGCTAGCTAGCTGACCACTCGCACCACATTCGCCTCGCTAGGGCCAGGTCGCCCGCGGAGACGTCGGTGGTAATGCGATTATTTCCTTAAGTCGCGGCATGCGGTGACCTCTCAGGGGCCCCGTCACGAGAGGCCGTCTAGTTAGCGTGAAAGAGAGAGATGAAGGAGGGAGGGAGAGAGGGAGGGAGAGAGGGGGAGGGAGAGAGGGGGAGGGAGAGAGGGGGAGGGAGAGAAAGAGAGAGAAAGAGAGAGAGAGAGCAGGGCATTGGCATGTGATTTTCTCTCAAATTCTGTCTGTATGCCTTTCTTCCCGTTTCCCCGGTCGCTAGACCACGGGTATGCATCATCTCGTCTGAAGAGAAGAAAAGGTCGCTTCTCAACTTTAACCCAGCATGACCCGGGGCGAAATGCGGTCATAAAGAGGATACTACTGCAGAGCAACAGTCGTTTTACTGTTTGCTACATTCATTACATTCCTACTCTCCCAATAGTAACACTGGCAACAAAGACAAAAACATACTGGGGAGCGTCCTGGAACATGGAAAAAGAAAGAAAGAAAGAAAGAAAGAAAGAAAGAAAGAAAGAAAAAAAACATGTTTCCTCAGCTCGCTCGGCAAGGAAACCTCCTGGCTTCCATTGATCGCCAGCCAATATTTACACACATTGCAAAAGGATAACAAGCTTGCACAGACACACGAGGCTGGTCGGGAAGCATGGACTTTCCCTCCCCGGCAAACAATACATCAGCGTCTCCTGCATCTCCTGCACTCCGGTGACCGCGCGAGCAAAAGCAAACCAAGTGGAAAATTCATCCGGACACAGCATCCGGCCACGATGCGTTACAGTGCGACGCAGTGCTTTGCCGGAGCCGTCTCTGGCGCAGTGAAAGGACTCCGGTGGCCTGGCTCTTCGTCCTCCCTTCGCCAGCCTTGTTCTTTAACCATCCTTCCCTATTCTCCTTTCTGACATGTTTTATCTGCACCCAAGTTCCTCCTTGACTCACTGGCACCAAAGGAGACCTCTCGAAGGATTCCACAAACATACTTGAACTCCAGTCCGGCACCTGACCCACTCTCCTCTCACTACGTTTTATATATTATTCCTATATCTTTTTTTTTACCTATGTATTAGATTAAATAATCTTATTCTCTTCTATCATAATTATCTATCTTCAAAATCCTTCCTCTTATCCCCCAATCCCCCCCTTTTTGTCCCATTTTTCCTTATCCTTCTTTCCCTCTTCTCCTCTTCTTTGGCCTCCCTTCTTCTAACGACTCATACTTCGATGTTCTACGCTTTGCTTTTTGCGCCTATTCATCTACCCTGATTCCCAACCACCCCCTGACCCACTCTCCTTCCCCTCATCTCCCTTATCCCTCCTCCTTCCCCTCACCCCAATCCACCTTCATTCCTCTCTCCTTCTCTTTTTCCTCCCTCTTCTCCCCTCCCATTCCCTTCCCCCCCCCCCTACCCCCTTCCACCCTCTCCTCTCCCGACACCCTCTTTCCCTTTCTCTCTTACCCTCCGTTCTCGCCCACTCCTCCTCCTTCCCCTCTCCTCCGTCTTCTTCGCCTCCTTCCCTGGCCAAGCTTGAAGAAGACTCGAGAAAACTCTTTATATGCTTCTCCCTTTCGTCCCCTCTTTAAAGAGGTTCAAAAGAACCTTTTTCTTACCCCCTCCCCTATCCCTTTACCCCCTCCTTCCTCTTCTCCCCCTCCGGCTCCCACCCCCCCACCCACTTCCCCACCTCAATTCTCCTTATCTCGTACTCGCGAGAGAGAACCCCCCAATTCACCAACCCCCCCTACCACATTCCCTCCTCCCTTTGTTGCGTCCCTCGCGAGAGAGAAAAAAAATACTTGTTTCTAAAACGAGTTTATAAAAAGGACCTGTTGTATCCTTGAGTCAAAGAGTTATTCTTCTTCCTTTACCTAAATCTCCACTGTTTCATTCTGGAAGTGGTTCGCCCCTTCCTTTTAATTTTTCCCTCCTCACTTTACAAAGCTATTGATTTAAAGACACAAACAATCCAAAAACCCCCTTACTTTTTTCCAATCACATTACTCTAAACAAAGGAGGAGAAAAAATAAAAGAAACATTAAAAAAAGCTGAGAAAAGAACAGACAACACGAAAGAGTGGAGGAGAGTCTTCAAAGTGGAGAAAAAAATACTTGCGTAATGGAAGAGGAGTGGGGGAGTGGAGAGGGAAGGGGAGTAGGGGAAGGTGGGGAAAGGTAGGGAAGAGGGAGGGGCAGTGAGGGAAGGGAAAGGGAGGGAGAAGGGGGGGACAAGGGAGGGTGGTAGGAGTAGGAGAAGAGGGAGAGGGAAGGGGTGTAAAGGGGAGAGGGAGAGCGATGGGAGGGAGAGGAGAGGAGGGGAGGGGAATGGTGGGAGGGAGGGAGCCCGAGAGAAGAAGGGAGGGGGAGAGGGAAAGGAAGAGGAAGAGGGAAGAGAAGAGGCGGAGGGGAAAAAGGGAGAGGGAAGAGGAAGGAGGCGATGGAAAAGACAGGTTATTGGATGGAAGTAATAGATGAGGAGGGAGGGGGGAAGTAGTGGATGTTGTGAGGTAATGACGAGAAAACACACATCTATACGCACTCATACATACAAGAAAAAACCATCGCGCAACACTCGAACAAACACCCACACACACATACACACACACAACACACGCGCGCACGCCACACACACACACACACACACACACACACACACACACTACCGTCACACACACACACAAGACACACCTCCTTCCATCACACACAACACACACACACATTCGGGATATTCCGGATTGCCCCCCCCCCCCTCCTGGCCTAAGTAATTTCGGATAGGGAGAGATAGGGGAATTTCTGGTTAGCGTGGGGGCAGAGGGGAGTCAGAGAGTGAAAGAGAGAAAAAACAAAAAAGGGGTGAAAGGAAAGAGAGAAATAGATAGAAAGAGAGAATGAGAGAGAGAGAGAGGAGAGGGAGAGAGAGGGAAGAGAGAGAGAGGGAAAGAGGAGGGAGAGAGAAGGAAGAAAGAAAGAGAAGAGAGGGTAGAGAAAGAGAGAGAAGAAGAACTACCTCCCCCACTCTCCTCCTCCCATCTCCTCCCCCCTCCCCTCCCCCCCCCCTCCCCCCCTCCTTTTCACATTCGCCGCCCTCTGCGCTCCTCTCCAGACCTGGCACTCGCCCTAAGCCCTTTTCAGCCCGTGTCTCTCCCACACTTCATCTGAAAATAACCCTTTTACCCTTTTTTCCCTTAAAGATGAAGGGAAGAAGAAGAAGATAACGAGAAAAAGACAGGAAGAAGAAGAAGAAAAGAAGAAGAAAAGAAAAGAAAAAGGGAGAGAAAGGAGAAGGAATGGTGAAAAATAACAAATAAAATAATAGCAATAATAAAGATAGAAAAAGAGATATAGAGAGGAGGAGACAAAAAAAAAAAGAGAAAATAAAAAAAGAAGAACAAAGAAAGAAAAAAAGGAAAGGAGAAGGAGACGGAGAAGAAGAAGGAGAAGAATAAAAATTTGGGGGAAAAAATCAAGCTTCCATCCCCCAAGCGCCTTGAAACCTCCGCCCGTACTCTAATCCTTCTCCCACCTCGTCTAGCCTTAAAAAGCTTCTTTCCCTCAGCCGGCCACGACACCTACCTTCCCACGCCCACTCCCACCCATTCCCATGCCCACTCCCACTCCCACCCTCCCACGCCCTCTCTCACCCTCCCACGCCTACTCCCACCCTCCCATGCCCTCTCTCACCCTCCCACGCCTACTCTCACCCTCCCACGCCCTCACCCATTCCCACGCCCACTCCCACCCTCCTCAGCGCCCGCCTCTTGTCCCCACACTCCAGCACACGTTCCCGACTACTTTGACACGTTTTTAACTTTGGGCTTTTAATCTCCTTCTATCCCCGTCGCTTTCCCTCTTCCTTGTGACCTTTCTGACCTCTGATCTTCGGTTTCTCTCTCTGTTTCTCTCTTTCCTTCTCTTTGCCCTTTTCTTTTCTCTCTTTCTCTCCCTTTTTCTCTTCCTTCCTCTCTCTTTCTCTTTTTTTGAAATTTTCTCCGCTCTCCTCCTCTGTCTCTGTCTGTCTGTCTATCTGTCTGTCTGTCTGTCTGTCTGTCTGTCTGTCTTTCTCCTTCTCTCTTTCCCCCTAACAATGCAAGCATGTGGGCGATGGTCTGTGTAGGTAGAAGGTAAAGGCTGCCGCTTCTACGTCGTACCCTCAGGTATCGAGATGAAACATAAGAGAACCGACTGACTTTCTCTCCCCTCCCTTTCCTCCTCCTCCTCCTCCTCCTCCTCCTCCTCCTCCTCCTCCTCCTCCTCCTCCTCCTCCTCCTCCTCCTCCTCCTCCTCCTCCTCCTCCTCCTCCTGCTCCCCCTCCTCCTCGTCTTAACTTTATATCTTTATATTTTTACGTGCTAATTATCTGTCTTTCTTTCTTAATCTAGTTCTCTAATAATTTCTCCTTACTGACCCTCATTCTCTCTCACTCACTCACTCACTCTCTCTCTCTCACTTTCTCTCACTCACTCTCTCCCGACCTAATTGAGCGAGGTTACCTCCCTCCCTCCCTCCCACCGCCCTACCTCCTCCCCCTCCTCCTCCTCCTCCTCCTCTTCCTATTATGAAGTCATTCGGGCGATCCTTGCGATAAGATCCTCCGATACATGAACTATTGCTCCTTCTGGCGAGGGAGCACCAACTTAACAACGAAAGAAGGTGGGGGAGAGAGAAGGAGAAGGAGAGAGACAGAGAGGAGAGGGATGAATGAATGGATGGATGGAGGGGGAGGAGGAAGGGAGGGAGGGAGGGAGGGAGGGAAAGAAGTGGGGAGGAGAGAGGGAGGGGGAGAAGGAAGGGGGGGAGAGGGAGTGGAGTGGGGGAGAGAAAGAGAAAGAGAGAGAGAGAGAGGGAGAGAAAGAGAGAGGGAGAGAAAGAGAAAGAGAGAAAGCAGACAGACGAGAGAGAGAATCCCCCGGGCGTGATCCGTCGCAACAGAGACTCTGGCACTCCACTTTCTTCGGTGACACCAATGACCGATGATACCGTCCTGCCATAACCGCCATCCTCATCACCATCAATAATGGCGCTACTATCAAGACGCCATCACGTAATGGCCAAGATTATCTCAGCAAACTTCCCAAACGGGGGTTCCGACTCCCCAGGACTCCTTTGGACAAACTTCCAAAAGCGATCTTCATTTTTTTTCAAACTAAGGGATTCGCCGCCACTCATAATCATTCCATTGCCCTTTGGCGTTCGGTAAACATCAAAGGAAGAGAAGCAGCGAGGGAAAAGGGGCGTAAAAGAGGAGGATGGGAAGGATGAGCGGATAGGATGAAGGAGAGAAAATGAATAGGGGGGAGGGGGAGGAAGAGGAGAAGGAGGGTGAGGATGAAGGATAGGGGGTAGGGGAGGAGGAGGGAAAGGGAGGTAAGGAATTAGCATAATGAAGGATAGGGGGTATGGGGAGGAGGAGGGGAAAGGGGGTATGATGAAGGGTAGAAAATGGAATGGGGGAAGGGGAGGAGGAGGGGAAGGGAGGGGCAAGAATGAAGGATAGGGAAAATTAGAGGGAAGGATAGAGAGGAGACGTAAAAGAGGGGAATAAGGGGAAGAGATAGGGATAAGGGAGTGGGATCGGGATAGGGGAAAGGGTAAAAAGATATGGGGAGGGGGGAAGGGAGAGGGAGAAGGAAAGGGATATAGAGATAGAAGGGGGAAAAAAATAGCGGGATGGAAAGAGAGAGGGAGAGGAGGAAGGAGGAAAGAAATAGAGAGAGAGGAAGAGAAGCAAGGAAGAAGGGGAGGGAGAGAAGAGAAGTGAGGAGATGGAAAGGCTGGAGGAAAACTATATAAGAAGAAGAAAACGGGAGAGAAAGAAAGAAAGAAAGAAAGAAAGAAAGAAAGAGAGAGGGAGAGAGATAAAAAAAAATCACAAAGTGAGGGATGAACTCAGATGTTCGAGCAAGATAAATCACGCACAAGCAACGTTGAAATCAATCTCTTCCAGAGATAAATTGCGATGTATGTTGTCAGACAAACCAGGGAAAGCAAACCTGGAGGCTGGCAGGTGGCCGAGAGAGGGTGCGAGACGGCTGAGATTTTACCATTTCTCTGACGTAAAACACAAGGAATCGACACAGAACAAACGAGCAAGAGAGAGAGAGAGAGAGAGAGAGAGAGAGAGAGAGAGAGAGAGAGAGTAAAGGAGATTCTCTCTCTCTCTATTTCGATTGAAGGATCTCACCCCTCTGGATTCACTGAGGGGGTCTCACCTCTCTTCTCTCTCTCTCTCTCTCTCTCTCTCTCTCTCTCTCTCTCTATCTATTTCTCTCTATCTATCTCTCTCTCTTCACCTCCCCCATCCCCATATCTCTCCCTTCACATCTTTGTTTCTTTTTTTTCCTCCTCCTTCGGCAGTCCGTCCCTCCCCCTGCTCCTCCATCCCCGTCTTTCGTTCTCCCTCCCTTCTTCCCCCCTTCCTCCCTTCAAGCTGAGCCGACGGGAGATGCATAAATAATCCGCCTTATTCTCCTCCTTCCTTTTAGCTCCTATTTTCTCTTCCCAGTCCACTTCCTCACCCTTCGCCAATGAGAGAGAAAGGTGAGAAGAAATGGGAGAAGAAATAGGAGAAGAGGACGAGGAAGAAGAGGAAGAAGGGCCAATTAACAGCCGCATTACCAGGGCATTCTTGCGATCACAGGTCAAGGCACGGTGCCAAGGAGTGCCACTCTGTGCTGTCCCTTATCGATATCCTTCTTCTTCTGCCCCTCTACCCTATCTTCCTTCTTCTTTCATCCCTCTCCATTCCTTAGTTCCTCCCTTCCTTCCCTCCTCCCTCCCTCCCTCCCTCTCTCTCCTTCCTTCACTTTTTCTTTTTCTTTCTTTCTTTCCTTCCTCCTCCTTCTGAACAAAGAGATGTAGCAAATTTCTTTTCGTTAGAACAAAAACAAACAAGTATATCAGTTCGGAGAGAGGAAAAACGAAGTAAATAAATGCATAGATAAAATGAGTTCTTTACAGAACCCACACGCAGATCCTTGCATGTTTCGGGTATTGGCGAAACAAACAGAGAAAAACAACATTCATTTTTTTCCACGCCAGTCCGTTGAAACAGTCTGCCTTGTATACGGTTTCCATGGTAAAAGAATAAAACCTATTTGGATATGTAATCATGTCATGTTAATCTCTAGGCATTTTCCGCTTCCATCCAGACGGGAAAACAAAGAGACTGGAAAATGTCACTGTCACACGCTTTTTTTATCCACATTCCCCCAACTATGAACACATAAACAACAACGACAATATACATATATATATATTATATATATATATATATATATATATATATATATATATATACATATATATATATATATATACATATATATATATATACATATATATATATATATATACATATATATATATATACATATATATAATATTATATATATATATATATATATATATATAATATATATATATATATATATATACATATACATATACTAGACGGTACATTGCTACATACATAACCTACATATCACCACGAGAAAGCTCACGTAATAACGTCAATACACTTAAGCAGGCATCTCATAACACTCATCAACATTTCCCTGCAAAATTCCGGACGAGAGAACACATGGAAATACACGAAGCATATTTACATTTATGCTAACGATTTCACTCAGAAGACCACCCTTGCGAAGCGGTCTCATTCCCCCCCGTACCGGCCTGCCACAGCCCAGCAACCAGTGTGTCTTTATAGAAAAGAAACACTATACGCAAAATGGGTTTATCATTTTGTGTATGGTGGGGTTTTCTACCACTGTGTCGAAAGTGTAGGATATTTTGTCACAAAAAAACAACAAAAAAACCCGGGTTTAGTGTAGGGATTTTGTCACGGAACTGAAAAAAAGACAATACGCAAAATGGGTTTATCATCTTCAGCATAATGTTTTTTTTTTCTTTAATTCTACCATTGTATCAAGTAGGAAGGGACGCTTTGTCATTCAAATGTACACTCATTATCGGCGAAACCCTAGACTCTTGGGAAGGGGTGGGAGCGAAGGATACCGCATTCTCCACCCTATCTCCTTTCTCTATATCTCCTCTTCATTATGATTTTCTTGCTCTTCCTTTCAATTCGCTTCTCTCCTCTCATTCTCTCCTTATCCTCTCCCCTCTTCTCTTCTCTCCTTTTTCTATTCCTCCTACCCTTTCTTCCTTTTCTCCTATCCCTTGCCGTGTCGTTGCAACGCAGTCGGTAAACAATCAATGGTTGCGGTGCAGTAGACGCTTCGTGTGCTTCAGACGCAGTTCATGTTGGCGGGAAGCAAGGTTGAGGAGGAAGGGGGAAGGATGGGGGACGTGGTAGGGGGAAGAGTGGGGAAGGATGGGGGAGGAGGAGAGGGGAAGAGTGGGGAAGGATGGGGGAAGAGGAGGGGGAAGGAAGGGGGAGTAGTAGGTAAGAGGAGGGGAATGAGGAGGGAAGGAGGGGGAAGGGAAGGGAAAGGAAGGGGAAGGGGAAAGCGGGACGCAAGAACGGGGAAGAGCGTGAAAGAGTGAGGAAGGAAGGAGGAGGAGAGGAGGGAAAGGTGGAGGAAGAAGGAGAAGGAAAGAGTGAGGAAGGAAGGAAGGAAGGAATCGGATTTGCAATAGAAATAGAAAGTTGACATTAAAATGAGAGTCAAGAGGACTCTAGGACTCTTAGCGTCCTAGTATTACCGTGACACACATGGCAGCGGTTGTGCCAAGGCAAGAAAAGGGCGCGCGGTAATAATTCCTCCAGAGGCAGAAAGAAGTGACGTGGCAGTCTACACGGGGACTTCCCTTACCGTTCCATTTTTCACCTTATGCTGAACCGAGAGAAAAGGAAAAAAAATGGCCTCTCTGCCTGTCTCTCTTTCACTCGCTCACACTCGTTCATACACTCTCTCTCAAACACATACACCCACACAGACACTCATACTAACACTCCCCCCCCCCCCCCCCCCCTCTCTCTCTCTCTCTCTCTCTCTCTCTCTCTCTCTCTCTCTCTCTCTCTCTCTCTCTCTCTCTCTCTCTCTCTCTCTCTCTCTCTCACTCTTACACCGTTTACTTAATCCTAAATACGAAAAAACCCGACGTTTACACCCACACGAGATCTAAACTTTTCAATCCCACGAACACGGTGGGAGGGAATACCATCAAGTCCACCTACCATTTCTTTCTTCTCTGCGCCAAACAGAGAAGTTTACGCGGCCATGTTTACACAGTTCCGTCGCTCTGCTTCGTTTTAACATTTGTCCCCTCCGCAAAATATCTAGAAGGACCGAGAGAGTACAGGGCTACGAGGGAAATGGATTTTATAGCCTTTGCCAGAAGTGGATTTTAGAGCCGTTATCGGAAGTGGATTTTAGAGCCGTTATCAGAAGTGGATTTTGGAGCCGTTATCGGAAGTGGATTTTGGAGCCGTTATCAGAAGTGGATTTTTCAGCCGTTACCAGAATTGGATTTTACAGCGGTTACCAGAAGTGGATTATACAACTGTTCCTAGAGGTGGATCCTACAGCCGTTACTAAGAATGGATTTTACACGATTTTTTTCTCTACCAATATTCCCCAAAATGATTTCTCTCCGTAACTAATAACCTTGAAAAGTTCTAAACTCGTCGATGGAGCGGAAGGAAAAGCTCGCTCTGTCGTTTATTTATTGATTTCTTTTTCGCACACACACTCTAAAAATGTATGAAAATTGATTCATAAGAGGACAAGAAAATGGACGTATGGATGATTGAGGTCAATGGACTG
>NW_028234403.1:13637785-13650285 GCF_977035675.1 Penaeus japonicus | reverse complement strand
CGGCCGGGGTTCCTTGGTGTTACGGTACGTGATGCGAGGATGAGTGTGAGTGTGGGTTACCCACTACCGCTCTCTTGGTTTCTCGCTCTCTCACCCCCTCCCCCTTCCCCCTTTCCCTCTCCATCACCCCTCCCCTTCTCCTTCTCCATCACCCCCCCCACCCTTCACACTCCACCTCTCCCTCTTCCCTGTAACTTATGTAACTCGTCACGGCAAATCTCCCGACGTGCTTTAGCGCCGTGTCTCCCCCTTTCATGGAGACGTCAAAAATAAATAATCCCTCTTTGGCAACTATTGGAAAGTGAGTGTGTGTATGTGTATGTGTATGTGTGTGTGTTTGTGTTTGTGTGTGTGTGTGGAGGGGTTTTCGCGTGCGTGTGAGGAGAGAGAGGGGGTACATGTGAGTGTCAAGTGAAGTAAAGAGTTGGGTGCGTGCGTGTGCAACACCAGACCCAATGAACAGAAAAGAAAAATCTAGAAAGAGGAAAAGCAAAGCGATTCGTGGGTGAAAGACGACAAAGCGAGAGACAAAAGACAAAGGATCAAACATGAGCCACGCGGTTGTTAAGAACTCAAACCCGCAAAACGTTTCTTGTTTTAATATATACACATAATACATACTGCAAACGTTTGCTTGTTTACTCTCTCGAGTCAGTGGTTTTGGTGGTGTGGTTGTGGTGGTGTGGTTGTGGTGTAGTTGTGGCGGCGGTGGTGGTTGTGGTGTGGTTATGGTGTAGTTGTAGTGTTGTAGTTGTGACGGTGGGGTTGTGGTAGTGGTAAAAGTGAGGTGGTTGTAGTGGTGGTGCTGTGGTTGTTGTTGTTGGTGGTGGTAGTGGTGATAATGGTGACGTAGTTGAGGTCGAAGTGGTGGAGATAAATAGGAATCTGACGAGAAAAAGAAGGAGAAGAGAAAAAGAAGAGGATGCGGAAAAGGATGAGGAGGAAGAAGAAGAAGAGGAGGAGGAGGAGGAGGAGGAGAAGAAGGAGCAAAGAGAGTGGAGGACGTAGAAGAGGAGTAAGAGAGGATAGAAGGAGAGCTCAGAAGAAGGAAGGAAGAGGAGACCAGAGGAGCCGGAGAAGAAAGAGAAGGAAAATGGAGATGAGCAAATAGGAAAAGCAGCGGCGGAGGCGGGGGCAGGGGGCAGAAGGCAGGGTGAGAGGGGGAGATCGCGCAAAGTCATGAGGAGGAAAAGGAAATCGTAAGAAATGGAAGGAGGAAGAGACGGGAATTGAGGGAGGCAAAGGCATGGGTTTGAGTATGAGCGGAGGGGGAGGGGGCAGAAAGGCATGGAGTTTAAATATGAGGGGAGGGAGGGGGGTGGAGAGCAGAAAGGCATGGATTCGAGTATGAGCGGAGGGGGAGGGGGGAGAAAGGCATGAGTTTAAATATGAGGGAAGGAGGGGGAAGGTGGAGGGCAGAAAGGCATGGGTTCGAGTATGAGGGAATGGGGGAGGGCGGGTCAGAAAGAGATGCGTTTACGACATAAAGTAATAGGGAAGGGGGGAGGATGGGGAGGCAGAAAGACATGAGTTTACGACAAGGGCATAAAGTACGGGGGTAGGGGAGGGGGGGCAGAAAGGCATAAATTTACGATAAGTAAACGCATGGATATACGACGAAGGCACCGAGTATAGGGGGGGAGGTAGAGGGGGAGGGGGAAACAGCCTGTGAAAAGGTACCGACAAACGGGTAGGTGGGCCAACCCTTCGGTGTGAGTTATGGGATCAATTGGTGTATGTAAATGCAATAGCACGCGAGGAATAGAGTTTTGTCAAGGGTGAATGGGCTCTAACGATAAGAGAGAGAGAGAGAGAGAGAGAGAGAGAAAAAAAAAGAGAGGGAGAGAGAGGGAGAGAGAGGGAGAGAGAGGGAGAGAGAGGGAGAGGGAGAGGGAAAGAGAGAGAGAGGGAGAAAGAGAGAGAAGAGAGAGGACGAAAACGAAGAATGAGGACAGAAGAGGGGGAGAGGGAGAGGGGAGGAGGGGAGAGATTCCTCGCCGAACAGAAAGAGGGGGAGAAAGCAGTGGGATAGGGGGTAGGAGAAGGAGGAGGAGGAGGAGCAGGAGGAGGAGGAGGGAGGGAGGAGGAGGGGGAGGAGAGGAGGAGGAGGAGGAGGAGGAGGAGGAGGAGGAGGAGGAGGAGGAGGAGAAGGAGCAATGGGAAGGGAGGTAGGAGGAGGAGGAGGAGGAGGAGGAGGAGAAGGAGCAATGGGAAGGGAGGTAGGAGGAGGAGGAGGAGAAGGAGCAATGGGAAGGGAGGTAGGAGGAGGAGGAGGAGGAGGAGGAGGAGGAGGAGGAGGAGGAGCAATGGGAAGGGAGGTAGGAGGAGGAGCAGTGAGCAGGGAGGTAGGAGGAGGAAGAGGAGCAATGGGTGGGGGAGAGGGGGAGAGCGAGGAAAGCTGACCTTTGGGCGAGCAGTGGCTACGAGGAATTCCCTCATTCCCAGTGAGGTGTCAGGGAGAAATGACTTCGGTATGAATGGTGTGACGTGTAAGAATGACCAGAGGAGAAAGAGGGAGAGATATGGAGCGAGCAATATAGAGGGGGGAGAGGGAAAGAGGGGCAGATGGAGAGAAGGAGGAGGGAAGAAAAAAAGAGAGAGAGAGAGAGAGAGAGAGAGAGAGAGAAAGAGAGAGAGAGAGAGAGAGAGAGAGAGAGAGAGAGAGAGAGAGAGAGAGAGAGGGAGAGAGGGAGGGAGAGAGAGGGAGGGAGAGAGAATGAGATGAGGTAAAGAAAGAAAGAAAGAGAAAGAAAATAGACGAGAGAAAGAGAGAGAAAGATGATGAGACGAGAGAAAGAGAGAGTAAGAGTAAGAGAAAGAGAATGATACGAGAGAAAGAGAGAGAGAGAAAGGAAAGGAAGCTACGAGGCTAAATTAATAAGCGGGAAAATCCCTAACGGGTGGAAGGGAGCGGAAAGAAATGCGGCAGAGGAGGAGGGGAGAAGAGACGAGGGGAGGGGGAGGAGAAGCAGGGGAAGAGGGGGAAAAGGAAGGAAGAAGGGATAAATAAGGCTTTATCAACTCGACTAACGTTCCCTCTGCCTCCCGTCACTATGGCAACGACACTACCGAAACTACGCTTTGTTACTCTGAGGTTCCTAGGGAAGGGGGAGGTGGAGGAGGAAGAGGTGGAATGGGGGAAGAACAGGAGGAAGGAGGAGGAGACAGAAGAGGGAGGAAGAAGAGAAGGGAAGGAGAATGAAAGGGAATGGAAGAGATTGTGTGTGTGTGTGTGTGTGTGTGTGTGTGTGTGTGTGTGTGTGTGTGTGTGTGTGTGTGTGTGTGTGTGTGAATGTACACAAACGCACGCACACACAGGTAACTGCCAACACCACCAAAGCATTCTACAATATTCCCAACGGCTTATTTGCAAAATCCGCCAAAGGGCAATGAACACCAATGAACAGCAACCTACCGAGAGACCGTTCACACGTGCCTTCCACTTCTCTCCGCATTTTCATAATAATCCCCATTAACATTCCACGAGCGCCGCGGGGCCGAAATGCAGAGCGGGGATCGGGGATGCACTCGGTCATAAATTATTTCTCGCGACATTTCGAGACATTGCGGCGTCGAGGTAGGAGGGAAAGAGAATGGTCTGGCCCGGCCTATTGTGTGCGGTTCTCACAACAAGACGCAGGACAAGCCTACTTCTCTCTACCTCTCCAAACCTGCATCCTCACACTTTATCCTCGACCATCCTTTTTACCTTCCTATTTACCTTACTTCCTTCTTATCTACTTCCATTTCTCCCTTCCTGCCTTCCTTCCTTCCTTCCTTCCTTCCTTCCTTCCTTCCTACCTACCTACCTACCTACTTTCCTTCCTTCCTTCCTCCCTTCCTACCTACTTTCCTTCCTTCCTTCCTACTTACCTACTTTCCTACTTTCTTGAACTCCCTCCTACTTTCCTTCGGACTTACCTACCTATCTTCCTGCCTAGAACGAACCCACCCATCCATCCACCCAACCACCCAACCACACACCCAACCCCCCCTCCTCCAACCCCCTAATTCCATCCCCCTTCCTCCAAACACCCTCCTTCCATCCACCCCCCACTCCTCCCCCCTTCCGCAACGGGCCAAGGTAGATGTGCTTAAGGCAGCCACACACACACACATCTTCCATTCACCAAGAATCATGGATCACAGCGTAGCGCGATGGATCGATAAGGAATGCGCTGGGACAGGCCGATACAGGCCAGACAAAAGGAAGCATTTAGAAGGTTTCGGTTTCTCTCTCTCTCTCTCTCTCTCTCTCTCTCTCTCTCTCTCTCTCTCTCTCTCTCTCTCTCTCTCTCTCTCTCTCTCTCTCTCTCTCTCTCTCTCTCATTAATCATATATGCACTCTCTATCCTTTCCCTCTGTCTATCTCTCTCACTCCTTCCCTTTCTCTTTCTCTTCCTTTTTTTTCTCCGACTTTTTGTTTGGTTAGTATTTTAAGATCAACTGTGACCGAGTTGCGCTTCGCAAGAAGGAAAGTACATGGAAACACAAACAAAAATTCAGGTCACGTTGGCATGTTTAAATAAATACAAAGAAACTTGCAAAACATACTAGTTATCCATACACACACACACACACACACACACACACACACACACATACACGAACGCACGCACACAAAACACCCTCACACCCCCACACCCCCACCTGACACACACACAAAACACCTCAAACCCCACCTGACACACACACAAAACAAACAGACAAACATCCTCTGCACCAAACAAAGCACATGACGACACGGTGCCCCGACAAGAGAAAGAGAGACAAATGCCAACAAACAGACAGACAGACAGACAGACGGAAAACAGACAAAGGCTATCCCTCAGACGGGAGAGAAAGAGGGGGGCAAGACACTACATATTAAAGTTGTCCGGACCACAGACAGCACTACTCGCCCGCTTAGAAGAGAGGATGAGAAATCACGACAAAGGAACAGGAAGCAATAACATATGAATCGAGAGATAATACAAGACATAATATAAGATAAGATTTAATATAAGATAATAGGATATAACACAAATACATAACATAACTTACAATATATGAGGTGAGAGAAACACAAACACACACACGTTACTAGGGCTAGAAAATGAGAGATGAAAAGACAAGCTGAAAGTATGTACGGATATAGGTGGGTAGATATAGACAATTCGATGTGTGGGCATATGTGTGTATTTATGTGTATGTGTGAGTGTGTGTGTGTTGGGGGGAGGGGGGCTATAGGTGACTAAAACGAAAACTGTAAGTATGTGTACAGACAGACAGACAGGCAGACACACATATTCCCGATATGTACGAATAGAACAGAAAGACACCTTCAATATAAGAAATATCTTGCTTCCTCTGCCGCAACCACTGTTAATTCCCTAAGTAAAGCAAACTCCTTTTCCCAACATCCCTGGCGCCCCTTGTGATCTATCGACGGAGGAACCATTTGAGGTTTCCTTTCACGCGTCCCTCCTCTTTATTTGAGAGAGAGAGACAGAGAGAGAGAGAGAGAGAGAGAGAGAGAGAGAGAGAGAGAGAGAGAGAGAGAGAGAGAGAGAGAGAGAGAGAGAGAGAGAGAGAGAGAGAGAGAGAGAGAATGTGTATGCGCGCGCGCGCGCGCGTGTGTGTGTGTGTGTGTTTTCGCGTCCGTCTGTTTGCATGTGACATTGCATGTGTTATGGTATGTGTATGTGTGTGTATCTTTACGACATATATCAGTACGCTCCCGGTCGCGCGCGTTCGTAAAGGTCTCCGTATACGATCCCAGAGCCGTCCCTCCGAGCGCCGCCCAAACCCATCAGACTTTCGCCTGAACCTCAAGCGATAAACTCGTATCTCCCGAAGCCTCCGAGAGCCCCTCGGAACGTGAAATTTGCATATTGATCCACGGGGGTCGTCTGTGGCGGTGACAACTTGCAGATTGCAGGCACTCTTATAGATCACCCCCCACCCATCACCCATACAATACACGCGATCCCATTCAATGACAAAGCTCCAATATGTAAACACCCCCGTAACTGCGATCTAGTTAAATCTACCATGACAAATGGGGGATCATTAGCCGCGATGAGCTTCAATTAAAATCACCAGCCTCCCTCCCCCCTTCCCCCTCCCCCTGGCCCCTTCCTCCCCACACATGCAACCCTTCCGGAAACCCCGATTTTATGCAATGGCCATTCGCATCGAAGCGCGTGTCGAGTGACGAGGCTAAGGGCTGGGATACACACACAACTAACGTTAGCAGGGCTTTTGATACATGCATGGTTGCACACATGTTCCTTCCTCTTCATTATTCCTAATCTCCCGCCTCTTCCTTATTCCTATTCTTCCTCCTCTTCCTTATTCCTATTCTTCCTCCTCTTCCTTATTCCTATTCCTTCTCCTGTATATGTGAATGATAATACATAGCTGGGAAACATCACAAAATTGTACGACCCTCCATCAGGTAACCAAAACCACCTGGCGATTATTGATATATATATATAATGCACGCACACGCACACGCTCTCACTCTCTTCGAAAATGCATATTGATGTGTGACAAATAATCTCAACATCATATCTTAACATAGCCTGTTTGGAAATGCTGCCTTGCTTAAACCAGAATCGCAAATCCTTAAAAAGAAAGACAGTGACTGCAGCAAACTCCCCCTCAGACATAACAAGGTGAGTCACCGTGCAACACAAGTGAGTCATGACGCGCAATGCAACGCGACTCCCAAGTGCCCTGACTACGCGTGAAAAGAGATCTCTTCCTTCGAAACCCATTCCCGTCGCCACGAACCCATTTCCCCCCCCCCATTCGGCTCCCCATCCCCAACCTACAACCTACCTACCCCCGCATCCACGTTTAAACCCCCATTCCCATTTCGCATCCACACCTACCCCCATTCGCATCTAGATCCCCACTCCCCATCCACATCCACATCTCCATCCCCAATTCGCATCTACACCTCCACCCCAATTCGCATCCACACCTCCACCCCCCATTCGCATCCACACCTCCACCCAAACCGCATCCACACCTCCACCCTCCCCATTCACATCCAGATCCCCATTCCCCATCCACATCTCCACCTTCCCTATTCGCATCCACACACACACACACACACACACACACACACACACACACACACTGACACACACCCTATTCGCATCCACACCTCCACCTCAAACCACATCCACACCTCTAACCCCCATTCGCATCCACACCTCAACTCCCTATTCGCATCCACACCTCCACCCCTCACTCGCATCCACATCTCCGCCACCTAACTCCGTCCGTCCATTTCCTACAGAGGATTGCAATCGTATCTCTTTGTTTACACTCCCCCGGGAATGCAATTAGGAAGAGTTGGTCAGCTGGATGCATCGTCTTCATTCGTCACCCATGAGATGTGTGGGGGGGGGGCAGAGGGGGGAGCGAGAAGACGGGGAGGGGATAGGGGGAGGAGAATGAAGACAGGGGGGGGGTAAGGGAAGTGGAAAGAGATAGGAGATTGGGGTGAGGGGAATGCAGACAGGGGGGAGAGGGAGGGGAAAGGAGATAGGGGAAGATAGAGAGGAGAGAGGGGGAAAGAAAGGAGAGAGAGGGAGAGGGGAAAGCAAAGGGTGAATTAAAGGAAAGGGGAAAGTTTGTTTCCTCTTCCCTCTTCCTCCCTTTCCCTCTCCTCCTTAATTAATTTTGAACCATATTTCCCCTCTCCTTGTTCCCCTCTTCTTTCTTTCTTCCTCCCTCCCTCCTCCTTAGTCTTCATCTTCCTTATATACACCTGACAATATCCTTTATATTCTCCTCCTCCTTCTTTTCTTCTTCTTCTTTTTATCATTATTATCGTAATAAAAAATTATAAAAATAATTATCATTAATATCATAACAAAAATCCTCCTCCTTCTTCTCCATCCCAATCCCCTCTCCATATCCACCTCTCCTTTTCCCTCTCCCTCCCCAGTTTCTCCTTCCCAATTCCCTATCCCTCTCCCTCAGCTTCTCCACCTCTCCTACCCCCCCCCCACCCTCTCCCCCACCCCGCCCTCATCCCGCGGGTGATTGTGCCAATTGTACACCAAGTGCATCCATCTTGCGCTCGCCTCCTCGGGTCGTCCTTCCCTGCCTCATTACACCCGTGTCCTCCCTTTTGTCTTCTCGTCCGTCTCTCTCTCTCTCTCTCTCTCTCTCTCTCTCTCTCTCTCTCTCTCTCTCTCTCTCTCTCTCTCTCTCTCTCTCTCTCTCTCTCTCTCTGTGTGTGTGTGTGTGTGTGTGTGTGTGTGTGTGTGTGTGTGTGTGTGTGTGTGTGTGTGTGTGTGTGTCGTATGTCTGTCTGTTTGTCTCTTTCTCTCTTTCTGTGTGTGTGTGAGAGAGAGAGTGAGTGTGTGAGAGAGCATGTGTCTGTTGCTCTGGTTCTCCTTCATTTCCCTCCTTCCCTTCCGATCTCTTTTTCTTGTTCTCTTTCCCATTCTATCCTCCTTCCCTCCCTCCCTATCGCCAACTTTCCGTCCCTCGAAGTTCTAACTCCATAAAAGGGGAAGAGAGTCTCCAAGGTCAAGCAAGCCCCTGTCCCTTCCTCCGTCGCCCTGACAATGCGCTGTTCCTTGGAATTTGGTGTGAGATTGATCATTCTTCTTTTATTCTCTCTCTCTCTCTCTCTCTCTCTCTCTCTCTCTCTCTCTCTCTCTCTCTCTCTCTCTCTCTCTCTCTCTCTCTCTCTCTCTCTCTCTCTCTCCCACTCTTTATTACTTAACTTTCCTTGCATTAATCATTTCTTTCCTTCTTACAGCTCTTTCTGACTTTCCTCTTCACTGGTTGCTTATATATTCTTTTAATCTATCCCTTTTCTTATCTAACCTTTCCATCCTTATCACTAGCTATCCTTCTGTCTCTATCCCCATCTGCCATTCTATCTCTATTCCTATTTAACATTTGTCTCTATCCCTTTCAACCATCTTTCTCTTTATCTATACCTACCATTCTATCATTATTCCAATTCAAATCTGACCTTTTAATCTCTACACTTATGTACTTACCTTTATCTATCCCTATCCCTATTCCTCTCCCTATCTACATTTTTACCCCTTCCCTACCCCCATCTACTTTCTTTTTTTATCCCCATCCCTATCTACCATCCTATCCCTATCTATATCTAACCTTTATGCCCCTAACCTACTGCCTCCACCCCCCCCCCCATGCTGCTTGCCTTGTCCCTCTCTCCTCCTCTTTCCCCATTCCGTTTCCTCGAAAAAAAAACTTTCTTAACAACAATAAAGACTCAAACCCGAACTTCCGACACCATAAAACGCGTCGTAAACGGACACACTTACACTTTTTCTTCTATTTTCCCCCCTCTAAATCTTCCTTCCTTCCTCCTTTTCCTCCTACTTCTCTCTCTCGGTTTCTCTCGATTATTTTTTTTCCTTCCCTTGTTTTTGTATCTTCCTCGTGCCCTTACCTTAGTACCCTCTCCAATTTCTTTACTTTTTATTTATTTATTTCTTTTCTACTCTATTCCTCCCTTCGACCCTTCCCTTCTTCTTCCTCCCTCCTTCCAGCTCCTCCTACTCCCTCCCAACCCCACCTCTTCCTCCTCCTCCCAGCTCCTCCTCTTCTTCCTCCCAGCCCCTCCTCCTCTCCCTCCTAGCTGTCCTTCTCCTCCTCCTCGACTTGGGAGGAAATTCGAGACGCCTAGAATAATTCCATCAGGCAAAGGAAGAACCACGTCGCAATTACGCTGATAGGAGAGAGGGCGCGAGGGACGGGGGAGAAGAATGAGATAATGACCATATTGTTAATGATAAACATGCGATTAGGCGCAACATCAATAACAACAGAATCATAATCGATAGCAAAAGCGAGAGGAGTCCGAAGAGGGAGGCGAAAGGGAGGAGGAACACGAACTTTTCTGCTCGTTTACCAACGGGAACAAACCAGGTGTCCATCGATTTGACGAAGTAGACCAACAACACTCAATAGGCAGCATAAATACTTCATCTTTTTTTCCATACTTCTCCTCTCCTTCTCCCTCTCTCTCGTTCTCTTTCTAATACAACTCCTCCTCCTCCTCTTCTTCTTTTTCTTCTTCATGCCCCCCCCCCTCACACCCAGTCGACCAAGTGTTGAGGTTTAGCCGAGCGAGTAGTGAAGGCAGAGGGCACTTGAGTCGTGCGAATCATCTAATTGGCTTTGTGCATGACATGCAAATAAGTTACCCCAATACGAGTGCAATTTATGGAAAGAAGAGGTGGGCAGGGGAGATCGGGGATGGGGGATGGGGGTGGGGAAGGGTGACATTACGAGGCGAAGTAAAAGAGGACAATGCAGGGGCGTATCTGACTGCGCTGCGGGACAATGCCACGCGCATTCTTCCGCAACGTTAAATGCCAGGACTCGGGTTCCATGTGCAAATGAGAAAACGACCGAGGACACATTATAATAATAACTCCCGTCTTGGCAAATTCCACCCGAAGGAAACCTAACCAAGCATCAACTTCAGCCTTAAAAGAACCGCTAGTTTACTCCCCACGCCGCTCCCTTGGGATCCTAGACCTCCTTACGTTCCTCCCGGGACAAGATGGGGACGGCCGTGGGCGCTGGTTTCTCAAGAGATTATTCGCTGCGTCTCTGCTTCTAATTGCTGTTCCCGGTCTGCAAGTGGGCTTCGTGCTTGTCAATGGAAGCCCTTGACTTCCCTGTACTCAATTACAGCACGTATGAACGAACGCTTGCTTTTCTCGGCTGTCGTGTTTAAAACGGTAATGGTGGAGCATATGTACAAGTTATGGTTGTCTCTTTCGTTATCACTGGTATTTACGAAACTAGGTACCTGAAGGGAACTGAGGATCACATTTCTCACCGTTGTTCTTTTGTTAGCACTTATCCAACACTTGCTACCAATCATCGATAAAGGCTACAATGCAGCGCGGCGAAACAAACACTCGGGAGAACTGATCATCATAAGAAGCGGAAGAGAGGCCCTTGCGTTTCATTAGCCTTATCCTCCTTCCCAATATCACACTGCGAGGACGAGAGCCCCCGAGTGCCACTGCCACGGAGGGCCACGCGCACAGGACACGGGAGGCGCAAGTCACACCTCGCTCGCTCGCTCACTCGCTTGTGTTACCGGGACGAGAGCACGGCGCGTGTGTACCCCGCTACGGTCACCAGCAAACTGCCCGCTCTCGTTGGGAAACTCTCTGTCTGCCTCTCTCTCTCTCTCTCTCTACCTCTCCCTCGTTCTTCCCCGTGACGCCTCCCCCCCTCTTCCCCCATCTTCTATCTCCTTTCCTCAGTTCTGCTTTATCCACTGCCCAATTCCTTGGTTTGTGCTTCGCTCTGACAAAAAACTCAGTGCTTCCTCTCGACCAAATCAGCCTCCAAGCGACGCAGAAAGTACACACAATCCTACATCCGACAGACCGCACCAAAAGGCCCCCTGCCATCACTCGAGCGATCAAAATCCTCTGTTCGATTTACATGGTCCTCCCCCGTCCCTTAAAGCGCTTGACACAGCATCCTCATACAAAATTTCTCCGCGTCAGAATCTTTCCATGAGGTATTTAAGTACTGCATTGTATCCTAGGCCTAAGCAACACGGAGCATTGTAGCCTAGGCCTAAGGACGCAAAACGGAGCAACACAGGAGAACCTCTGGCTCTTCTTACACCTGCCAATAGCCTTCCCGTCGTCGGCCCAAATTAGCCCTCTATTGTGCCTGTGAACCCTACCTGTCACACGCCCACTTTGCCATCGACAGTATCAGTCCCGTACCTTCCCGCCAGCACCCAACGCCCCCCGCGCTGCCGATACCGCCAGAACTACGTCTCCTCTCTCTCTCTCTCTCTCTCTCTCTCTCTCTCTCTCTCTCTCTCTCTCTCTCTCTCTCTCTCTCTCTCTCTGCGTCACACAGCACTTTGCTACCTTAAAACACAGACACAGATAGACACACACAAAACTACCTACAGAAACACAGACACACACGCACACACACATACACACAGGGTCCACAACACCACCGGCACTGGGACTGGCGACAGGCACGCAATGTAGCAGACAGAGATGTACAGAGCAACGGACAGAACAGGCGGGTCGCCATGCACTTCAAACGCACCCAAGGGGAAGACAAAAGAGCCAAATGTCTCTGCAGCGAAAAAAAGATTCATCAAACCGAATGGCGTCCCTGCGTCCTGGCAACTATGGCAACTTATTCAAGAATGAGAATGAGAATGAGAGAGAGAGAAAGAGAAAGAGAAAGAGAGAGAGAGAGAGAGAAAGAGAGAGAGTTCAATTTACAAATGGGAAAATATTCTAGCCTCTTCTCAAATTAGGCAAGACCCTAGCAACTCCAATAAACGGCCGAACGAAAACTTCTGAAGTGCTCGAGAGAGAAGGGAGAGAATGAGAGGACCATATTAAAGCAGAACGTAGAGATAGGCTTCCCAGATCCACCTAGCTTAGAGAGAGCGAGAACAGACGCCTTCAGATGAGATTCCCTTGGGGTCTCTCCCTCTAGCCTTC
>NW_028234403.1:13620285-13625285 GCF_977035675.1 Penaeus japonicus | reverse complement strand
TGGCGCCCGGACGCTCGATCTCCTCGCCAACCAGAAGGGGTTGAGTAACGGGAGGAAGGGAGGGAAAGGGGGGAGGAGGAAGGAGGAGGGGAGAGGGAAGGAGAGGAGGGGAGAGTGAGAGAGGGAGAGGAGGGAGAGGAGAGAGAGGAGAGGAAGAGTAGGGAGAGGAGAACGAGGAGGAGGGGAGGGAGAAGGAGGGGGAGGAGGGAGGAGGAAGGGGAGGAGAAGGGAGAAGGGAGAAGGGAGAAGGAGGGGGAGGAGGAGTTGGGAGAAGAAGGAGGAGGAGGAGGAAGACGAAGGGGAGGAGGAGGAGGAGAAGGTGAGAGAGGGAGAGGAGGAGGAGGAGGTGACAGAGGGAGAGGGAGAAGAAGGAGTAGAAAAAAAAGAAGAGAATGTTCCCAGGAGCTCCTAAACTCGCTCTCTCTTTCCCAACCAACCAACTCCTCTCGAAGGAAAAAAAAAAGAAAAAATAAGAGAAATATCAAAGAAGATTTAATTCAGCAAGAAACAAGGACCAAAATCTCTTAGGCCTAACAGAAAAGAACGATGAACATGTCAGTAAGTCAACATAAAACCGCAAAGAGGAAGGGGAAGGCAAAGCTATGTGGTAAGACGCGGGGGTCGTAGCGGTGGCGGGAGACGGGGAGAGAAGGGAAGGGAGGGGAGGGGAGGGGAGGAAAGGGGAGGGGGGAGAGCACACACACTGGCCCACACATATTGGCAGTTTGATGAATGGTGCAACTGCCGCAGCCACGCATTACACTATTTCTTGTTCATTCAGGGCTTCGTCGACGCGGAGCTCTTGCATTATGGAGTCGTCACGAGTCGTCACGGCAACACGCAGGCATCGACGCGAGGTTGACGTAAAGCACAAGGCCAAGATTGATGTCAACATTTGCAGTGGCAAGAATCCACGACCCATTTCAAGTCCAAGCAGGACTGAGAGGTGACGGAAGCCAAGTACAGCAGACGACAGGTGGGCCCCTCGCGCATACAGAGAGGCCTGCCGGGGGTGTGGTCCTTCCTAAAAAATAATACCGCACCAAATTACAGACAGACAAACGCACATACTGAATCCCACGCAACGGAAGCAAGCAGACAACCTCATCCACACTCAAACACACGCAAAGACGAAAGGTGAGATACAGCAGTGTGAATGGGCCCCTCGACCCCCTACTGTTATACTCTAAATGGATCGAAGCGACTCCTTCGAAGCGAACACAAGAACACCCGAAGTTGGTCTCACTTGATCACGAATCTCTCTTTCTCTCTCTCTCTCTCTCTCTCTCTCTCTCTCTCTCTCTCTCTCTCTCTCTCTCTCTCTCTCCCTTTCTCTTCTTCCCTTCGCCTCTGTAGTATATATGAATAAAATTAATAAAATAAGCACACACACACACACACACACACACACACACACACACACACACACACACAAACATATATATATATATACACATATATAAACAAACAAACACACACCCTGCCCCCTAGCGGCCTGCCTTTGGCTAACTCGCTTCCTTTGCCTCCTTTCAGGTTGCACGAGTTAACTTGACGCATAACGTCATAAAAAACATCCAAAGCCCAGGATCTTTGATCTAGGATATAGGTTTATCGGACAAGTTTCGAATCAATCCACCTACAGCCACTCCACCCCCACCCCACCTTAAAAGGGTAGCGTGGGGTGGGGTGGGGAGAATATGAGAGAGAGGGAGAGGGAGAGATAAGGAGAGGGAGGGAGGGAGGAAGAGAAGAGAGAGGGGGAGAGGAGGAAAGGAGAAAGGAGAGGGAGAGGGTGGGAGAGAAGAGAGAGGGGGAAAGGAAGAGAGGGGAGAGGGAAAGAGGGGGAGAGGGAGAGGGAGAGGGAAGGAGGAAGGGAGGGAGGGAGGGAGATAGATAGATAGATAGAGAGAGAGAGAGAGAGAGAGAGAGAGAGAGAGAGAGAGAGAGAGAGAGAGAGAGAGAGAGAGAGAGAGTGACAAAAGCGAAGGAGAGAGAAAAGAGAAAGAGGGGAAATATAAAGAGAAGAGAGAAAGACAGAGAACAAGAGAAATGAAGAGAAAAACAAAGAAAAGACACACGAAGAGGCAATCTCGATCCCGCTGCCATCACCACCCACCGAATCCGCGTCGTTAGCAAAGGATCCCCCAAAGGAGGAAGCCACGCGCAGATAAACCCAATCCGTCTCCTGCTCTTTGCATGGGCATCCCATAAATCATAAACCTGTGGAGTTCAATGGGAAGGAAGAGTCAGGGGGTGAGAGAGAGAGAGAGAGAGAGAGAGAGAGAGAGAGAGAGAGAGAGAGAGAGAGAGAGAGAGAGAGAGAGAGAGAGAGAGAGAGAGAGAGAGGGGGTAGAAAGAAAGAGAAAGGAAGAGAAGAGAGAGAGAGAGAGAGGGAGAGAGAGAGAGAGAGAGAGAGAGAGAGAGAGAGAGAGAGAGAGAGAGAGAGAGAGAGAGAGAGAGAGGGGGGGGGGGTAGCAAAAACAAGAAAGTGCAAAAGAGAGAGAGGAAGAGAGAGAGAGGAAGAGAGAGAGAGAGAGAGAGAGAGAGAGAGAGAGAGAGAGAGAGAGAGAGAGAGAGAGAGAGAAAGAGAGAGGACAAGAGAGAGATATGGAAAATTGAGAAAGGGAGAACGAAAAAAGCTGAAACGAGAGCAAGAGAAAGAGAGAGAGGGGGAGGGGGTGAGAAGGAGCGAGAGCGAAGAAGAAAGAGACAGATGAAAAATGAAAAGGAGACGAAGGAGGAGAAAAAGAAAGAGAGTGAGAAAGAGAGAGAGAGAGAAAGAGTGAAAGCCGTAATCCACTAACATGTCCTTAAGATTTCTCAAACAAATCCCACAGATGGTTAATGATAAGACAAGAAACATATTAATTAAAATAGGGAAAGCAAGACAGACAGACGTTAACCAGACAAATTTTCCCGTAATCTATTCATATTTTGTTTTATTATCATCGACTTTCCGTCTTCATTGGCCTCTTGTGTTTTTATGTGTATGTGTATGGACATGTTTGTAAATATATGTGAACACGTTCGGGCGTACATACATATGCATGTATGTATGTATGTATGTATGTATGTATGTATGTATGTATGCATGTATGGTTGTATGCATGTAAGTCTACCACATAATATATCTATGTTAACATACAAATAATAATAGTAAAAAAAATAGTATAAAATTATAATTATTTTCATGATGATGATGATGATATCATAATAACAATAATAATAATAGCAGTGATAATAATCAATCATAGTAAATAAGAATACAAAGAATAATGTTAATAATCAATAATAATAATAATAATAATAATAATAATAATAACAAACAAACAAATCATACAACAAAATTCAACAACAAAAAACAGTGCATAAGAGAAAATAATTGAGATAAAAAAAGTGAAACGGAAGAAAAAAAAATGCTTTCTTGAACTTCCTGCATGGAACACGCACCGGGTCACCTACAAAAAAAAGAGAATAAGGATAAAAAATAAAAATAAAAAACAGAAATAGAATTAAAAGCTTCTCTTCCCCTCAACCAGAAACTCTATTATAGATAAACGATAACAACATCTAGTCGGCAGCGGCACCGAGGCCATTCATATTGCATCACTTTCATAACCTGCAAAGTGGCCCTCAAGCGGCGCTCTCGAATTCACTCTACGGACCCACCCCATCATATTCAGCTTGCAAAATTCCGCGCATAATATCAATGTTGATTTTTAAGCCGTCGCCTCCCCTCCCTACCAACCCAGCCTCTCCCCCTCTTGCTTCCTCCCTCCCCCTCCCCCTCCCCCTCCCGCCTCTTCATATAGATTGGAATCCGAATCCGATGCGTCCGTCTGAGTGTACGGCCCTTATCTCGTGACATAAATGATAAGAGACACGGCGATTCCCGCATACATGGATGACGTGGGTCCTCTGGCGGCGAGTGTTCAAACTGGTTGGTCTCCCCTTCCCTCCCTCCCTCCTCCTTCTGCCCCACCCTGTTTCTCCCCCCTCCTCTTCTCTTTGCCCCATTTTCTCTCTCCTCCCCGTTCGCCCTCCCCCTACTATCCTCCTCCCTTTGCCCTATCCCCTCCTTCCTCATCCTTCCCCTTTTGCCTGCACCCCCTCCTCCTCTTACCCCCCCCCTCTCCTCCTGCCCGTAGAGAGGACATGACAACAGGTAGTGGGTTAAGATAAGAGCGGGGTGTGTGTTAAAGAACACTTGTGCCTGAAGGCGGTTGGCTCATTCCAGGTGGCGACTTTACCAGCTGCTGCAGAGGGCGGCTGGAGATGGGGGGGGGTATGGGCGGGAGGCGGAGGAGGAAGCTATGCCATGTACGTCACGAAGTGCGAAGGAAGGAGAAGAGAAAAGAAAATAACCAGGGAAGAATTGAGAAGCAGAGATGAAGGGAACGAAACGGGGAAGTAGAAAGTAAACCCGAGAAGATTATCGTCACGTCAAGACCACGAAAGGCATAAAAGGGAATAAAGAAATGGCACTTGTGGGAAATGGATGAAGACCAGAAAGACGACATGACTAAGAAGGGTGGAGGTTAGAGATATGATTAATATATAAGGAAAACTAACCCCACCCCCCCGCCCTTATCTACACATACAAACGATAGCACTACTTGCAAGTACCTATAATACATATAGATATACATGGATATACATGTATGTGTGTATATATATATATATATTATATATATATATATATATATATATATATATATATATGTGTATGTATATTTATATGTGTATGTTTATGTATATATATATATATATATATATATATATATATATATATATTATATATATATATATATATATATGTATGTATATGCATATATTTATATATATATGTAGATGTATATATACATACATACATACATATATTATATATATATATATATATATTATATATATATATATATATATATATATATATATATATAATATATATATAATACATACATATATATATATATATATATATATATATATATATATATATA
>NW_028234403.1:13590285-13615285 GCF_977035675.1 Penaeus japonicus | reverse complement strand
TGCACAAGAGTAGTAGCACCGGAACGACAGCATAAACAGTAATAGTTGTTAGGGAAGAGTCGTATTGGCCTTTTAACTAGATTTTAAAAAATCAGATTTTATTTAATTTCCTTTTTTTTTAAATTCTTTACTCAGACTTAAATTAGCTTGTGAACCACTTACCCTTATATCATCGTAGGTGCCTTAATTGCAGCATAGCTGCTTATTATTGTACACAAGGTATGGAAATTGTGCATGAAGTTTAGGTTCTCAGTAAAGCCCAAGCTAAAGTTCAAGCAGAATTAATATATTCTTAATAAATTGCAAAAATAAACTAAGGCCTTTCTTATAACTTCTAACCCATCATCAAGAACATCTTATGAAATGATACCTTGAACAATCAAACCAACAAAACAACCAATCAAATAAAGAAGGAAAAAATCACCCCCCCAAAAAAAAAAAAAAAAAAAAATATATATATAGTAATAATAAAATAAAATAAAAATAATAATAAATAAATTATTAATATAAATAAATAAAAAATCTCAAAATATCCCAGTGCCCCCTCTCACGTGGATGAACAGAAAACGTGAATTAGGAGACCCCGAGTGACACCCTGCTTCACGCTTGAAGATTTTGGTCGTATTTAGCGTGATGTCTTTGCACCCTTAAGAAGAGGGATTGGGGGGGGGGGGTGAGTGGGAGTCGGAAAAAGAAGGGCGGTACTGAAAGAGGTTGAGGTAGAGCAGGGAAGAGAGGGAGCAAATAAGGAAGGAAGGAAATAAGGAAGTAGGGAAGGTAGGAAGAGAGATAGAAAGGGAGAGGGAGGGAGGGAGGGAGTGAGAAGGCGAGAGAGACAGAGGGGGGGAAAGAGAAAGAGAGGGAGAAAGAGAAAGAGAGTGAGAATGAGAGAGAGATCAAAGAGCGAAGGAATGGGAAAGGGGAAAATGAAAGAAAGAAAGAAGTTAGAACAGATGGCAAGAGGGAAAGACGGAGAAAGGAAGATATGCAGAAATACAGAGAGAAAGCGAGAGAGACAGATAAGCTACGAGTGAGGGAAAAAAGACAGGATATTGATTGGCTCCCATTTTAAAGTCGAGTAACCTACTGCAGACAAACTAAACAGAAAGCCAAAGCAAAATAACACTCAACGTCATCACAACTCCCTTGCAATAATAATTCTAGAAAATCCAATAAAGACCCTTACCGAAATCATTGCACCTGCAAGATAAAAACAAACAAACAGAACAAACAAATAAATAAAAAGATGAAACAAAATCCGAAATTCTGCTCCCGTGAACGTGCAATCTATCCATCCAAAATAATAAACCTCTCCTTAAATAAACCAAACAACAACATTCCCATCCTCTGCTGCCCCGACAGGCATTTTCGGCCGTGCCTCGCCGTGCCTCGCCGTGCCGCCGCCCTTCAGCAGTAATTAAAACTCGCAGCTGCTCTCAAGCCGTGTCATCTGCCGTGCATCCCTGGCGCTTGGATGCCGTTTCTCCTCTTTGTTGATGGAGGCTTGTCGCTGCTTTGGAAAACTTTTATCATCATATTACTTTACTTTTTTTATATCACCATCATAAATATTCTCTCTCTCTCTCTCTCTCTCTCTCTCTCTCTCTCTCTCTCTCTCTCTCTCTCTCTCTCTCTCTCTCTCCTTCTTCTTCCTCCCTTCCCTCCATCCCACCCCTTCCCATCCCATCCTATACCTCCACCCTCCCTCCCTCCTTCCTATCCTTCCTTCCTACTCCTCCCATCCCTCCTTTCCCCTCCCACCCTCCCATCCCTCCTTTCCACCCCTCCCCTCCCTCCCTTCCCTCTTTTCCCCCCCTCCCCTCCCACATCTCCCCCCCCTCTCATCCCTCCTCATCCCATCCCTCCCCGTCAACCAAAAGTGAGCAACGTTGCCATGAGCGTCACGTCGCGTCCATTATCAAACAACGGTGCCACAAGAATCACGTTTCTGACACAGTGAACGCGGCCGCCACACAACGTGGTGTGAATGCCTCATGCCACAGACATCGCCGCCTCAGAGGGAGACCGGGTAAGGAAGGAAGGAAGGAAGGAAGGGGGGGAGGAAGGAAGGAAGAAGGGGGAGGAAGGAAGGAAGAAGGGGGAGGAAGGAAGGAAGAAGGGGGGAGGGGGGGAGGACGGAGTGGGGGTGGTTGTGGGAGGAGATGGAGGAAGAGGAGGGGGGGAGATTGAAAAGTTCTTGAAGGGAACGGGATTTTAATTCGATGCAGATGCATAGTTGCTAAAACAAAAGGTCAGGGAATGGCCTAATTAACTAAAAAGCTTGTGAACAACATGAACAAATAACAAATAACAAAAAAAAACATACTACAATCATTACCATAATCACCAGGGCTTACAATTACAAGCATCATTAAAAAGGCTAACGTCCTCAATAAAGCCATGAATATCACTAAGCTACGCTTATTGCACGATCACGCTGCCATCAAAATCAATTGCTAGAAAGGGACCAGGTCAAAACTATTTATCCACACACCTATCTATCCACCCACCCACACATACACATCCACACACACACACACACACACACACACACACACACACACACGCAATGTCATCACACGTGTGCACACACACGCGTGCACACACACACACACACACACACACACACACACACACACACGCAATGTCATCACAGCAAGGACTTTATTCTTCAGACATTCTATCATCTGATCTCCCTATTGCCCCCACCCCCCATCAACTGCCCCTTCAAGACGACCACGCCAATTATCTATCCTCCTTCCGTCACGAGAAGGGGTAGGGGGGGGAGGTAAGGGGGGGGGGGAGGAAGAGATGGAGGATGTGGAGGAGGTTGTGGTTGAGGAGAGAAGAGGTAAGGAGGAAGAGGAGGAGGTTGTGGTGGAAGAGAGAAGAGGTAGGGAGAAAGAGGAGGAGGAGGAAGAACAACAACAACAAGAGCAATACTAATAATATCAAAATAAAAAACAACAAATACCATAACACCGAAACATAAACGAACAACAAAACCAAAGAAATATAAAACAAGAAAACAACAAAAGCATCCCCTAATGTTGCTAGGGAACGGCCCCGAACCCTATCATAACAACAGAAACGTACCGATCAACCCTTTAGAAAAGGATGCAATAACGTGCAATTGTTACTGCAACAATGGCAAAGGTGGTTCTGCCTCGGCGCTCTGCCACGACTTCACTCAACACTCAACAAGGGACAAGGGCAGAGGAAGTGGAAGGGGGGGGTGTCGGGGGGCAAAAACAGCCTTTAAACGATTATTAATACACTGTTACTTTAACGCGTTCTCTCTAGGTATACTGGCATAGAATCGTTATATTGTGTCATGGTGATGAGGAATGGTGATTGTGGTGTTGATGATAGTGATGGAGATGATGATGGAGATAGTGATGAGGAGGAGGGTAAGGTTTGAAAACACTGTTAATAATGGTAATTATAACAACAAATATAATGATAAAACGGCGATGGTAATAACTATAAATAATACTAATGTAAATACCAATATCAACAAAATCATTGATAAGACTGCTACTAATAATGATGATGATGCTCTTACAATATCATAATAACAACAACAACAATAATAATAATAATAATAATAACGATAATAATAATCATTATAATAACAACAACAACAATAAAGAACGTGGATGGAGACAAAAAATGCAATAATAACCATCCATAGTAAATAGAATGATAATAAGAATGATGACAGCCTAATTATGGTGACATCATCAAAACCACTCTCTTTGACACCATCGCAGTGATTGTATCACAATTAGTACCACCACTCCTATTACCATTGTTATTCTCTTCACTATTATTCAAATGATTATCATCATTATCATCATAAACTAAATATCAACAATGCCATTAATACCAACACACAAGCAATAATAACTTTGAGGAAAAACACAACATTGGAACAATAAGAAACCATTGCAAGAAGATGTTGCACGACTGTCCCGGCCGTCGAGCGCGAGTGCATCCATTGTAAGGCAACGTCACTAATCATCTTGAAAGCGCAACCTCCCCCTCGACCGAGTAACAATGTCCGGTGTTTCGTTTTTTTAGAGAGAGACACTGGAGAGTGGGGGCGAGGGGACAAGCAGGGGATGGAGAAGGGGATGGGTGAGGGGACAAGGAGGGGTTGGGTGAGGGGAAAGGGAGAGGGAGAAGCAGAAGAGGAAACCGAGGGAGAGAGAGAGAGAGATAAAGGGGAGAGAAGGAGGAGAGAGGGACAGGGGAGGGAGAGATATAGAAAGGAGGAAAGGAGGGGATGAGGGAGAGAGGGGAGGGGGGATAAAGAAAGAAAGGAAGGAGAGAGAGAGAGAGAGAGAGAGAGAGAGAGAGAGAGAGAGAGAGAGAGAGAGAGAGAGAGAGAGAGAGAGAGAGAGAAAGAGAGAGAAACAGAGAGAAAGCCAGACCCCCCTCCCCCCATCATCAGAGCGAAGCCAGAGGGGCGGAAGAGACCCGTGCGGCGTTTACTATACATGACTAGTGACCCACAGTCTTGCATGGAGGAAAGTCCCCAAAGACCTATTGATTATCGGCGACAGACATACAGAGGGCGAGTTCTTTTCTGATATCCCGGCTCCCCTCACCCTCTCCCCCCCCTCTCTCTCTCTCTCTTTGTACCTCCCTCTCACTCTTCGGCTCCTTCCGTCCTTCGCTTGCTCTCCTTCTCACTCTGCATATTCATATCCTTCCTTTCTCTCATGCTCCCTCCCTCTGTGTTTTTTTTTCGTTTTTCTCTTCTTCCTTGATTTCCTCCTTCCCTTTCCCTCTTCATTTCCTTCCCATTCTTGTTCTCTGTCTCTCTCTGTCTCTCTCTCTCTGTCTCTCCACCTCATTTCCTCTCCCTTTTCATCTTCCGTCCTTCCTTCCTTCCTTCTTCCCTCCATCCCTTATTCCACCCCCCCCCCTTTCCCAGGATAAAGAGAACCTCCGCCAAAATCGCCGTGAGCCTAAAAAAAAATAGTTTGCCCTTTCAGACAAAAAAAAAAAAAAAAAAAAAAAAAAAAAAAAAAAAAAAAAAAAAAAAGAGAGAGAGAGGAAAAAAAGTCAGAAATCACTCAACCCTCAAACAGTGTGCGCTTAAGGACAACGTCTCGAACTAAAGAGGGAGACTTTTTTTTTTATGAGTGTGTGTGGGGGGTAAGGGGTAAGGGGTAAGGGGTACGGGGTAGGGGGTAGGGAGTAAGGGGTAGGGATAAGGGGCAGGGGGAGGAAGGGGATGGAGTCAGAGTTCTTGGTAAACTTTAAACTCATTTAGTGAGGAACAGATGTAGGAGAGGAGGAGGGGGCGAGAGTAGAAGGGAAGGGAAGGGAAGGGAAGGGAAGGGAAGGGAAGAGAAGGGAAGGGAAGAGAGAGAGAGAGATAATATTTATTTTTTTAAACTCATTTAGTGAGGAACAGATGTAGGAGAGGAGGAGGGGGCGAGAGTAGAAGGGAAGGGAAGGGAAGGGAAGGGAAGAGAGAGAGGAAGAGAGAGAGAGAGAGAGAGAGAGAGAAACAGAGAGCGAGAGAGAGAGAGAGAGAAATAGAGAGCGAGAGAGAGAGAAAAAAAAAGAGAGAGACTGAAAGAAAGGCGGAGAGACAAATAAAGAGAGAGAGAGAAAGAGAGCGACAGAGAAAGAGACAAATATAAAGAGAGAGAGACAGACATATAAAGAGAAAAAGAGCGACAGAGAGAGACAAATACAAAATGAGAGAGAGACAGAGTAAGAGAAAGGGAGCAAAAGAGAGCAAGCAAAAGTCAGTAAAAGAGGATCAAAATGGCATCGGAAAAGAAACGACAGTAAATAAAAAGCGACTTAAAAGGCCTGGGAAGCTAGCATACGATGGATAAAGATGTGAAGACCAAGAATAAAGGAGAGAAAGTGGGGAAGAGGGGAGGAGAGAAAGAGGGGAAGAAGGGAGGAGAGAAAGAGGGGAAGAGGGGAGGAGAGAAAGAGGGGAAGAGGGGAGGAGAGAAAGAGGGGAAGAGGGGAGGAGAGAAAGAGGGGGAGAGGGGAGGAGAGAAAGAGGGGATGAGGGGAGAGAAAAGAGGAGATGAGGGGAGGAGAGAAAAAGGGGAAGAGGGGAAGAGGGGAGGAGAGAAAGAGGGGAAGAGGGGAGGAGAGAAAGAGGGGAAGAGGGGAGGAGAGAAAGAGGGGAAGAGGGGAGGAGAGAAAGAGGGGAAGAGGGGAGGAGAGAAAGAGGGGAAGAGGGGAGGAGAGAAAGAGGGGAAGCGGGGAGGAGAGAAAGAGTGGGGAGGGGGGGAGGGGAAGAGGGGAAGCCGGTGAGGGTAATAATGAATGAGCTCTGAAGTGATGAATCATTTAAAAAGCTTGGGAAAGTTTGCTAAAAACAACAAGAAGTAAATAAATAAATATTGGGATGAATAAATAGATTAATGGGTATAAAGATGGGATGTCAGGGATGAATGAACGAACGATAGAGACAAAGAGAAAGAGAGAGAGAGGGGGAGATAGAGAGGGAGAGAGGGAGCGAGGGAGAGATAGATAGATAGATAGATAGATAGATAAAGAGAGGGGGAGGGAGAGAGGGAGAGAGGGAGAGAGGGAGAGAGGGAGAGAGGGAGAGAGAGAGAGAGAGAGAGAGAGAGAGAGAGAGAGAGAGAGAGAGAGAGAGAGAGAGAGAGAGAGAGAGAGAGAGAGAGAGAGAGAGAGGGAGAGAAACGAAAGAGAGAGAGCAAAAGCCGATGATAATGGCGACACCAGCGATGAAGAAGATGTAAAGAGTGCACCGAGGGGAGTGGGTGTGAGAGGGGAAGGGGGAGGGGAAGAGAGAGGGGGAGGGGGCGCTCCGATGCGCAAAGGTCAGGATAGATTCCTGGCCACACCCTTTGCAACCTTGCAACCGGGCGATGAGGGGAGAGAAGAAGAAGAGGTGGGTAGATTAAGACAACTCGTTCGACTCCTTGATCAAAAGAGAAAGATTGCAACATAAACATGCAACATAAACACACAAAAACAACCACGATACTAAACAATACAACCCACAACATGGACAAATAAACACAAATCATAACACACCAAAAATGCGACCCCCAACATAAACTCACATAGCAAACAACGACACAAACCAAAGCAACCCACAGCTTAATAACACAAACAAAAAAACAAGAGAATTGCTCAAGAAGATGATGGAGAAGGAAGAAGAAGAAGAAGAAGAAGAAGAAGAAGAAGAAGAAGAAGAAGGAGAAGAAGAAAGAAAAAGAAGAATGAAAAAGAACAAAAAAAGAACATCATAATCCTTCCCCGTTGGTGTTTTCCGTTCACTCTCGAATTAAACACGGGCGGGCGACCTGAGGCGTGGGCGGGCGGGGAGGGCGGTACGTAGTGGGCGTCAGAGGCGGGTGCCAAAGTTGAGACGTATGCAAGCGGGGGAATGAAAGCAAGGATTAGAGGCAAGCATTAAAAGAAGGTGTGGCTTCCTTTTTTAAATACCATCAGCAACACGGATAGTAAGAGCAATGCAAGTACTGATACTAGTAATGATGATAATGCTAACTGCACGGTGATTATGTAGCAGTTTTTAGTGATAATAGCAATAACAATAATAACAACAACAACAACGATAATAATAATAATAGAAAATAACAATAACAATAACATTGATAATAACAATAAAACAATAACAATAGTAACAACCACAATAGTAGTAAAAACAATAAAATCATAACAATAATAATTAGTGTTATTTCAACAATAACACTTATAATAACAATAACAATGATAGCAATAAAATCTAACATTAATATTATCAATAACAACAATAATAATAACAATGATAATGATAATGATAATGATGATAATAATAATAACTACAAAAATAGCTGGGAAAACTGGTAATCAGTCGTAATAATATTGACAATAATAATCATTATCATGATTATAATGATATAAGAACACCCTAACTACTAACTTACGCACTGACACAGAATAATAAGCTACACTACTACTAATAATAATAAAAATAATAATAACAATAACAATAATGATAATATCAATAACATCAACTATGGCCATTTTAATAAACAGTAATAATTTTACATTGCAGACATTCTCTCTCTCTCTCTCTCTCTCTCTCTCTCTCTCTCTCTCTCTCTCTCTCTCTCTCTCTCTCTCTCTCTCTCTCTCCCACACATACACATACACAGGCACACTCACTCACTCACTCAACTCTCACCCCCCCTTCCCTCTCTCTCTCCCTCACTCCCTCTCTCTCTCACACACTCTGTCATCTGACACTCTTCCTCTCCCCTCCCCTCGACATACAACTTAAAATCCCCCTTTTCCCTATCCTCCCCTCCCCCTATCCATCAAAGCACCCTTATTTCACCCTAACCACTCACCCTACTCACGCCCACTGCCTCGCACTCTTTCCCTCTCGCACTCCATCGCCTTACAACGGCTGCTCTTATCCATTTCCTCTCATAACAAGCCACCTTTGTTGATTTCAAAATCTAATTTCACTTTACAGTCATTCTCACTTTTTTTTGTCTCTTTGTTTACGTGCTTCTTAATAAATCGGTCGAAGCATAAAAAAATGCTCTTTCTCTCCCTCTCCATTTTCCCCTCCTTTTGGCTCTTTCTCTCACTCATTTCTCTTCTCTCTTTCTCTCTCTCTTCTCGCTTTAGCTCAGGTACAAAGTTCGTGCCTTATCGGACTGAAGTAGTCACATCGTCTTCTCACTTATGTTTCTATCTATCTATCTACATCTATATCTATCTACCTGCCAATGACTAAAAATATCATATATGCACGCACACACATACATACACACACACACACACACACACTAACACACACACAAACACAACATAAACACACACAACAAACACACGCACAAAACAAACACAAACTCCAAAAAATTTCGACCTTTCCCGATTGCCTTCTGTCGATCCCCGTAACTCGCAATCATTTCTGGACCCCCATAACTTCTGATCCCATCTCGAACACGCCAATGGAGCGACACCCCCGGCGCCGTGGAGTGAGTGGGGAATTCTATATTTTTTTTCTTTTTTTGGGGGGGGGGATGGGCGCTTTTTGAGGAAATTTCTCTTAAGTAAGGTTCTGTGTAAGTTTCACTTTCTTTCGAAAATGACTGCCTGATGTTTTTTTTTTCTCTCGCTTCCCGCCTATCATTCTGCTTTTAAATGACTTTCCTCCGTGTCATTTTTTTCTTCTTTTTATCTTGATAGCATCTCCTCCATTCCCATCCCCTCCGTCTAGGCACCTGGAGACTCAAATGTATATATCTACACACACACACACACACACACACACACACACACACACACACAGACACACACACACACACCCGTCTTTAACTCACTGCCCCTACCCCTTCCTCACTCAAGTTGCACGCCTGGTTGTTTAGTTACCACACACCCAATCACTTTGCAAATTTTTTTCCCCCAACAAACAAACAGAAAGAGACACGTTGCCATCGTCCCTCTCTTTGCTAAACAACAACAACAACAACAACAATAGCAGCAATTAACTATTTTGGTTATAATGAAAACATTCGTATTAAAGATAATGAAAAAAAAGTAGGATAATATTACCATCAGCAGCAGCAATGGCGATGACGGTGGCGGTAGTACTATCTGCAGTGGTAGCTATATATTTGTTGATGATGATGGTGATAGTAATACTAATAATAACAGGATAATAATAATAATAATAATAATGATAATAATAATAACGATTACAATAACAATAATAATAATAATAATGATAATAATAATAATAATAATAATAATAATAATAATAATAATAACAATAACAACAAAAACATCAGCAATAAGCACAACAATAATACCCTAAAAAACTAAAACCAAACGACGAAAGAAAATACACAAGTTCCCCATCCCCTCCACCTACCGCAAAAGAAAAAAAAAAAAAAAAGAGAAAAGGAAAACGGAAACCCTGCTACGTAAGAAGGTCGGTCCGTAAGCACAGCAGTTACAGCACAGCTCGGTAATTGCACGACGACCTCGTTAATCTTCGCGAAATACTGCCGTAGCGCTACCAAAGTTAGTTTAATAAGCCTGACAAAATGAGAGAGAGAGAGAGAGAGAGAGAGAGAGAGAGAGAGAGAGAGAGAGAGAGAGAGAGAGAGAGAGAGAGAGAGAGAGAGAGAGAGAGAGAGAGAGAGAGAAGAGAAGAGGAGAGAAGAGAGAGAGGGGAGGAGAGAGAGGAGGAAGAGAGAGAGAGAGAGAGAGAGAGAGAGAGGGAGAGAGAGAAAAAGAGAGAGGGAGAGAGAGAGAGAGAGAGAGAGAGAGAGAGAGAGAGAGAGAGAGAGAGAGAGAGAGAGAGAGAGAGAGAGAGAGAGAAAGAAGAAAGGAGAAAATGAGGGAAGAACGGATGGATGAATGAAGGATGGAAAGAAATATAGAAAGACAGAAGGAAGGATGGAAAGAAAAATGTCAATAGAGAAAGAAGGATTGGCGGAGGGGAATGAAAATAGAGAATGGACCCCCGCCTACGTTTACAAATAGGGCCACTTCACTCTTGAACATGTTCGTGTACTCATTGTCTGGTCACAGAACACAAAAGCAAGATTCTCTCTCTCTCTCTCTCTCTCTCTCTCTCTCTCTCTCTCTCTCTCTCTCTCTCTCTCTCTCTCTCTCTCTCTCTCTCTCTCTCTCTCTCTCTCTCTCTCTCTCTCTCTCTCTCTCTCTCTCTCTCTCCCTCTCCCTCTCTCTCTAGGTACGTATACATAGCATAAACATCCTCATTTTATACAAGAGCGAATCCACCAACCCTGCCCCCCCCCCCCTCCGCCTCGGCTACCCCAGACACCCTAGCCCCGTGATGACACCTTCGCCGCGAAACCTAAAGCCAAAACAATGAACGGCTCTTCACGGCGCCCGCGTCTGGTCAGCCAATTACGGGAGCTTCCCTCTGAGCTGCCAGCGCCGCCGCTCTGCACGCACGCACGTATGTATGTATGTACGCCCATACACACATGCGCACACACGTTCACACACGCGCGTACATATACACGTATACATACATACATACATACACACACACAAACCTGCAATAAACCAGACCTCCTTCTCCTACTCCTTTCTTTCTCTACTTCTCCTTTTCATTCTCCTTCTTCTGTTTTTTCTTCTCCTCCTCTGTGTCTTCCGCTCTCTTCCCCTTCGCTCCTGTCCCCTCTTCCGTCTTCCGGGGCTTCCTCGGATTCTCTTCCAGTCCCTTCCCTTCCGACCGACCGGATTCTAGTGTTTCTCTCTCTCTCTCTCTCTTTCTCTCTCTCTCTCTCTCTCTCTCTCTCTGTCTATGCCTGTCTGTCTTAGACTCTTACTCTCTTATTGACTCTCTTTCCCCCTTTCTCTCTTTCTGCGTTTGTGTATGTGTATGTGTGTGTGTGTGTGTGTGTGTGTGTGTGTGTGTGTGTGTGTGTGTGTGTGTGTGTGTGTGTGTGTGTGTGTGTGTGTGTGTGTGTGTGTGTGTGTGTGTGTGTGTGTGTGTGTGTGTGTGTGCGTGTGTGTATGTGCGCGAGCGTGTATGTTATCTCATACCTCCAAGCATGTACCGAATCTCTCAGCCAAGACATCTTTCACTCACAGCACGGTAGCTCACTGGTACCACGTGAAGGCAAAGAGGCATGGGAAAGGTAACGTGAAATGGGGGAAATGGACAGACAGATATACATGAGTGAGATACAGAGACAAAGAGAAAAAATGAGACAGAGAAAGATAGACAATGAGACAGAAAAACAGAGAGACAAAGAAAGATGGACAACGAGACAGAAAGAAAAAAAAAAGAGAAAAGTGAGAGAGAGAAAGAGTGAAAGAAACAAAAAGGAAAAGAGTGAAAGAGAGAGAAAAGAGAGAGAGCGAGAAAGAAAGAGAAAGAGAAAGAGAGAGAGAGAGAGTGAGAGAGAGAAGCCAAGGGCGGAGAGGGATGCGGAGGTGTTGGCACCGGAGCGGCGAAAGGTGAGCGGGTGAAGCTATTACATCTCGTTCTGTCGATTTGCCTTAATTGTCCTATGGCGTGTTAATGAGCCCCTTAATTGAGCCACGCCGGGGGATCGCAGGCCTTTTCGTTCTCGGTGGTGCACGTGCGTGTTCGTGTGCGTGACGGTGCCCCCCCCCCCCCTTTTTGAGTGCGGTGAGGAGGATGTGCGTCTGTGCGTGAACAAGGGTATCTGGAGAACGAATAGCGTTTGACTTTTTTCTTCTCCACATTGTTTTATCTCTTTCGTGAGTTCATGTGACTGCGTTTGACTCCTCCCTCTCTCTCTCCCTCTCTCTCTCTCTCTCTCTCTCTCTCTCTCTCTCTCTCTCTCTCTCTCTCTCTCTCTCTCTCTCTCTCTCTCTCTCTCTCTCAGAACCACGAACACACGAAACCGAAACCGAAAACAAAACAAAGCAAAACGTGCACGCAATATCTCGTATGACAGTGTGCACCAAGCGTGAAAGAGAGAAAAAAAAAGAAAAAAAAAACTTACTCTCCCAGAGAAAAAAAAAAATAAACAAACCGGGACTCCCCCCCTCCTCAACTCAACTCAACTTAACCTGACCCCTTCCCTACCCCCAACCACGCCACCGCAAAGAACACTGCCATCCGTCCACCTTCAGACGACAAAAAAAAAAAAAAAAAAAGACAAGCCGAGCGGGCGCGACGCACGGGACGGACGGGAAGCGACCGTAAAATCGCGGAGAAAAAGTCCAGAATGCCGGAAGCTTACGACACCGAGGAAGGGGTGTAGAGTAGGGAAGAGGGGTAGGGGGTAGAGGGGGGTTAATGGAATGCTTGGAGGGGAGGGGAAGGGAAGGGGGGAGGAAGGAAGGACGAACGAGGAACGAGGGAAAGAGGTAGGAAGTAGTAGCTAGGAGGTAGGAGGTGGGAGGTAGGGAGGGAGGAAAAAGGGGAGGGGCAGGGGGGAGGAAGTAGGAGGTAGGAGGTAGGTAGGAAGTAGGGAGGGGGCAGGGGGGAAGGGGAGGAAAGGATGAATGGAGTCCCTTCGACGGCACCTTTTAAATCCTCGCACCGGAAGCCTTTCGCTTTTCGATCGCTCATTGACTTCCCCCCGCGCGCCCTTCTTGCACGTCGTCGGACAATGGCAGTCATTAGCCACGCGGTATATATCCGGCGCAGGTTATAAGTAGGTCTCGGGGTCAAAGTTGCAAGCACACGGACTTGCACAATGCCATGGCTATTGTGACGCTCAACAATATCCTTATCCCCCGGAGATGAAAAAAAAACACGATTAAAAAAAAGGAAACAATGAGAGCAACTTTGTGGCCTCTTTCTAAAGCATTCACCATACATCATCACACTCCCATCTCCCTCCCACCCCCTCCTATTCTTTTGCATCTTCTTTACCTTCTCCCTGCCTCTTCCTCCCTCACCACACATCATCACATCTCCATTATCATCCCCCATTTTCTTCTTTCATCTCCCTTGATCGGTCTTCTTCCCCTTCTCCCTTCACCATCTTCTTCCCTTCCCTTTTCCCTTTATCCCATCCTCCCTCTCCTTTTCCCCCCCCCCCCCCCCCACACACACACACCCTCCCATCACAGACCACCACTCTCGCGAGCGCCCGGGGCCTCACACAATCACAATCAATACAGATTTACCTGCGGGATCATCCAACTTTATTTATTCCGCTCTGGCGACGGATCCGCGCCAATCCTTCGCGATCGCTCCTGTCGGCTAGGACCTTCGCGCGAGCGGCGTGGCTACCCCCCCTCTCCCCTCCCGCCCCCTCCTCTAGGACCGCTCGCTCCAAAGGAGGCGCTCAATGGGGGGGGGGGGGAAGTTGATGTCATATGCTAATCATTCCTCTTATTCGTGCCGTTAATATTGCTATTATCAATATTAATGCTACTACTACTACTACAACTACTATCATAATCTTCATTGTCATTGTTATATCTTTGTTAGATTTTCATCATTATCATCAGTATTACTATTATCATCACTGTTATATTTTCCTAATTACCATCATTATTATTATCATCCTCATTGTTATATCATCATTATCATCATTATCACCCTTATTATCCTCATTTAGACATTTTCAAAATTATTACTATGATGACACTTTATATCCCTTCACCAACATATGCGACTGGAAGAGCAAAAAAAAAAACACATAACAAATTGAAGTACTGTAACGAAACCCGGATAATGACATCATAAGGAGAATAAAAATCATAAAGACAAACGGAAGAGAAAAAGCGAAACCTTCTTAAAAAAGAAGATAAAAAAAATGGCAGCGCCACCTAGAGTCAGACTGCCGGAGCCGCGTGTCTCCTCACTTGATTGTTACCGGGCCTATGTAACGCTTATTGAACACACAACTTTGGTTCCGGGAACACTGAGGAGGAGGAGGAGGAGGAGGAGGAGGAGGAGGAGGAGGAGGAGGAGGAGGAGGAGGAGGAGGAGGAGGAGGAGGAGGAGGAGGAGGAGAAAGAGCAAGAGGATGTGGAGGAAAAAGAACAAGAGGAGGAGGAGGAGGAGGAGGAGGAGGAGGAGGAGGAGGAAAATGAACAAGAGGAGGAGGAGGAGGAGGAGGAGAAAGAACAAGAGGAGGAGGTGGAGGAGAAAGAACAAGAGGAGGAGGAGGAGGAGGAGGAGGAGGAGGAGGAGGAGGAGGAGAAGTCCAGTCCAGGGAAGGAAGGAGGGGTCCATGAAAGGAAGAAAGAGAGGAACGAAAGGGGAGGAGGATGGAAGACGGGGAAGAAAGAGAGGGAAGGAGGAGGAAGAGGAGGAAGGAAATGAAGGACACGAAGGTGTAGAAAAAGGGGAAAACGGTTGGAAGAAACGAGAGGGGGAGGAAGGGGGACCGGCAACAGGAAGAGTTCAGGAGGAAGGGCGAGAGGAAGAGACTTCGCAGCATCCACATATTTCTTTGATCCATCTAATAAATTCCTTTGTCAAAAGTTCGAGGCAAGAGCTCCCGTTTCATACCCAATTTCTGCCCCCCTCCCCCTCCCGGGGGGGGATTGGGCTCCCTGGCCACGTGACAAATGACTGTGATCACACACGTCTTATCACTGCTGGTAGGGTTCTCTCTCTCTCTCTCTCTCTCTCTCTCTCTCTCTCTCTCTCTCTCTCTCTCTCTCTCTCTCTCACACACACACACACACACACACACACACACACGCGCACACACGAGCACTTGCTTGCAGTTTGTTTGTTTGTGTTTATTTGTGTCTGTCTGTCGGTCGGATTTTTCTCCTCTCTCCGACTCCAACTCTTTATCCTTCTCGTCCACCTCCTCCTCTTCTTTTATTTTCCCCGTTCATCTTCGTCTCTTCCCTTTCCGCCTCTTCTATTCTATACTATTTATATCTACTTCCTTCCCTTTTTACCAATCCTCCTCCTCCTCCTTCCTTCTACTCTCCCAGCCAGGTCCCACAGAGACACACCCGCCCCCATCGGACACCCCCCTACCCCCTCCCACACCAGCCAGCACCGAGGAATGCCGTCTTCACACAGATACCTCCCCTCCCTTACCCTCCACCCCTAGCTCCCTCCCACCCTCCACCCTAGCCCCCTCCCCACCCTCCACCACCAGCCTCTCCCCCACCCTCCACCACCGGGTCCCCTCCCCCTCTCCTCCCCCACCCTCCACCACCGGGCCCCCTCCCAATCCCCCCCCTCCAACACTGGGCCCCCTGCCCTTCGACCACCTACACCACTGCCCCCCCCTCCCCCTCTCTTCCCTTCCCCATCTCGAGCCACAGTTTAAAGACGCTGCTCCTCTCATGCAAATATCAAACCTTCTCTTGTCTCGCTCCCCCGCTCGTCTCCCTCCCCTTTTATCTGTCATTCTTTTTATCCGACAACCCGAGTGAAAGGAACTTATTGGCAATGTTGCAGCGGTCGACGTTTCCGGTCGGCACGTGGCGCCGTCCCACGTGCGGACGTCCCTCCAATCGCGGTCCTCTTACGTAAACGCGACGCAAAAAGATAAGTACATAAATAAAATAAAAATAAAAATAAATCAATCAAGAAATAAAATTACCTTTACCACACACAAAAAATATATATATACCAAAAATGCAAAGAAATGAAGTCCGTCTCCCACCAGTCTCTCATCCAGTGTCATGACTCGCTTGAGAAGGGACGAACAATAATTGCTTTTTGAGTTCAAATGATTTCTGTTACGGGGGAAAAAACGCTTGTAGTTTGATTTGAAAAAATAGATATATATAAGGAAGCGGGAGCGGAGGAGGAAGAAGAGGCAAATTACGATAAAACAAATCAACTTAAAACATAAAAAACAGCCAATACAAGCACAAAAAGATAATTAGAACCAACAACGCTCCTCCGTGCCAACCTCCCTCTCTCCCTGACCCCCCCCTCCTCTCCCTCTCTCTCTCTCTCTCTCTCTCTCTCTCTCTCTCTCTCTCTCTCTCTCTCCCTCCCTTCCATTCCCCCACCCAACAGTCTTTCCTTTCCCTTCTTTCCTACCTTCCTTCCTTCCATCCTCCCTCCGTCCCCTTTTCTCTCCTTCCCTCCCTCACTTCTCCACCTAAACCTAATCAATCGCAGGCGGATATTCCCCGCCCGCGTCCGCTTACCGCCGAGATCTGATCTCCCTTCCCCCGACGTGGCTCACGCCCAAATCACCCATCTCGATCAGGCAGGCAGGCAGGCGGCTGGTCACCAAGTGGCTCGTTTCGTCATGAGGGAGCACGGCGTGGGGAATCATGGATAGGCCTATGGTGAACGCGGATGAGGTGATGGTGGCGTGGCGTGGCGGTGAAAATTGGTCGTGGTGGTGATGATGATGATCTTGGTCTTGATAATGATGGTATCAACCGCAACGGTGCAGATAAGAACAAAGGCAGTATGTAACATTGATAATAAAAATGGAAATCATCTTTGCTACTTCTTGGCAAATATAACAGTATGAGCCAAACAAACCACACCCTCACAGCAAAATAAACCGGAAACCTTAATATCAATACCAAAAAAAACAAAAAGAATTTATAATGCTCACCCTCAAAAAAAGAATAATAATGACCTCCACCCAACAACAACAAATCAAACAAAACAAGTCAATAAAAACAACAACAATAACAATTACACCCTCCACTGGCGCCGACTCCAACCACACACACATATAGCATAACAGACGTCCCATTAAAGCGTCTTTTTTCCCTCTCTGGATGTCAGGAAGCCTCCATCTCCATATCCCTCTCCCTCCCCCTCCCCTCCTCCCCCCGTACCACCTCCCTCCCTCCCCCCCATTCACCATCACCAACCTTCGAATAAACACATCGACTCCAGCCTGTCTCGTCACTTCTTGCTCTCCGCTCCGCTTCCAGTGGTCATTTTATCATCTGTTTGTGGATTCATAATTGATCTTTTCAAGGAGCTGTCTGTTTGTCTGTCTCTCATCTTCCTTTCTTCTCACTCTTCTCCTCTCCTCTCAATCTCTATCTCCATTTCCATCTCTCGATCCCCTTCCCTACCTCCCTCTCGCCTCCCTTCCCCCCCTCTCTACCCCCCCCCCCTTCACTCCTTCCACCGCCCAGCTTCACGCCTTCGATTGTCAGATCCCCCATCCCCCACCCACACCCCTCCCCGCCACCAGGACATCAGTATTATCCCTAGCTCATGTTATCTCTGGTTAATGCTCTTGTCACACTCCTTAGGACACTTGGCACTCCCCTTTGGCCGGATCGGAGACGAGTGGCACTTGCCGGAAACGGTATCGGGGAGGAATAAATGGAGCCGGGAGCTTTGTATGGGGGATAGGGGGTGGGGTGGGGGTTCTGGGGCGGAGGATGGAATGAGGGAGAGAAGGAGGGAAGAAGGGAGGAGGTAAGGGTAGGGGGGGGGAGGGAGTGAGATAAGGGTAGGGGGGACGGAGAGAGGGAATGAGGGAGAGAGGGAGGAAGGGAGGAAAGGAGAGAGGGAGGGAGGAAGGAAGGGAAAGAGGGAGAGAGGTAGGAATTGATAGAATATACAGCTTTGATGAAGAATCGCCGAGCATACTGTATAGGGAGTGCACGGGATTTCCATGTAAAATACATTCTTTTTTTTTCTTCTTCTTCTTCTTTTGTAACTGCGTATATATTTGATAATGTCTGAGCCTGCAGACGTCCCTGCGTAGTCCGCAACTGAATGAAAGGGGTGTCCGAAACGCAGTCGGGCGCCGGGCGTCTCCGAACACACCCGCTCCGCTGTCCACTACCTCACCCACGCGGGCGGGCTAACCTGCCTTAGGAAGATCGATACAGCCAACATCTCAACTCGAAGGCAGAGTTGGGGGGAGAAAAAGGAGGGAGAAAGGAAGGAGAGGGGAAAAGAGGGGGAGGGGGGAGAGGCGAGAAAGAGGGAGAAGGGAGGAGAGGCGAGAAGAAGGGAGGAGAGGCGAGAAGAAGGGAGGAGAGGCGAGAAGAAGGGGGGGGGAGGAGAAGCGAGAAAGAGGGGGAGGGGAGGAGGGGAGGGGAGGAAAGGCGAGAAAGAGGGGGAGGAGAGGCGAGGAAAAGGGGAAGGGCAAGGGAGGGGAACCGGAAGCAGGGAGTGGCGATGTAAAAGAGGGAAGTTTGAAGTTAAAGAACAGGTGAGGGAAGAAAGAAAGAGAGCGCGAGAAACGGAGGGAGTGAAAGAAAAAGAGAGCGAAGGGGACCGGAGTGTAATTCAGTGAGGGGAGGACAGCGTGGGGGAGAGAGAGGGAGAGAGAAAATGAGAGAAACAAAAAAGGTCCAAAGGCCTTACAATGAAACTCCCCTCTCCCACTCCCGAACCTTCTTTAAATGTGCTAGCCTCTCTCTCTCTCTCTCTCTCCCCGTCCCTCACTCCCTTACTCCCTCCCTTCCGCTCACGTTCACGCTCACCCTCGCCTTCGCCCGCGCCTACTCACCTTCTCCCTTTCCCTTTCCCTCACCCTCGCCTTCACCCTGACCTTCACCCTCTCCTCTCCTTCATCCTCTCCTTCACCCTCACCTCCTGTCTCTCTCGCCATTGAGCAACACTCATCATCATTCCACTCCCTCCTAACCCCTGGAATAGCATTCGCGACGACCAGGCCCTTATGAGGTTCCCCCAGGTCGTATCTCCACGCTGGACGGACGAAAGGCTGGGAGGCGTTTACATGTGGCGCTGGGTCAACCCTCCCCCACTCTACCTCTCTCTCTCTCTCACTCTCACTCTCACTCTCTCTCTCTTTCTCTCTCTCTCTCCGGTTCTCTCTGTTTCTCTCTCTGTTTCTGTCTCTGTCTCTGTCTCTGTCTCTGTCTCTGTCTCTGTCTCTCTCCGGTTCTCTCTGTTTCTCTCTCTGTTTCTCTCTCTGTTTCTGTCTCTGTTTCTGTCTCTCTCTCTCTCTGTCTCTGTCTCTCTCTCTCCCTCTCCGGTTCTCTCTGTTTCTCTCTGTCTCTGTCTCTCTCTCTCTCTTCCCCCGTCTCATTCTCTCTCTCTCCGTCTCATTCTCTCTCTCTCAGTCTCATTCTCTCTCTCTCTCCGTATCATTCCCTCCCTCTCCCTTTCTCTCTCTCTCTCTCTCTCTCTCTCTCTCTCTCTCTCTCTCTCTCTCTCTCTCTCTCTCTCTGTGTGTGTGTGTGTCTCTGACTCTGTCTCTCTTTCCCTCACCCTCATCCTCACCCTGTCCCACCCCTGTCCCTTCCCCCTCCCCTCAGCGTCCTACCGCAGCAGATCACAAACTTATCCCACCCGGAAGCAGAACATGTTAATGACACACCAGATTCCAGGATTCGGGGGAAAAGCTTAACCAGTGACATCTGTGATTACGGGTGTTACGAGTGGGGAAGGGGAGGGAGAGGGGAGAGGGGAGAGGAGAGGGAAAGGAAGAGGGGAGAAGGGAAGAGGGAGGAAGAGGAAGGGAAGTGGGTGAAGGGGAAGGGGAAGGGGAAGGGAAAGGAAAGAGGGGAAATGGGTAAGAGGAGAGGGGAAAAAAGAGAAGGTGGAATGGGAGAGGGGAGAGGGAGAAGGAAAGAGAGGAGACCGAGGAAGGGAAGAGTCAAGAACGGGAGAGGAAAGAGTGTAGAGGGGAAAGGACTGAGGGGAGAGGGGAGAGAGGAGAGGAGACGGGGAGAAGGGAATAGAAGAGACAGGGGAAGGAAAAAGGGGAGAGGGGTAAGTGAATTGGGAGAGGATGGAAGCAGAAAGAAGGAATAGTCAAATGGAAACGGAAATTGAGGGAGGGAAATATGGAAACGGGGAAGGGGGAGCGAGGGAAGGGGAAAGAAAGAGATGGGACAGGAGGATGGGGGAAGGGAAAAAGGAGGATGAGGGAAGGGGAGAAGGAGGATGAGGGAAGGGAAGAAGGGGATGGGAAGATGGGATGAGGTAAACGGAGGAGGAGGGGGAGTAGGGAAGGGGAAGTGAGAAGTAAGAAAGAGGGAAGAAGACAACAGCGGCCACAGCCTCTGGAACGGGACGCCAGATGTCAAAAGGAAGGGGGCGGTAAGGGAGAGAGGCGGTATTTATGAAGATAATTTCCTCTGTAGCGCCCTTTAACCACGACGGAAGTAAAATACAGTACATATAAAAAAAAAAACTATTATGAGTAACAAAGCACGCAGGCGGCCACAAGCACACACAAACGCCCACGCAAGCACAGACACACAACCACACCTTATCATAAACAAGATTCCACGGCTCTAAAAAGCAATGATCTCCCTGTTACACACGCAAGCCCTGCTCTCGGAAAAAATACGCAATTCATTTTTTTTTTTTTATCGTGAATAATTTGTCTGTGATTTGCATAATTAGATAAAGATACTCTTACGTACATACATAATAAGTATAAATATTCTAATACGCCGCGTTTAGGAGAAATAAATATAAAAGAGAAAAGAAATATAAAAACAAAGACTCCGAAATCACCTACACGGAACCATCAAAAACCAATTGCATTTTCACATGCACAGCCACCAAGGCTCCCCAATATTCCCAGACTGTGCAGGAGCAACAAGAGAATCACACGCGGGAAATGAAGGACTATTAGCCTGAGTTTGCATGAGTCAAAAAAAAGAGAGAGAATAGATTGAAGGAAAAAAAAGAAGGGGGAGGGCTCGCGACGCCTGGCTGTCAATTCAGAGGAAAGAAAAAAAAAAGAAAAAAAAAAAGAACCATGAACGCTCGGAGGGGAAACGAACGGAAAATGGTCTAAATTGGGCCATGCTAATAATAACTCAAGGATAACTGTGTGTATGTGTGCTCGTGCCTTCAACTCGCAGGTAAAACATCACACACACATAAAATGACAGATAAAAACACACACACACACACACACACACACACACACACACACACACACACACACACACACACTCAAAAAAGGCACAGAAAAACACGCACGCGCACAAGCACACGCACACCTACAAAGCTTGGATCAGAATTCGCAAACTGCAAATAGCATATCACGAATTACCCAACTGAGCTCCAGCGAGGATATAGGCTATCGCAAATAAAATCCTTTTTGCTATCCCAGTTGGCAAAGCTTCTCTTTTAGCAGAAATCTGTAAATATACATTTCACTCTTTTTTTCTTTATTTATTTTTCTTTTATCGATCAAGAAAAGTATTAATGGGATCACCGTGTCCCCTTGGTGCGAGTGTTCACCCAGCGAAGACGGTAATTCAACAATCCGAAGGACGAGATAACTCGTTATATCTAGTGCTCTCGCCTAACGGTAGCGTGTCAACAAACCGTTTCTAGTAAGCGACATCCGCGCGCTGCCTCCACACTCCACTCCTTCCTGCTCACTTCTCCACCTTCTCCCACCTTTCCACCTGACATCGACACTTTCACACTTAATGAATTGCTACTCGCTTCTTCTTCTCCCCGATCTCAACACCTTCACACTTCACTCTTAGCCATTCACTCTCGACGACTACCTCCCTCGCCCCCCCCTCCCTACACACACACACAAGGGTTTGGCAAATAGTCACACGCATGCATGTGCATGTGCGTGCTCCTCCGCGTTCGTGTGTTTGTGCGTGTAAACACCGAAGGTGAGTGGCCGCGTGTCGCGCACATTCACAGAAGCCTTTCAGGTGAGGGAAGAGCAAAAACCTTAAGAGCGTGTAATCCCCGTCTGTACCACTAAGCTTGCCAAAAAGCCACCGTGGCTCTCTTTGGGACAGACAGGGGGACAGGGGGATAGATAGCCCTCGCGCTGATCAACACCCGCGCACGCACAAATACAGGCAGGTAGATAGATTCCTCCCTTCCTCCTACGCTTGTGTTTTGCTCCGTTCGCGCGACTCCTCACGCCAAACCTTCAATTCTCTCGCTCTTGCTCTCTCGCTCGCTCGCTCTCTCTCTCTCTCTCTCTGTATGGCGAGAGCACCACCTGGAGCGCGGACCAACGTGACTCATAAGTAGGGAAGTAATGCAATTAGCGCCCTCTTGGGTGGGCGACCGCAACCCCGTCGTCCAGTCAAAAAAAAAAAAAAAATCTAAAAGTTTCCTTTCTCTCTCTCTCTCTCTCTCTCTCTCTCTCTCTCTCTCTCTCTCTTTCATTCCTCTATATCTCTTTTTTCTCTCTTTCTCTCTCATTCCTTCCTTCCGATTCCCTCCTTTGTTCCCTCAATCCCTCTCCCTCCCTCCCTTTCGAAACCTACCTTTTTCTACGTTTAACATCACCTAGCAGGAAAGTAATCAATGTAAGAGTGCCTATCACCCGCCTATCTGTCTATCTGTCTATCTATCTATCCACCCATCCTTCTATCTATCTATCAACCCATCGATCTATATCACCCATTCGCAGCTCCTATGCCATCGCCCTAAGCAATTTTTCCTTTAACCCTTCCTCCGTTCCCCCTACTCTCCCTCCCTCCCTCCCTCTCTCCAACACTCCCTCGGATCGAGACCAGGCGTGTGCTACCAAGAATCTGGGGCGACACCAATAGATAACGCAGTAGCAGTGTGTTGAAACAGATGAAAAACGAGGATTCTAAAAAATCATTCCCCACCTTCTTCGCCCCCCCCCTCCTCCCCTCCCCGCTTACCGACATAACCCCCCCCCCCTCTACATATCATCACACTGTGAGAGCGAGAGATAGATAGATAGATAGATAGATAGATAGATAGATAGATATAGAGAGAAACAAACAAACCTAACCATAACCTTTCACAATTTACTTCACTACGGTTTAGAACAAGAGTACCTGAAGAAAAACTCGACATTACAAGAAATACAAACAGTTGAAAAAATACCAGTTGTAAAAATACTATTACTACTACTACTACTAATAATAATAATGATAATAATGATTATCATAATAATGTCAATAATGACAATAATAACAGTAACAATACACTAATAATAGACCAAATAGTAATACAACTAAAACTAATAATAATAATAATAATAATAATAATAATAATAATAATAATAACAATAATAACAACAACAAAAACAACAACAATAATAATAATCTAACAATAGACCAAGCCGGCAAATCTCGACTCAAACAAACATAAACAGTGTGTGTTCCTATTACAGCAGGGATTTATTAATAGAAAGGCATGCACTGGCAAGATGCTCTCTGTGCCAGTAGAAGGTGAGGGGGAAGAGGGGTGGAATGGCAGGAGGAGGAGGAAGGGGAGGAGGAGGAAGGGGAGGAGGAGGAGGAGGAGGAGGAGGAGGAGGAGGGGGAGGAGAAAGACCAAAATTCGGAAAGAATATACACATAATAAAAATATTTATGCTTTGCTTTCTTTGTCCAGCCATTAGTATAATTACTTCAATAATGCATTTTTCATATTTATAAAAATCACAATCATCGTCACCACATCACACTTATCGTCATTATCATCATAATCACCATAACAATTCATTATCATCAACCTCACCACCATCATCATCAATATCACCATAACAATTCATCACCATAACATCACTATCACCATCATAACATCATCATCATTACCGCTTCCGAGTCCACTGGCTAATCCTCCGTATCTAAACCATCACTGAGCTGATCAACGGCAATCACAAACTCCCCCCCTCCCCCCCCGAATCCTAATTGGGGGAGGGTGGGGGGCGGGGCACTAGAAGGTAACACAAAAAGAAAAGAAAAAAAGGGGGAAAATACAAAAAATAAACAAATAAATAAAATAATAATAATAATAATAATAAAAAAGGAAAAAAAAAAAATTATGAGGGTTTATATTCCCCCTCTTTCTCCTCAAACAATAATCCGATTGTGCGTGGATCATTATCATTATTACTATTATCATTATCATTTTTAGACAAGTGGCTTTGAGCGCGCGCGCGCGCGCGCGCGTGTGTGTGTGTGTGTGTGTGTGTGTGTGTGTGTGTGTGTGTGTGTGTGTGTGTGTGTGTGTGTGTGTGTGTGTGTGTGTGTGTGTGTGTGTGTGTGTGTGTGTGTGTGTGTGTGTGTGTGTGTGTGTGTGTGTGTGTGTGTGTGTGTGTGTGTGTGTATGTACTTGCGTGTGGGTGTTGGTGTGGGTGTGGGTGTGTACGTAAACGTGTAGGGTTGGACGTACAGTTACATGTATGGCTGCAAATACGGTTACTCGTGTATGCGTGTGCGTGTGTGTGCGTGTTGATGTGTGCGTGTGTCTGCGTGTGCGTGCGTGTGCGTGTGTGTGTGCGTCCGCGTGTTTGTGTTAGTGTTTGTGTTAGTGTTAGTGTTAGTGTTTGCGTGTGCGTGCGTGCGTGTGTCTGTGTGTGTGCGTGTGCGTTGCCTCGGCGCCGTTACCATGCCACACGGCGTGGCGGTGCTGGATCCGTGCCAATCGTTACTCCGGGGAAGGTCAGGCTCGGCGCGCGGGCTCGCTTCCTCAAACACGTGGCCAACCCGCCATCGAAACAAACCCTCGATGGGGAGCGGCACAATGACAAGCATCACAATAAAAGCCAGATTTTTCATTTTTTTTTATTTATCTTTTTTTGAAGAAACTGGCATTGAAGATGATGAATAACGAGAAATAAATCACTGAATATAAGTTGAAAGAAAAAAGAAAAAACATTAAGAAGGAAGAGATCATCACAAA
>NW_028234403.1:13580285-13585285 GCF_977035675.1 Penaeus japonicus | reverse complement strand
TACATACATATATATAATGTCTTAATCTGCTTATCTGCTTGTCTGAACTGTCTGTCTGTCTGTCTTGTTTATTCCTCCTCCCTACATCCATAAACATACACATACATACATACATACATACATACATACATACAGAGAGAGAGAGAGAGAGAGAGAGAGAGAGAGAGAGAGAGAGAGAGAGAGAGAGAGAGAGAGAGAGAGAGAGAGAGAGAGAGAGAGAGAGAGAGAGAGAGAGAGAGAGGGAGAGAGAGAGACAACGCCCGGACCCTCGTGTCAAAGGTCATCAACAAACTGCCAGGAATGCAAATGGCGTACCGAAGCAACCCCCAATCGACGCCGCTTTGATTAACGCGATGCAGATCACAGGGCGGGCGGCCGTAGGCAGTCCTTGGAACCGATGAATAAAATTAATATGTGAATAAATAACTCGAGAAGGAGAAATAGAGAGAGGAGATATGAGAGAGGAAGGAGAGATAGAAATAGATAGATAGATAGATAGATAGATAGATAGACAGATAGATAGATAAAAAGGCGAGAAATTGAAAGAGGTGGAGAAGAGAAGAAAGGAGACGTAGCGGAGAAGGAGAGGAGGAGACGTAGCGGAGAAGGAGAGGAGGAGACGACGAGAAGAGGCGTGGGTGATGAAGAGGCGTAGGAGGAAGGGGGGAGGAGGACGGGGAGAAGGAGCAAGAGGAGCAGGAGGAGGAGGAGTAGGAGGAGGTGGAGGAGGAGTAGGAGGAGGTGGAGGAGAAGGATGAGGATGAGGAGGAGGGGGAGGGGGAGGAGGAGGAGGAGGAGGAGAATGAGGAGGAGGAGGAGGAGGTGGAGGAGGAGGGGGCAATCATCTGATATAATATCAATCGGTGTCAGAGGGGAATGTATCGCGTCACCCAACAGCACACTCTGATGCGTAATGAAGGAGAGGGTGAGGGATGGGAGAAGGGTATGATGGTAGGGGGGGGGAGAGATTGGGGGATGGGAGGAGTATGGGGTGCGCGGTGCCTTGTCGAGTTAGAAAAAAAACCAAACAACAACAACTAAGGAACCTTAAAGGAAGGTCCTCCTCACTGGATAATACGACCAACCAAATCCTTCCACCGCAATCGAGAAGGAGAGCAAAAATCCCCCGTCGACACCCTCAGCCCTGAGAGCCACACCACTACTGATGACACACCACACGTCATGCGCGGAGACACCAGCTGAGAGACAGAGAGAGAGGGGGGGAGGGGATAGAGGGGAGAGAGAGAGGGGGGGAGGGGATAGAGGGGAGAGAGAGGGGGAGATAGAGGGAGAGAGAGAGAGAGAGAGAGAGAGAGAGAGAGAGAGAGAGAGAGAGAGAGAGAGAGAATGAGAGAGGGAGAGAGAGAGGGAGAGAATGAGAGAGGGAGAGAGAGGGAGGGAGGGGGAGAGCAGGAGAGAGGAGAAGAGGGGAGAGAGAAGAGAGGAGAGAAATGAGAGTGAGAGAAAGAGAGAGAGAGAGAGAGAGAGAGAGAGAGAAAGGAGAAGAGAGAGAGAGAGGGAGAGAGAGAAGAGAGAGAGAGAGAGAGAGAGAGAGAGAGAGAGAGAGAGAGAGAGAGAGAGAGAGAGAGAGAGAGAGAGAGAGAGAGAGAGAGAGAGAGAGAGAGAGAATATGTTTGTGCGTGTATGTGTACATGCGTCCCGTTTGTGTGTGTGTTGTGTTAGGCGTGATTTGTTTAATCGGCCAATTGTCTCTCACTTGAATCGAAGAGGTCGCGGCGCTGGTTGTAGGCTCACGTGCGGCTCCCGAGGCCGATTAGGAATGAATGTCCCGAGGCGTTGTCGAACACGTGTTGAGGGCGTACGGCAAGACGCGCGCGCCCTCTTTGAACTCTCGCGCGTTCCTGGCATTCTTCGTCTGTTTTTCTCTTTTTTATGCCTGTGCCCCATTTGGATTCTTCTTTTACTTCTTCTTCTTCTCTTTCTCCTTCAGTTCTCTATCATACCCCCTTCATCTCATTTACCATCACAGGCTTCTCATCATCCCCTCCCCTCCATCACTCTCCCTCTTTCCTCTTCCTATCCCCTCTTTCACCTTCATCTCCCACTCACTCCCTCTTCTTACATCTCGTTTTCCACCACGTTTACCCCCCTCCCTCCCATCTTCTTCCCACCACTCCCTCCCTCCCTCCCGCCCCCTCCTCGTCTCCCTCTGGCCTCCTTCCCTTTAACGCCACTAAGAGAGGCCCCTGCCTTTCTCCCCTGGTTTTCCGGTCCTGGGAGTCAAGTGGCCTGATAACTAAGACATTTCCCCCTCCCCCCTTCCTCCTCCCCCCTTGCCTTCCACCCTACAAAATGACGCTAGGCTGCTCCCCCCCCCCCGCCCTCCTATTCCCCACTCAATCCAGGCACAACCCCTACCATTTGCGGCTGCGGGCGGGCGGAACATCTGAAGGCGTGCTAATGATTCTGATCAATGGGCTTCTCAGTGCCGGTGTTTCGCGGTGGAGTGAGTAGGGTGGTGATCAGAAAAAGGAGGATAAGATGAAGAGGAGGAGGTGAAAGGGGGAGAGGAGGAGGAGGAGGAGGAAGGGGGGGGAGGAGGAGGAGGAGGAGGAGGAGGAGGAGGAGGAGCGGGAGGAGGAGGAAGAAGGGGAGAAGGAGGAGGAGGAGGAGAAAGGAGAAGAAAGGAGGAGAAAAGGGAGGAGGGGGAGGAGGAAGGAGGAAGAAGAAATGGAATGAGAAGAAAGGGGTGGGAGAGGAGGTGAAGGATAAAGAGAAGAAGACGGAGGAGCAAAGAGAAAGAGAAGACAATATTGGCGAACAAAAAAACGTGCGGTATGGCTCGAAGAGATCAGAAAGCAAAGTCGTCCCGCACTCCGCGAGGGGAAACTCCCATTCCCTCTCCAGAAGAATGTAACAAGCTCGCTCCCCTAAGTGCGCCGCCGCAGCCGCCGTCGCCGTCGCTAAGGGAGAAACGAACATCTTCAACTAGCCATCAGCGTGCAGCATAGCCTCCCCGCTCGCCTCATAAGCCTCCCCTCCTCCCATCTGTGCGCCCATCGCATACCGAGCTCGAGAGCAGAACAGCTGTTCTATCAGCGCAAGCTGTTCTAGCATCACAACGCCGCCGCTGGCATCTACCTAGTCACAACCACGGCCGCAACTCATACGCATGCGCACACTGAGTAAGTGAGTATGTGCGAAAAGTGGAATGAGTAAGCAAGTGAGTGAGTGAGCGTGAGAGGTAGGGAGACAGGGGGAGAGGGGAAAGGGGAGAGGGAAAAGAGAGAGCGAAAGAGAGAGAGAGAGAGAGAGAGAGAGAGAGAGAGAGAGAGAGAGAGAGAGAGAGAGAGAGAGAGAGAGAGAGAGAGAGAGAGAGAGAGAGAGAGAGAGAGAGAGAGAGAGAGAGAGAGAGGAGAGAGAGAGAGAGAGAGCGAAGAGAGAGAGCGAAGAGAGAGAGAGAGAGAGAGAGAGAGAGAGAGAGAGAGAGAGAGAGAGAGAGAGAGAGAGAGAGAGAGAGAGAGAGAGAGAGAGAGAGAGAGAGAGAGAGAGAGACAGACAGAAAACACATCACCCAGTCCTAGGCTTCCAACTGACACACCGAAACACTCATAGACCAAAACATAAACACCTGAAGAGAAAGAAAAAATATACAGTTCACGCAGGGCAAAACACATCAGCTGGAAGATCAAAACAAACAATGGCCACGGAGCTCACTCTCTTCAAACGAAACAAAACAAAAAATAAAAACACGAAGACCCGAAAATATAGCGCGGACCCACGACCCAAAAACAAAACAGACTGCCAAAACAAGAACACAAATACCTAGAAAACGACACCTCTGACAAAAGAAAAAAAAAAAAAAAAAGGGGGGAAAAATCAAAACCAAACGAAGTTCCATAAACAGATCCCACGAATGGAGAAACACGGGGAGTGACCACAATGAAGAGGTAGAGAGGGAGGGAGGGAGGTAGGGAGAGAAGGAGGAAGGGAGAAAGAAGACACGCAAACGAACACATTCCACGGGGGTGAATCGTCTCAGTGAGTCGCTATGTTCCCTGTGGCCGTGTTTCAATGCGAGGGAGCTGGCACGGGTTCAACCATCCTGCCGAGGCAAGGAGGGGGGGGAGGGAGGGGGAAAAGGGAGGAAAAGAGAGGAGGAGGAAGTGGAAGTGGTATTGGAAGAGGGAGAATGAGGGGGATGGGGAGGAAAAAGAGGAGGAGAAGAAAGAGGAATAGGAGGAGATGGGAGAGGTGGAAGAGGGAGGAGGAGGGGAATGGTGATGATGATGATGATGAAGAGAAGGAGAAGGAAGAGGAGGTAGTGGATGAGGAGGAGGAAGAGGATGGGGAGAAAAGAGGAGGAGGGGAAGAGGATGAGGACGAGTAGAAGGAGCAAGAAGAAAAGTAAAAAGGATAGGATAGAGGGGGATCTGGTGCCCCTACTACCTGTGATACCAATTCAGGCGTAGTGGAGGGGGGTGAGGGGGGCAGGGGGGAAAAGGAACTAAGGCACCGATAGCCAAACAATCTATCGGGTTGGACGTTGCTGTCCTCCCGTTGCCATGTTACCATGTCTTGGGGGAAACAGCTGTTTGAAGCGCAGCCAAAGGCACACAAGGACGGCAGAGAAGGAGGAGGAGGAGGAAGAGTGGGAGGAGGAGGAGGAGGAGGAGGAGGAGGAGGAGGAGGAGGAGGAGGAGGAAGAGAAGTAGAAGGAGGAAGAAGAGGAGTAGAAGGAGGAGGAGGAGGAGGAAGAGTAGAAGGAGGAGGAGGAAGAAGAGGAAGAGTAGGAGGAGGAGTAGGTGGTGGCGATGGGTGGTGGGTGTTGGCGGCCTGCACTGAACCTCACCTCTGGGGTTAAGGCTCCTACCCCACCTCAGACCCTCCCTCCTCCCTCCCCCTCCCCTTCCCCCTCCTCCTCCTCCTCCACTCCGTCCTCCCTTCAAGGGAACTCCATTTGCTTAGAGAGCTATTTAGCCAGTAGGAAAACACGCCCGTTTCCGTGACAGTTACTTTCCTGGCAACAGAGGCTCTCT
>NW_028234403.1:13565285-13577785 GCF_977035675.1 Penaeus japonicus | reverse complement strand
CAACCCCCTCCCCCTCCCCCCTTCCGCCTCTTTTTAGCCACGCCCTCTTTTTCTCGGTAAGCCCCCCCACCCCCTCCTTCGATTCCTTCTCCCTTTATGCATCATTCCACTCCGACTTCTTATATGTCCACAAAGAAGGATATATACGGAAGGGGGAAGAAGGGGGAGGGGAAAGGAAGGGGAAAGAGGGGGGGAGAAGGGGGAATGAGGGGGGAGGAGGAGGGGAAGAAGGAGGGGGAAAGAGGAGGAAGGAAGGAGAAGAAGGAGGAAGGAGGGGAGAAAGAAAGAGAAGGAGGAGGAAGGAGAAGGAGGAGGAAGGAGGGGAGGAGGAAGGGGAAGAAGGGGGAGAAGGAAAGAGGATAGGGAAGCAGGGGAGAAGGGGTAAAAGAAGAGGAGGGTGAAAAAAGAAGTCGAAAAGGCAGAGGAAAAGGAGGGAGAGGAGAGAGGAGTGGAAGGGGAAGATACATGATGAAGAGTCAGAGTCGGAAGAGGAAGAGGACGAAGAGCAGGACGAAAAACGAGAAGCAGAAAGGAGGAGCAGCAGGAGGGTGGTGTGACAGAGGACGCAAGTGAGTTAGGATTTTTCTAGGTTCAAAACCCGGCACGTGTCACAATCCATGCTGCCCCTCCTTTCACTCTCCATCACCCCCCCCCCCCGAAAAAAATAAAAAAAATAAAAAAATAAAAAATAAATCATTCAAACACTCAAGGACACGCACATACACAAAAAAAAAACGAATACACACAAACACACATGCAAACACCCGAGTCTCAGAAGATCTATATACCTCACTAAGGCCCCTCTCTCGCTGTAGTGCCAAGAATGTGGCATCGGGGTGGTTGCAGGGGAAGGGAATAGGGAGTAGGGAGTAGAGTAGGGAGTGGAGAATAGGGAGTAGGAAGTAGGGGATGGAGTTTAGGGTAGAGGGTAGAGGGTAGAGGGTAGAAGGTGGGGGTTAGGGTTCACGTAGGGGGCAGAGAATTGGGGATAGAGGGGAGAGGATAGAGGGTGGGGGTGAGGATAGGGAGAAATGGCAGGGCAGGGGAGGGGAGGGGAGGACGGGGGGGGGGGGGGCAAAGGCAGAGTGTTATTATTCTTATATCAACACGCTCGGGAAGGAGGAGAGGATGGGGGGGGGGGTGTCGGCCACGCGCGAGTTAGGATCAAAGCGAGACCGCAGCGGAGGAGAAACCTACTGACGGGGAGGCGCCTCAGGAATGGACACGGACGAAGGGCGAGGGTGTTCGTAGGGGGGAGGGGGAGGGGGGAATGGAGGATGGGAGAGAGAGGAGAGGGAGAGTAGGAAAGGGACGTGAATATCGGGGGAGGGATAAGGAAGGAGAAGTAGGGAAAAGGGTGTGAGGCGATGGGGAGGGAAGGGGAGGAGAGGGAATGGGAGAGAAAGGGAAGGAAAGGGAGAGGTGGCGTAGAGAAGGTAAGGGGAGGGGAGAGAAAATGAGGGAATGGGAGGGAAAGAAAGGGAGAGGTGACGTAAAGGAGGGGAGGGGAGGGGAGGGGAGGGGAGGGGAGGGGGGGAGGGGAGAGCAGCGAATGGAGTTCCGAGGAGCTGGCTGAAAGACGTCGGCGACGCCAATGGTCCGCAGGGGAATGACAAGAAGGAAAAACATGCAAAGGGACGAAACCGGTAAGGGAAACATGTCATAGTCATTTGCTGGATACCACAGGGATGAGAGAGAGAGAGAGAGAGAGAGAGAGAGAGAGAGAGAGAGAGAGAGAGAGAGAGAGAGAGAGAGAGAGAGAGAGAGAGAGAGGAGAGAGAGAGAGAGAGGAGAGAGAGAGAGAGAGGAGAGAGAGGAGAGAGAGGAGAGAGAAGAGAGAGAAGAGAGAGAAGAGAGAGAAGAGAGAGAAAAGAAAGAAGAGAGAAGAGAGAGAGAGAGAAAAGAGAGAAGAGAGAGAGAGAAAAGAGAGAGAGAGAGAGAAAAGAGAGAGAGAGAGAAAAGAGATAGAGAGAGAGATAGATAGATAGATAGATAGAGAGAGAGAGAGAGAGAGAGAGAAAGAAATAGAGAGAGAGAGAGAGAGGGGGGGGGGGAGAAAGTAAGTAAGTGAGTGAGTGAGTGAGCGAGCGTGTGTGAGAGAGAGAGAGAGAGAGAGAGAGAGAGAGAGAGAGAGAGAGAGAGAGAGAGAGAAATAGAGAGAGAGAGAGAGAGAGGGAGAGAGAGAGAGAGAAATAGAGAGAGAGAGAGAGAGAGAGAGAGAAATAGAGAGAGAGAGAGAGAGAGGGGGGGGGGGAGAAAGTAAGTAAGTAAGTGAGTGAGTGAGTGAGTGAGTGAGTGAGTGAGCGAGCGTGTGAGAGAGAGAGAGAGATAGAGAGAGAGAGAGAGAGAGAGATAGATAGAGAGAGAGAGAGAGAGAGAGAGAGAGAGAGAGAGAGAGAGAGAGAGAGAGAGAGAGAGAGAGAGAGAGAGAGAGAGGAGATAGAAAAGAAAGCAGAGAGAGAGAGAGAGAGAAAGGAGAGAGAAAGGAAAGAGAAAAGAAGAGAGAGAGAGAGAAAGAGAGAGAGAAAGGAGAGAGAAAAGAAAGGAGAGAAAGCGAGACAAAGAAAAAAAAAGAGAGATGGTGAGATGGAGAGATGGGGGAAGATAGAGAGAAAGAAGTAAGGCAAGAAAGTCAAAGGTGGGTGAAACAGAACGTGAGCCAAGGGCTTTAATAGGGCAAAGTTGAGTGCGAAAAAATCTATGCTTAGGGTGTAGAGGTGGGGGGGATACTTAAGTAACGGAAATCCCCCCCCTCCCCCCTTGCGTCCTTGTGGGATGGGGGTAACGGGGACTATGGTGGGAGGGGAGAGAGAGGAGAGAGGAGCCAATAACAGGTGACAGCAAGAGCCTAATAGGAGGGCAGCCTGTCATAGACTACTGTCTGATATTAAGCTAGTGTGATATAGAGAAACGGAAACCAATGGGAAGGGATTGGTGCAGCAGACGGCATCAGTGGGCAAAAAAATGACTCCTGGTAGCCAATGGGACGTTATCACAGCTAAAAAGCGACGGTGGCAAACGGCAGGCGTATATAATGTCGCTGATAATGGAGAATAAGTGGCTGTGGATGAGCAACAGGCCGTAGGCACCCTGTGCGGGTGTGCTGATGTACTCTGACGGAGGTGAGGCGTGCCGTCGTGTTGCTTGGTTGACGCCAGTGGGGAGTCGGTGGCACTGACAAAAAATAAAAAACAAAAACAAACACACGCACACTCCCCCCCCCTCTCTCTCTCTCTCTCTCTCTCTCTCTCTCTCTCTCTCTCTCTCTCTCTCTCTCTCTCTCTCTCTCTCTCTCTCTCTCTTTTTTAATGATAGATGTTTCATCTTCAGCCTGTTCTCCGAGAGCACACCTTGTCCGCCTGATACCAAAACCGCCCCCGAATCGGCAGTGACGTAACACCCACAGGAAACCCCACCTATGGAGCGTCGTACCGGAAATACGTTTCCCCTTGAAACATTTTCTAATGACGGCGTTAGGCCCCACGTGAATAGACAGACATGAGCTCTAGAGTGAGGGGTGCCGCCCTGTCCCGCGTCCCCGCTATTATGCTGTCGCTACGCAATACGATCGCAAATACGACGGGACTTCCGCTACTACCGGGGGCAAAATACGCTCGGAATGATATGAACAACGCCTTCTGCTCATTCTTGTGGCTATAGGTACTGTGTATGTTCTATTTTCTTCCGTTCGTAATACGCGTGCGTCTTTGATATGTATGTATGTATTCACACACACAAAAAGGGGCACACAGAAATACACTAGAAAAAAAAAATCACACGAATGCGTGTCTATGAGTATTTGTGATTTCCATTTCTTTGCCTTCTTAATGACGTTTTACACGCACCCTAATAGCAACAGTGTAATGTAGGCGCATGTAGTTTCCATAAAAAAGCATTCCGCCGTCCTAGCCCCCGCACCCTCCCACACCTATAAACACGACAGTCTAAGTATTATTCCTTTCTACGTCAGTGGGGCAGTGGAGCACTACTCCATTGCAATATCACTAGACCTTGAACGAAGTTTAAACAAGAGACCTTTAAAGAACAAGAGCTGCGTAAAGACAAACAAACAAAGAACTGGCAAGCGGAGACAGCTTAGGCCTACTCATAAATCATTCAAGAGAGAGAGAAAAAAAGTAAAATAATAATAATCGAGAATTAGCAACTGACTCCACGAGAGACGGCGTAGCGGCTGAAGCTCGCGTCGCTTCTAGCGGAGCACTCTGTCAATAAGCCTGAATTTATCAGAGGTCTTTGCACTGTTTGCAGACGCCACAAAACGTTTACATGGAGGATGCCTCCGCCACCCATGCGATCATAATCTCATAATCTATCGCAAAGAAAAAAATAAATAAATAAATAAAAGCATTACGCAAAGGGATTATATCAAATGACCCAAATGCGAAGTAAGATTTATAATAATTAAGCAGCGTAAGATCCACTGACAGTGATAAAAATAGCTTAAAGGAAATGACTGTAGCTGACTATCTATGAGACTTCAAATAAAATGATAGTGTGAGAAATCGTGCTTAACGAAATGAGTGTGGGCGTCACACAGAGTAAACCGCGCCAGTAAGACAACCAAACCAACGAAGGCGCTTCCGTGACCTGAATAATAATTTAAAAAAATGAATACAACTTACAAGCAACCAAGATGACTGAAACAAAAACAACACACCAACACAGACAAACAATCACCCCCCCCCCCGAAAAAAGGCTCCCTCTAGCCATCCGTAGAGATCCAAAACACCACCTTCGCGTTCCCCCAACCTCGTCGACGAAGCAACCCAACACCCTGTCACACAACGCATCTGTCAACGCCTCCCAGCGCTCACGCACGCATACGTCTCGGGCCTTTGTTGACTCCCATTGCACTAGTCACCGTACAAGGGGTTGGTTACGTCCTTGCGTGTTGCACTTGTGTTCTTTGTTATAATCACTACTGGTCTCCAAATATGTGTACAGGGAGAAGCACGCATACAGCCAAAGAAGTCCGGAAGAAAGAGAGGAGGGAGTGGTGGGCGGGGAGGGGCAGAGTACGGGAAAAGGGAGGGAAGGAGGGAGAAAAGGGGGGGAGCAGGGATAGAGGGTGGGTGAAGAGAGAGGGGGGATAGAGAAAGTAAGGAGAGAGTAGAGAGTACACGTATGAGAGAGAAAGATAGATAGATAGATAGACGTAGGGGTGGGGGGTGGGGGGAATAAGATAGGCGGATAGAAGAAGAATAAGGAGGAGGTTAGAAATAGAATAGGAGTAGAACAATAACATCAATAAAGAAAGAACCGCAGAACATCAGATTGAGTGCATGTCCGTCCGGCCGGAGCTCGTCTCTTCTTCGCTCTGTGTCTCGTCCCCGTTTTTTTCCCCTCTCGCTCGCCCCCTAGATCACCCATACACTCCGCCCACCACTGGCAGGAGTCCAGGCGCCTCTGCCCTTCTCTCCTCTGCCTTGCTCCCGACGCCCACCCACAGAAACACCTACACGATCTACCGAGCAGCCAGCCTACGCCAGAGAAACGCCCAACAGTTGTTCATCTCAACATGTTCATAAATCATTACGATTTCTCTAGTGATTATCTGCCACTCCGTTAATCTCTCTCTCCCTGTCTCTGTCTGTCTGTCTCTCTCTCTCTCTCTCTCTCTCTCTCTCTCTCTCTCTCTCTCTCTCTCTCTCTCTCTCTCTCTCTCTCTCTCCCTTATCCCAACCCTTCCCAAACATGTCTCTGTAATCTTCTCCCCCACAACCTCTTTTACCTCCTGCCCCCTCGCGTAAGATCCCCCCCCCCTCCCCTAAGATTTCACCCTAGACCCAATGACCTCACAGCCGCTCTTACCTTCCTTCCCCTGTCCTCCTTCGACCCCTCCTTCCGTCCCTCCCTCCCCTCCCACACACCTTCCTCTGCCCTCCGCCTCGAACTACGCATCTTGCAGCGAGCGGCGGCGGCGGCGGTGGTGTTGCAGGAGGGGGAGGAGGGAGAGCAGGGAAAGGAAGGCAGGTCGCACTCGCGGGAGGTCAATACCGAACGAAAACCGCCGCCGCTCGGGGGACGCGAGCTAGGTCAGGCAGGCATGCAAGGTCACTCGTCGACACGAATGTATAAACACGATCGTAAAGCGAAAATTACACTGGGAGGAAAACACGCGAGCAGGAAGGAGGTAGAGGAAAAGGAGAGAGAGAAATAAGAAGGGGAGAATATGGGGAGAGATGATGGAGAGAGAGAGAGAGAGAGAGAGAGAGAGAGAGAGAGAGAGAGAGAGAGAGAGAGAGAGAGAGAGAGAGAGAGAGAGAGAGAGGAGGGGACTCTGGAGAGATAGAGAGATTGAGAGAGAGAGAAAATGAGACAGAGAGAGTGGAGAGTGAGAGAGTGAGTGAGAGAGAGAGCGAGAGATAGAGATAGATAGAGAGATAGAGAAAGAGATATAGAGAGATAGAGAAAGAGATATAGAGAGATAGAGAGATAGATAGATAGAGAGAGAGAGAGAGGAGGGAGTGGGAAGAAGACGACGGAGAGGAAGAGGAAAAGAGAGAGAGAGAGAGAGAGAGAGAGAGAGAGAGAGAGAGAGAGAGAGAGAGAGAGAAGAGAGAGAGAGAAGAGAGAGAGAGAGAGAGAGAGAGAGAGAGAGGAGAGAGAGAGAGAGAGAAAGGGAGAGAGAGAGAGAAGAGAGAGAGAGAGAGAGAGAGAGAGAGAGAGAGAGAGAGAGAGAGAGAGAGAGAGAGAGGGAGAGAGAGGAGAGAGGAGAAGAGGGGAGAGAGAGGAGAGAGGAGAGAGAGAGAAGAGAGAGAGAGAAAGAGAGAGAAGAAGAGAGAGGAGAGGAGAAAGAGAGAGAGAGAAGAGAGAAAGAGAGAGAGAGAGAGAGAGAGAGAGAGAGAGAGAGAGAGAGAGAGAGAGAGAGAGAGAGAGAGAGAGAGAGAGAGAGAGAGAGAGAGAGAGAGAGAGAGAGAAGGGGGTGGGGAAAACATAGACGGAGAGGGAGAGGGATACAGATTGATAAATTGATAGATTGTTTGATAGATAAATAGCTAGATATAGAGAGACACTTTCCCTAAGTGCAGTAGCGGCGAGTTAGAGCTAAAGGTGAGGGCGGAGGGAATGCAAGGACACCCGTAAACATGCACTTCTCATCCACCGCCCGCGTGTTGATTTATCCGCAAGCGGTACCCGTGGCAACAAACTATCGTGCTATAAATAGTCTCAATAAGACGTGTTTTCCCCTGCCGTGGGAGCGGAGTAGTCTGTCACCCTACCCAACCTTATTTCTAATTATTAATTATTTCTTCTTTTGAATGTCACTTAAATACATAACGTCATTTCCTCAACTATACTCGCTTCACAGCTGTCATTTAACTAGGTCAGATTCGAGAGCAACAAGAATATGAAAAGAAGTGTGTGTGTGTGTGTGTGTTAGGAAGAGAGAGACGGAGGGAGAGAGAGAGGGAGAGGGGGAGAGGGAGGGAGAGGGGGAGAGGGAGGGAGAGGGGGAGAGGGGGAGAGGGAGGGAGGGAGGGAGAGAGAGAGAGAGAGAGAGAGAGAGAGAGAGAGAGAGAGAGAGAGAGAGAGAGAGAGAGAGAGAGAGAGAGAGAGAGGGAGAGAGGGGGAGAGAGGGGGAGAGAGGGGGAGAGGGAGAGAGAGGGTGAGAGGGAGAGAGAGGGAGAGGGGGAGAGGGAGAAGGAGAGAGGGAGGGAGGGAGGGAGGGAGGGAGAGAGGGAGAGAGGGGGAGAGGGAGAGAGAGAGAGAGAGAGAGAGAGAGAGAGAGAGAGAAGGAAAGATTCTGACTGACACAAATACGTCCATTGCAACAGTACGCGATCCACGCTATTTATTCCGTGTTGCACAAGCCGAGCTGCAGGTAACGATAGCGTTCTCTGTCCTATCCGCGGACCTCAGTTACTCATGTTACATATATTCCCCTCATCTCCCCTCCCCCCGACGTACCTCATTCCTCTCCCCTCGCGCCTTAATCATAGTACTTTTTCCGTGATTGGTGGCTGCTGGCTTGCAATTCATCAAGGAAAAAAAAGAAGAAATAAAAAGAAAAGAACAAAAAGGAAGACATGTGAATCATATTGAATTACACTTTTGCGAAAATTGGAGCAACGACTAACAGACGACGAGGTATGCCACCTGATATTCCCCTAAATTATGAATCCCGTATCGAACACAAACATACCTATACACACACACACACACACACACACACACACACACACACACACACACACACACACACGTACACACAAACACGTACACATGGACACACAAACACACACACACACACACACACACACACACACACACACACACACACACACACACACACACACATACGTACACACACAACACACACACACGTACACACATAGATACACAAACACACGTTCACATGGACACACAAACACACGTACACACACACACACACACACACACACACACACATCCACTCGCAATACCCACTATGCGGCCACTCGATAACTTCGCCTGACTCGCCCTCTTGCAATAAAATGCAACAGTCTGGTAGGGATGTCTCAGTCAACAATTTCACGGGACTTCGACTTCGGAAGCAAACAGTGCCACACTTGCCGATAATTAAGTCTAAGAATAGACACTGATAATGATAATACTCTTGCCACTACTAATACTTTTGCTGATTATATAATTACGTTTATCATTACAATTGTTATTACCATTATTATTATCACTGTTATTATCATTATTATCATCATCATCATCAGTACTATCATCATCATCACCATCGCTATAACCATCTCAGAACAAGATCATACATCAAATCATACATAAATCATCGCACTGCAAAAAATATATAAATATAAGCAAGAAACTATCACGATATCCAATCAGTAGATCACCCAAGTACGCAATACAATCAGAGGAAACAGAGTAATCTCACCCTTACGGCATCGACACGGCTCCCTCGGCCCAGCTGCGAGCCACGATGGCGCTCGCGGGGACGATTCAGATAAGAACGAACGCCGGTCATGCACCAGCGAGGCGTCATTAGTTACGGGTCACGTACTAACGACGACAGAACCGCAGATGGCACGGAGGACCTGACACTCGCCGTGACGATCCACTTACTCCCCCCCCTCCCTCCCGCCTCACCTCCTCTCCTGTCCCGGCCCGCAAGAGCGATGCGCCACTCCCTCGGAACACACCTGCAGCAGCCGGAGAGTCAGGGCGCCGCCACCACGCCACTCTCTTAAAGGGTTCCTCGCTCGGGTTCATGGGGACGTGCACCCTGGCAACCGATCATCCCTAGGGCCTTTTCCTAACTATGGCACTTGGTTGGACACGGGCGTGGCATCCTTAGCGCCGCCCTCTTCGCCGCCGCAACCGCAACCGCAGCCGCCGCCACGCCCTCGAGGTCAGGTGCTCCGCCTCAGTGAGCAAGATTCACACAGGCTGATGCACTTGGTCTCCCCCAGCTGGAGCTCCCGTCGAATGAAAAACACACACACACTCTTACCCGTGACACCAGGCATGACAGCGGGCGTGAGAGAAGGAGCTGAATCCCAGAGCACCAGCCTCAAGGAGCTCTCCGCGTAGCACGACCACCGCCGCCGCTCTCCGCGTCAGGATTAGAGCAGCGTGTACCAAGAGCTCTGGCTCATCACGGCCGCTTAAAAGAAGAGGATGTAAAAAATGGAAAATCAGCTCCCGCGAACACCGTCCGTGACACCGCGCGTCGCCGGGGGATTAGACACCTCTTCACCCTACACACGACGCTGCGGACGCGTCTCCCCGAAATCAGAGCAGAGGATCACCATGACTCTTCCAGCTAGATGCCACTTCTATCGAGACGCGAGTCATGCGCGCGCGCGGGCTCTCTCTATCTCTCTCTCGTGACTCACGCAGTGAAAAGGGCAATGGATTGCGATGCTCTTCCGGGAAAGTCCCACCAACGTGGGCAAGTAATCACTGTGAGTACAAGAATGTGGCGATCTTCAATATTTTGTCCTGCCAGTCTGTTTGTCTCTCTCTCTCTCTCTCTCTCTCTCTCTCTCTCTCTCTCTCTCTCTCTCTCTCTCTCTCTCTCTCTCTCTCTCTCTCTCTCTCTCTCTCGCGATCACCCACACACCTACACTCTAAGCCTAGAGATACCCAATTCCCACATCAGATCCCCACCTCCCTCCCTCCCTCCCTCCTGTCAGGCCAGTCAGCCTAATCGTCACGCCTTCAATCCCGTCAGAAGCCGTGACCCCACCTGGCCAGGCCGTCTGCCAGCCCCCCCCTGCCGACCGTCGCACCACGTAAAACCGCGTTATTGAAAAGGCCTACCACCCGGATCCGTAACGACAGTATCTGCCATCGTCACGACGCTCTCATCACGGGGGAGGAAGGTGAGGGGGGAAGGGATATTATTTAGGGGGAGGGTTAAAAAGGGAAGGGGAAGGGGTAGGGGAAGGGATAGGGGTAGGGTTGTGGTGAGGGGAAGGGAAGGGTTGCGTGGATGAGGAAGGGATGTGAATGGGGAACGGGGGAGGGATAAGGCGGAGGGAGAGTGAATAGGAGAGATGCTAGAATAAGGATGAAAAGGAGGAAGAGATGAGGGAGGAGGACGGTAATAACGAGCGCAAATAAACAAGAATTTGTTTTTTTCAAAAGCGGGATAGAAGGAAAAAAACAAGAAAAGACGGTAGATGGTTAGACGAATAGAAGGATCAAAAGAAAGAGAAAGTGAGAGAAAGATGAAAGAATGAAGAAAGAGAGAGAGAGAGAGAGAGAGAGAGAGAGAGAGAGAGAGAGAGAGAGAGAGAGAGAGAGAGAGAGATAGAGATAGATAGATAGATAGAGAGACAGAGAGAGAGAAGGAATCGAGCCACCTCATTCCCCCTCAAGATGCCGGACCGACCCAAGAGAGGATGGCGCAAGCGGCAAAAGGCAGAATCCTCGTCCTCTCCCAGCCACGCGTCCTGAAAGCGAAGGATCAGCAGGTCGACGAAGGCCAAACTCCCCTGGCACCTCAGGGCTCAAAGTTGCTCGACTCTGACGAACGGTTTTAAAGGATGGAGAGGGGCGATCCTCCTCCTTTGGGAGTGAGCGAGAGGGAGAGAGGGGGGAGAGAAGGGGAGAAGAGGAGAGGGAGAGGGAGGAAGGGAGGGAGGGAGAGAGGGGGAGGGACAATCCTCCTACTTGGGTGGGGAGAGGGGAGGAAGAAAGAGGAGGGAGGAGAGAGGAGAGAGAGGGGAGAGGAGAGAGGAAGGAGAGGGAGAGAGGAGGGGGGAGAGAGGGAGAGAGAGAGAGAGAGAAGAGAAAGAGAGAGGAGAGGAGAGGAGAGAGGGAAGAGAGAGAGAGAGGAGAGAGAAGAAAGAGAGAGAGAGAGAGAGAGAGAGAGAGAGAGAGAGAGAGAGAGAGAGAGAGAGAGAGAGAGAGAGGAGGAAAAAAAATCATGGGGATGAGTGTAAATGAGTTCCCACATCTCAAGGCCGTCTGGAGATGATCCTTCCGTCATTAGCTTCTCTTAATGACGTTCTCCGGCAGGTGGTGTTGAGAGGTCGGCTTCCTCTTGTGCCACGCTCCTTGGAAGGAAAACCCGACGAATTTCGATAAAGGAAGGGAAAGGAAGGGAAGGGAAGGGAAGGGAAGGGAAGGGAAGGGGGACAGGTCGTTGGAGCAAACGAAAAACTAAAAAGATTATGATTCAAGATTGTTATAAGTAGGTCTAATGACGACACTAACAGCAATAAAAGTGGAAATAAAAGACACCCGAAGACGGTGCGCCGGTCCGGAGAGGAGAGAGGCATGCAGGCAGGCAGAAGGCGTCCCCCTAAACGAATGACAGGCCCATCACGTCCCGTCATGAGAACACACACCGCCCACCGCCTGCACAGCCTCCTATCCCCCCGCACCCCCACACGTGCACCGCCTCGACGCGCCCCTCTCCCACACTCCCTAGACCAAAGGCCGCACTGCAGCAGATTCTTGGGCTGTGAGGTCTGCTTTCGAGCCTAGATTCCTGCTGCTCTGCTCCATTCGGGGTATTGGCTTTGGGTCTCGGGTCTTAGGCCTGCCTGATCACTCCCGAAGCAAATATTGCTTCGGTTACCTACCTGGTTCCTTGGGAGGGGAGGAGGAATAATAATGAGGCGGGAAACACGTCCTCTGCGGCTGATATGTGCGACTAAAAATACGGTGGGAATAAAGTGGGAAATACGTCCTCCGCGACTGATATCTGCGACTAAAAATACGCGCCAAAGCCGCCCTCGATCCCGCCGCCCGCCCTACGCAGCTTTCGCGTAACGTTGCTTGACACACGCCACCCCCAAGCACACCGGAGCGAGTCACGCTCCAACGCGCCCGTCCGTCACGCTCAATTACACCCTACCCGCAACAGGGAAAGCTCACTCGATCCCACTGCAGACAGGAACCGCGCACCAACCGGGAAGACCCACAGCAGAAAGCACTCCCCCAACCTCACCCCCAACCCCACCCCTACCCCCATTCCCCCTCACCACACCCCATCCCCGCCCCGACGCCCACCAGGA
>NW_028234403.1:13557785-13560285 GCF_977035675.1 Penaeus japonicus | reverse complement strand
TAAGCATGATCTACCCTCCTACCATCTCAGTATATCGCCCTAATCTCCTCTCACAATCCCCCCCCCCCTCCGCTTCGAGATGCTTTACAACCCCTGCCAGGTGCTTCTCTCCTCCGCTTCTTCCTTTCCAAGATGGGTTCCCTACACTTGTTCACAGCCCCCGTCCCCACCCCCGCCCCCGTCCCCTCCGAACGAACCAAACCCCGTCCGAACCCAAACCAATACCTACTTATGCGGTGGAGATCGAAGCGAGGAGGGAGGAGAAAGGAGGAAGGAGGGGAGAGGACGGAAGAGGAAGGAGGGGAGAGGACGGAAGAGGAAGGAGGGGAGAGAACGGAGGAGGAAGAAGGACGGAGGACGGAGGAGGAAGGAGGAGAGAGCAAGACGGTGTGAGGACGGAGAAAGAATGAGGGGAGAGGACGGAGGAGGAAGGAGGGAAGACGGCGGAGGAGGAAGGAGGGAAGACGGCGGAGGAGGAAGGAGGGGAGAGGACGGAAGAGGAAGAAAGGGAGTGGGCGGAGGAGGAAGAAAGGGAGTGGGCGGAGGAGGAAGGAGGCGAGAGGACGGAGGAGGAAGGAGGAGGGAGGACGGAGGAGGAAGGAAGGGAGAAGGCGGAGGAAGGAAGAGGACGGAGGAGTAAGGAGGGAGATCGGAGGAGGAAGGAGGAGGGAGGACGGAGGAGGAAGGAGGGAGGACGGAGGAGGAAGGAGGGAGATCGGAGGAGGAGGGAGGACGGAGTAGGAAGAAGGGAAGAGGAAGGCGGGGAGAAGAAGGGAGGGGAAATGAGGGACTTTTTTACTTTGACTTTAACAAGTTTATTGAGACAAGTGGTTACTTACATCTCAAAAAGATGAGGTAACACAGGTTGTCCTCACTCCAATCTTAGTCCCTCTTTGGGCTCACATATCTTTTACGAAACCATAAGGGAGGAAACTCAAGAAGGGAGGAAGGAGAGGGAAGAGGACTGAGAGAACTTCAAGATGAAGAAAAACAGGAGACGGGAGGAAGGAGGAAGGAGCGAGTGAAGAAGGAGAGAAGGCGGGGAAGTACCACCACGCCCTCCTCCCTCAAGATCCCCCTCCCCTCCCCCCCTTCCCCTTTCCTTTCCCCTTCCCACTTCTCACTGCAGGGACACTAATGACGGTGAAATCAGTGCCCCGCAATTTGGCATAAACGTCTCCAAGAAATCCAACTCTTTCCTTGATCACAAAGTGGCAGTGAGGGAGTGGATTGGGGGATAGGGGATGGGGAGGAGGGGAAAGAAGTAAATGTAGTCACATGATGTAGAAGTGTTTTATGATGATGATGGTGATGATTTTCTTTCTTTTTCTTTCTGTCTCTGTCTCTGACTCTCTCCCTCTTAGTCACACATACACATACACATACACATACATTCACTCTAACAATCTCTCTGTCTTTCTCACTCTCTCCTCCCTTTCCCCCTACCCCCATCCCCTTCTTCCCTCACCCCCCCTTTCTCCCACCCATCCTCCTCCATCCCCTTACCCCCCCCTTCGCCCTACTTCTCCCCCCCTCCCCCTCTTCCTCCAACACAAACCCAACTCCTTCGGTTTAACACGGTGTGATGAGAAGCCCTCTAAGACAGACGTAACCATACACACGTACTCAAAAGTACTCCGGAATGTCTTCGGAGAACTCCAGTTCGCGGGGACGATGTGACGGGGTAGGGGTGGGGGTAGGAGGGGGTTATTCCCTACCCTCCTCCTCTTCCTCCTCCATCTCTTCCTCACCCTCCCTCGCTTGCCTCCTCCCCACCTCGCCTTATCAAAATATCGATGCACGAGTAAAGTCCCCTTTTGAATAAATTTCCCTTTCTCAAACTTTCCTAAAAAGGGGAAAGAAGGTGGAGGAAGAACAGGAGAAGGAAGATGGTGAGAAAGGAGGAGGGAGGAGGGAGGAGGAAGGAGGGAAGAGGAGGAGAAAGAGTAAATAAAGAAGGAAGAGGGTGAGGAAAAGAAAGAAGAGGAGGAGCAGTAGGAGAAGGAAGGAGAGGAGGAGGAAAAGAATGAGGAGAGGAGAAGGGAGGAGGAAGGAAGAGGTAGAGGAGGAAGAGGAGGAAGAGGAGGAGGAGGAAGGAAGAGGAGGAGGAGGAAGGAAGAGGAGGAGGGGGGGAGGATGCATAGGAGGAGGAAGAGGAAAAGAAAGAAAATTAAGAAAGGTGGAGAAAGGAGGAGTAGGATTAGTAAATGAAGGAACGGAGGAGGGAGTAAGAGTAGGAACAAGAGGAACGGAGAAGGGGGGAGAAGGAGGAGAAGTAGCAACTGCCGGCAAATCCCTTGGTCTGGCCCTAAGCAGGCTGTCGTATGTTGCCGTGAAAGAAAAACTCGGCTCAGGCAGTCTAGGAGGAGAACGAAAAGAAAAGAAGAAAAAAGAGAAAGAAACTCAGACTCCTTGAATAGCCCTGTACAAATACTGGGGATTACACACATACACATACACATTCATCCCTACATACATACGCACGTACACATACACTGAA
>NW_028234403.1:13537785-13540285 GCF_977035675.1 Penaeus japonicus | reverse complement strand
GCTCCTGGTGGTGACACAGGGTGTTGAGGGCGCTGTAGGAGATGTTGGGGATTGGGGGAGGGGGAGGGGGAGAGGGAGAGGGAGAGGGAGAGAAGGAGGGGGAGGAGGAGGAGGAGAATGAATAAGAAGAGGAAGAGGAAGGAGATACATTAGACGAGGATGAGAAAAAGAAAGAAGAGGAAGCAGAGGGACATAAAGTTAAGAACGAAGATGGAGAGGAGAAGGATGGAAGCGAAAAGAAAGCGATAAGGAGGTGGCTTACACTACGATTAATCTCCCTGTAGCCTCGTGCTTTATTCATAATGGTCAAACTGTAGCTCATTCGATCATTAGCACAGGGGAGACAAAGAAAAAGACCCCTCCCCCACCTCCCCCTGCGCAGGGAACGCCCTGCCTTCCCTCGTATACAGCTGGAGGCGACGTGACCTGTCTCGTACAACCACGCGATGTCCATCTTTGCTTTAATACACAAAGGCACGGACGCAGATAAAGGGACACACAGGGAGACAGTCGGAGTCCTCCGACTACACACGCGGTGAAACGTCCCCAGCAAGGCAGGTGGTTACTGCGAGTCAATATGTGACATTTAATCATTGTCAAGAGACCGTGCATTCTGAACATTGTATAAATTGTGTATGAAAGCGTGCTTACGTAAGCTATGTGTGTATTTATGTATGTATGCATGTGTGTGTGTCCGCGCGAGCGTGGGTGTATATTTTAGGTATGTTTATACAAATATGTATAAATATGTATGTCGTGCATGTAATGTAGGCCTATATCATGTAGGAGCGTGCAGTACATAGGCATACGTGTGCACATGTACGTATGCGCACGAGCCCATCCACCCACCCATACACACACGACAAAAAGACAGACAATTACACACCTAGAAACTGATTAAAAGCATAATCAGCCTGCACTTTCGCCAGCTCCTGGCGTCTAAATGGATCCTCGGAGGTCCTTCGTCCCCCAAACAAAGAGTATCTTTTTAAGGCCACTCCCTACAACCGCGTTCTCCTTAATGACTTCGCCTCTTTCCTCTCACTCATAGGAACCCTCTGGCCCTGAGTGGCCCACTCATGTTCCTTCTCTTGCCTTTCCAAGAACCTCACTTTCTTTCTGTTGCTCATGCACGGCCATATCTCCTTTACTCTCCATGTGCTGGTTTCTTGCCTCGTGCTCCTACGACCACAGTTTTTTTTCAAACCTCAAACCGAATACAGGAGACGAAGCCTGCTGATATTGAACACAAGGACAGGCCTGCGAGGCATTCATCGCCTGTTGTGCATGGCTCATTTAGGAGAAATGTTCATGGCCAACTTTTGCACGAACACATAAGGGGCAAAGCGAGCATGTGGCACCGCATCCAAAGAGGAAGAAGTTTCGACCTACCACACCACTCGAATCCCCAATCACCCAAGCGACCTTCCTCCCAAAAAAAAAAACAATCTGTAAACTCCCCCACCCTCCCCTGCCTAACCAAACCCCTAACCCTTAACACCTCCCAAGCCAGCGCCCCTCGGCCGCCCGCCCTGACAAGAAGGGTGACGAGTATCCCTGACGGACGCAGCGACTCACACTCCCCAGTGGACATTTTATTCATCATTGATGAAAGTGTGTCCGCAATAGGGAGGGGGGGGGGAGCACATGACCAAGACGCCACCAGGTGGATTATCCTAGTTCCTGCAATCTCAGGACCTGTAAGTATGGAGCCCCCAACTCACGCACGCGTATTATCCGTTGCGTGTGGTAACCAGCACGTGCAATTAGGTGGAAAGAGGGCAGGCGGGGAGAGGGAGAGAGAATACATATCAACGGGAATAAAGTCAATTTCTTGATCATTTTAATTCTAAAAGAGAGAAAGAGAGTGAGCGAGATGGGTGGGAGAGGAAGGAACAGAGAAGGGGAAGGAGAACGAGAATAAAAATAAAAGGGATGGAAGCGAGCGAGAAAGTGGATAGATGATAAATGAGAGAGAAAGAGAGGATTGGGGAGAGGATAGACATAAATAGATAGGCAGAGAAAACGAGAGAGAGAGAGAGAGAGAGAGAGAGAGAGAGAGAGAGAGAGAGAGAGAGAGAGAGAGAGAGAGAGAGAGAGAGAGAGAGAGAGAGAGAGAGAGAGAGAGAGAGAGGGGAGAGAGAGAGAGAGAGAGAGGGGGGGAGAGAGAGAGAGAGAGAGAGAGAGAGAGAGAGAGAGAGAGAGAGAGAGAGAGAGAGAGAGAGAGAGAGAGAGAGAGAGAGAGAGAGAGAGAGAGAGAGAGAGAGAGAGAGAGAGAGAGAGAGAGAGAGAGAGAGAGAGAGAGAGAGAGAGAGAGAGGAAGATGGAGAAAGGGAGAGAAAAAGGGGAGAGAGAGAGAAAAAAGGAGAGAGAGAAAGGGGGAAGAAGGGAGAGGGAGAGAGAGAAAAGGAGATAGTAGGAAAGAGAAGGAGAGGGAAGGAAAAGGAAAGGGATGGAGAGGGAAAGGGAAGGAGAGGAAGAGGGAGAGGGAAAAAGAGAT
>NW_028234403.1:13530285-13535285 GCF_977035675.1 Penaeus japonicus | reverse complement strand
GGACTATTTACATAAAAAAAATAAAAATAAATAAAAATGGAGCAACACAAGCTACTGCTGTGGTCTCTATGACTTTGGTGTTCTAGAAAAGTCCAACAAACCTACATCACAATACAGTTATTTTGGCAAGATAGAGCTTGTAGACCTCCCTGGGGTTTTGCCATCAGATAATGAACCAGTCCAAGCTCTATCTTGCCAAAATATATGCGGTAAAAGCTTGTTGGATTTTTCTGGAGAGGCGAAGGTGTGGAGGCTATAGCAATCGCAGCACTTAGGTTCACAGGGATGCTGTCCCAGGCTCAAGAATTAGTATGATTTATTATGATACTATGCATCATTGTAATTGTTCTTCAATTCTCTCTATTTCTAATTTCAATTATATCTTAATTAAGCTGTTGAATGACATAGCACAGATATTCTAAAATATCACTAAAACCTTTGAAGGTTCTACACATGTAAAAGTTGAAACCTTTATAAATGTTTGACAAATTTATTTCCAATCTGAACTGTGGTGAATGAAAAGAAGAGACAAGATGTGAAAAAGAGTGAGCACTTATATAGATAAAAGGACAAGGAATTCAGAAAAAGAAACTAGAGACAATGAGATTTTTTTTTTCCAAAAAATCTAAATATAAGTAACAAAGAACAATTAACCTACATGTGAAAACAAAATGTAGAAGAAGTGATGAGGCATAAATCATGAGATTACAACATGGAAGAGAAAAGAAAAGCAGAGAGAAAAAGTTAAAAAATAAAAATTAAGAAAATGAAAGTAGAGACGTTTATATTTTGCAGCCACACAGACATTTAACCAATTTCATAAGCTTTGAATACCATCTGCCAAACAACATGAAATATATCAAGCCACATGTATCTCATGAGATGAATAATACAATATCTAACACAGCAATTGCAAAAAAACAGACAAAAAATCTAATTAAAAGGAATGTAACAAATAACTACTTAAAATCATATCAAAGCATGTAATTAATAACTGCCCCGAATCCAACTAAAAGGAATGTAATGACTAAGTATATCCAAACCATTGAAGATGTTGATTATCATTACAAGTTACTCTATGAAATACTGACAGACTTCTTCAAACTCAGTATCAGAATCATAATGCAATTCCTAATCCCTAGACTTTAAAGAATCATATTGGTATATCATTTCCTCTGAATACACAAACTTTTAGCTACTTAGCAACCTCTGTCATGGGAAATAAGTCATTAGTTAACACAAAATTCTTATTCTGATGGGGAGGTGGCCCAAAAACAGGTTGTTTGTACCATGGACACAAATCAATTTCAACTTGAAAGCAATCACACAAGTTCAGACAAATGGGTAAAATGAGGTATAATGTTGAATCAATATTTTGTCAAAAGATGAAAACATTCAGGTAACAAAGCTTTCATTATTTATTATTATTGAATCAATACTACTCGAACTAAACTCACAGTCTATATCAATACACTGATCCCTGTGAGAGAAAATTCTGTTAAATCTAAGTCCACACACTTTCTGTATGAACAATGGTAATATGTGACCGTCCGTTTCAGATGCAATGAAACGCCGACATATGACACAACGAGACTTAAACACGAATCAGACAAACATACCAGGAACCCTATGCATGTGGTGTTCTCTTAAAACATGTGGTTCACGTTTAAATTCCAGACTCCAAAGGGTCTCTCAAAGACGCCGGGCATTATCAAGTGTTACGCTATGGGTTTTCGCTAGATTGTCATAGCCCTTCGAATCACGCCCTTTGACACCAAAGACCTCTCCTAAAGGGCATTGTCTTCGGAGTGACAGATCTCAAAGACGAGATTCCCTCATCCCTCAGGATCTTCCAAGACAATCTCTTGAAAGCATACCGGCAAATGAGAAAAAAAAGGAGAAATTCGTCGCCCTTACCTTTATTGGTAGACGTTCGAACAACAAGAGTCACTATATGTAGTAATTATAATCCTGGCCTGGCACACCACACGTCACAAAAACAAAAAATACTTGACAAAGCTGTTCACACCTTCACTCTACCAAGCACAACAAATGACTGCACTGAGGACCATAAACTCCGGAACCATCAGCGACGAGCTTGACCAAAACAATCGAAATTAAACAAAAGACAATCGCTCCTGTGGAGCTTATTAGTATCTGAATCTTTTAGCGTTTATAAGTCCCGTGGACCCTGATAGTGAGGTTCGATTCCTTTTGGATTGTGTTGAATAATCACGGAAAAACGGACATGCATAATGAAGTAACCTGTTATTATCATTTTTTCGGGTCAGATTATCATTTCCTATATGCTGGTCTATATCCGGTGATGTAGAATTCTACGATAAAAGGGTTGAACAAACCGTATATCAATCTACCGCTAAATTTGAAAAAAAAATGCGCTCACAACACATTACAGTTCATGGTCTTCTTATGTTCCTTTACGGTCATGTGGGTTCTCATTTTTAAAAAATACATTGCTTTCACTTAATAATCATAAAGTAACTACATTTACGAAGACAGCAATTCTTCACTTGCGTTGAACACGAAAAAAATTATCGCTCTTATTACTCAATAAAACCACAAGAATCTCATTCCTCCGTAAAAGAATTAAAATCACATCTCCATTAATCCATTTGATCGCATATCACAAAAATCAAAGAGCGAAAAAAAACGATTTTAATTTCAGTTTCGAACGATATTTCTACGGCGGGAAAAAAATATTTAAAGTTAACGATTATCCCGAATCAAAAACCTCAACTTATTACTCTTTAATGATATCTATCATTCTCATAAACGATTTATTTCTTAAATCCAACGAGTAAAGAAAGTAAAAACTGTATCATACGACATAAGTTTATTATCTCTTTAATTTTGAGTCCTTTATCAAGCACAAGAGTTCTGACACTTCTAGAATTTTCTCTTTATAAAGCATTTATCTGAATATTACGTGGGCTTTACCCATGAGTTATGTAAGCAGCCTTTTGATACAGTTTTGGTAAAGATAGATTTAGAATTGTTTGAAAGATTTTATTGTAATAAAAGGAGTTTTATTATCTTGGTTTCTGCATCGGCCTATCCCGTCTTTGTTTACTATCGTGTAATGTGTAAAATACGTGTTTTTTTACAGAATATTTTAATCTGAGTAATTAATGTGTCGTAATATAAATAATGTATTGATTTGTTTTCGTTCGTTTTCTTAATTTTTGTTTATGATTCTTTAAAGGAATAGGTTATGTATAGGGAGACGGGAGGGTCCTGCATGGCCGGCAGCCGGTTAAATATTTCAACATATTTTACTTTCTGGTAGTATGTATTGTTACAGATAAGATAAACTGAAGATATATATATTTAATCCTTCTGCGCCAAATGTAAACTAATTGGGTATTGTATGTAAGGTTGATTATCTGTGTGTAACTAACTGGCTGTAGAAAAATACACCAATATTTGATATTTTGAAATATCTGTGTCCCTCGGATGTGTGATATATTTCTAATTTTGCTTTGTGGTCTTGACGGAAGAAATTGTATGTATGTGTATCCATATATATATATATATATATATATATATATATATATATATATATATATATATATATATATATATATATATATATATATATATGTACATATATCGCTCTGCTTTAGCGATATACTTTAGTTTGTCTATGATAATTAATGAGTGAGTGTGAGGAAGATAAGACGATAGGCAAAAATCACAAGAAGAAAAAGTATTCATGACAAAGATAATTTATGTGTGTCCCTTTGTGGTTTAAAGTACTTGTGATTTGATGATGATCGAGTAAAACAAAAACCATATCATTATTTACAGGTTTGTCGCATCTTGAGAAATCATAATTACTCCTTGTAATCTTATTTTTGATTTCTTGTCACATATGATTTTTACAAGAGGAGAGTACTTCATTATATATCCTATTTACTTGCTAAGATTGGAAAGACATATTCTTTACATATCTTGGTATTAAAGTTACAGTAGTAAATACAATAAGTGATATTGATATACTAAAAAGAGTTTGTTGATGAAATTTATGTCATGTGAATCAGCAATTGTTGATATCATTATTACTATTAATACCAATAGTGCATTTTGCATTGAAGTCTTAAGCTGATCTAAATTATTCAAAGTTGATTTCTTTTCATTATATCTAAACCTCTTCTTTCTTGAATTATATACTATATCCGTCTTCTTTAAGTATGTTACATGAATACTATTGTGCTGAAAAGGGGAAGAAACAAACTAGTAAATGGATTCATTTCTAATGCATGGTATTTTATTTAGTGTTTAAGATCAGGAAAAAGGAAAACAAAGAAAATATATTCATAAAACTGAAGGTGCAGAAATACCATAGTACCTACTGAATCTAAATAATGCTTATATCATGACCATTATTCCATTATTAATGTTTTGTTTTAGTTCTTACAACCAAGAATTTATAGCAATAGATATTCATAGATTTTCCTTTACAACTTTCAGATGGAGTTGTAAGAGTAAAAAAGCATAATGGCAGGAGGCAAGTTTGACCATCCAGCTCGTAAACTTCACGCACAAGATCTTTTATCTTTAGAGAACAGAGGTATGGCTTGAAGTTTATAGTTTTTTCTGCTGTGTATTAGTAAGCAAATTGAATGTTTGCATTCTCTTTGGATTGCCTGACATTTGCATGAATATATACTTGTATTAGGTAAAGCTTCAGTTGGTTAACATGAATATAGGAAGTGTCATTATTTTGGTGCATGATCCTGCTATCAGTAAAGAACCTCCTACTCTGACTGAGGTGAGGGAGGTAATTTCCAAGCTAAAGGGCAGAATGGCTTCAGAAATATGTGGCATCCCTGCTGAACTGCTGAGGACTGGCAGTGAATGGCAGTGCACTCATTCCTCTCTGGAGGGCAAAAGAGTATTGCTGGGCTTGCAGCAAATTTTGTATTAGACAGTTCAGGACACCTGGCAAGGTGCTTGATGTTATCCTTTTGAGATCTATC
>NW_028234403.1:13517785-13525285 GCF_977035675.1 Penaeus japonicus | reverse complement strand
TATTACTGAAAAACCTTTTAGACAATAAAAATGTTTATTTCAAAAAGTTATACATGGAATATTGTACTATTGTGAAAAAGAAATAACAAGGTTGTTGCAATATCTTTGGAAAATGTCCAATAGAAACTTTCTACTGGAAATGATGGACCTAATACACTAAATGACTATTAGTATTTTTTAAATATTATTGTTGACTTTCCTAAATCAAAAAAATTTGCAGCATCACACAATATAAAAAGGACCTCTAGCCTTATCAACCTAATCATGACATTTCTTACAAAACATCCAACTTCATTACAACAAAAAATAAAAATGATATAAATATTTATGTACAATCACTTCTTCTCTTCCGGGTTAATATTGTACTTTGTCTTCACACGATCCAGTTCTGCTTGCTTCTTCTCAGCATCCATTTTCTTGAAAGCCTTGTTACTCTGTAAAAGGAGAAGGAGAAGGGGGTTAGCGTACACAGAGGACCAATTATATTACTAATCATAAACATTATGTTTTACCAGAATGTGACGAGTACTATCTCATCAACATAAGACCAGTGCTTTACATTTAATATATAATTTTTGTTTATATATATTTTTGGCTCACATAGTATGAATATCCTAACAACATACAAAATTAACTCTCTTACCTGGTAGTAGAGGACAACCAAGTATCTTCCACAGACATTGAAACCAGAAAGATGATCACATGCATTTTTCGCATCGAAAATGTCTTCATACACAACAAAAGCTGTTCCTCTAGTCTCTGGTGTGTTACCTCTGCAAATAGAAAATCTCTTTAAATATTCAGTGTGGTTGTTGAATTAAGAGACAATGAAGCCAAAGACACTATATATCAAAAGTGATCTTGAAATGTCATTGAGTATTTTTTTTTTACTTTAACCCGTAAATGCTGGGTGATGTGATGTCATGGCTTTTTGTAAGGCCCCCATGCTGGGTGATAATGTGCAGGTGGCTAGGGCCAGAGCAGGTCAATAGCCCGAGATGTTAGGCCTGCATGCTTGAAATTACCCCGGTGTTAAGACTGGGCAGAACAAAAACTGCCTTGTCATTGGATTAATGCTACTAACTAAATATAAGCCTTTATTGAGATTTTATAAGGAAGACTTATGTAATATAAAATATCATGAAAACAATAATTACTTTGGATAAAATCAAACAAATTTAGACTGTAACCATTTTGCTGCTATGGACATGCACTATTCGCTATGGGTTAGTTTGAAGCCTTTTTTTATCCAGTTCTGCAAGCATGTATGTCAATCAATAAGTAGGCCTATCTGGTTACACTTGGTTACTACATCCCTTGAATTTTGTGGGAAAAAGTTATTATTTTTATTACCATTCTTATTGCCATTAATATTACAATTATTATAATGATAATGATAAAACTTTTATTACTGAAAATTCAAGGAATAGGGTAAACAGGTGAGGTCCAGTAGGCCTACAAATAGACACCTTGTTGACTCCCAGTGTCAATGAGTTATGCAGAATACAAAATTAGTCATAAACAGCCAATAGAAAAATCCCAACCACTAAGATAAAAAAAAATCATTAAGTTCTCAAATATTAAGGGACTGTTATACTTACACTCTGATCTGTCTGATGGCACCATATTTTCCAAAAATATCATACATTTCCTCCCCTGTGATTTTGTAAGGCAAGTTTCGCACATAGAGTATGCGATTAACCTCTGGGGGTAGTCGGACCTATGGATAAATAAGATTATCAGTGTTACGATAAATATTTGCCAGTTTTTTTCAATAATGACAAAAAAAAAAATCAATGGGTGAGAACATTTAAAACAATCATAATACAATGATAATCTAGATTCCTTGATATCTCAGAGTATATTAACATAAAAATTACAAGGAACCCTTTCAGTAAAGGAGGCCAGCTTATGAAAATCTCAAAGTTGACAGTATCATAACCTTACATACAGATGTTGGAGTACTAGTACAAGAGTCCAAATAAATCAAACAAGTAGAATAGATATTGCTGATAGACCATTACTAATATATACAAATACTGATTTAACATTAATAATATCTGCCTCTACCAGTTAAAATGCATGGATATGGTGGCCACAAACCTATACAGAAAAGGTTATGTTGCTGTTGCAATCCCTAACCATTACCATGTCCATCATTCTTTTACTATTGTGACAACAATGCCTTGACAAATCAATCAATATCATCATGTTTAACCAAAGGCTTTCTTAGTTGCTTTATGGTATGACGAATTTCTCCATGTAAATTACTTAATTTTTTTTTTTTTTACTCCACATCCAATAACCACATACTAAAAACAGGATTTTACTTAGTGAGGTTGAGTGAGTTGCAGCAAACACTAGTCCACTAAATTCAAATATTCAGTTTGTGCTACTACTATCAATAAATAAACCAAGGCATACACAAATTTATATTAAGCAAAAGGACCTCAAACAACTGAAGACCTATAATGATGACCAGGTTTATGGCTGTACAAACAAAAAGAACAGTATCCACACACCTCAACTGAACAAGTGTTATAATCTTCACATCATACAGACCAATATCATTTAAATTTTTCTGATTTTTTTATGGTTCAGTAAGTCAGTGATAAGGCAGGAAGTCACAGACAAATTTGGGTTGAGTGTACATATCAAGGAGTCTAAACCCTGATTAATCAATCTTCCGATGATCAGAGTTTGGTAGTGACTCAACTTCCATGCAAAATTTCAGCCCAACACATGGATAACCATACAATATTTTGAAAGTATTTTAATTTCTCCAAGTCACTTCAAAGAATTCAGTCTGGACTGAAGGTTTCAAGTGGATTTGGGTGTAATATAGCCAATATATGTCCCCCAATGAAAGCATTTAAACATTTTTTCCCATTATTCACCAAGAATGACCGCAATTTTCCGATCGACCTTAGTCCTAATGAATAAATAATAAAAATAATAATCGTTTTCATGAAACTCCGGTAGAAAACAATTAAACACATGGCTGATTCGATAGATTAACTCCCTGGTCCATTAAATTACTGGAAACTTCTAACGTACCTTAACTACGGAAACAGACAATCAATTTCCCGGTACTATTTACCCTAAATGTATGAATTAAAATAAAAATCACTTACATGTGTACGCTTCTGTGCTAACGCCATTGTTGACAATATAAACGTTTGAGGAGCATGCGTATAAAGTTTACATTTATTTTTTTGTGTATAAAGATTATGAACAGTGAATAGACATTTAATCAACCATAACTATTAGATAAGTTATACACGATGACCGGTATCAAAAACATTATCAACAACACACATGATGAAACTAACTTTATCCTTTAGCTCCCTTAGAAATATCCTTGTTTATATTATTACCTTCGCGGTTTACGATCTCCTTCCACAAACGATTTTTGGTAAATTACCTCCTATTTCGCCGGGTTTTGTGTTGTTAGAGATTTATTATGGAACGTAGGCCACTTAATGACACTGAAGCACAAATTTCTTACGATTATTATGTGATGATAAGCAACATATTATTCATTTAATCAGTCTGTTTATGACATGTTATGTTTTCTCTTCATGGATTCATGGTTTGCTTATGGTATACGAGCTAATTGATTTATTAATAAGCTTTACTATGTATCTCTTGTGCTGTATAGTAGTTTATCCTCTTATGCTCTTATCTTTTTAGGATCTTGTTTTACTTTCCCGATTTTGTCATTTGTTTTATTTAATCAGGTTGATTTATGGAGGTAGATATGCAGGTTGTTTTATTGTTTGTTTGGTTTATTTGGTTATATACCCCACAATTCTCAAGGTATGTGATTGTATATGAGGTTGATTTCTGTGGACTAAGGATACTGTAAATGTTCATTTGACATTACAAGCAAGCCATCTAAATCAAATTTTTTGGAGAATTAGCGTGTTGAAGTCAATCATTAGTAAATATTTAGGAAAAACCTGCTTCTCCGCACTGGTCGCCTGCAAATTAAGGAAACAGGAACAGACCCAACAATGTATGTTTCTAGCAAAACAGAAATTGCAAAGTTTTCTGGTGATTTATCATAAGGAAGCAGTGTAAACTCTATCTTGCAAGAATATTGGTGGTGGAGATTTGTTGGTAATATCTGGGGCATCAAGTGTTGAGGCTGAGATGGTCGGTTGACACTGCTTCACTATCATGTTAAACTTCAGATTGACTTAACATGACAGATCACAGCTAGATTTGCTGGATAGGACATATATTGGAAACATTTCCTGTTTTGTGAATTTTAAGATAAAGAGGAGTACCATCTCATTAGATGTATAATTCCATGTACATGTTAACCCTTTCCCGACGGGGCACGTCAATAAGTGAAAACCCAAATGCCGGGCCATTGCAATATTGCATTGGAAACGTCACACTGGCATGATGCCCCGACATCAGGAATTTAGCAGTGTCACACGGGTGTGATGCACTGTCGCCATAGGATTAATAACTTATTTATTGTAAATACAGTTATGTAGTTGATTTTGATCTCTTTAGTAAATTTTACTAATTAACCCAATCCCGACGGGCCCGGTGAGAAGTGGCAATCAACTACGACGGGCCTATGCAATATCGCCTCGGGAACGTCACACTGGTGTGTCGCCCCGTCATCAGGCACTTTGCCGTGACACACCGTCATCATTGGGTTAACAAGCAGGAACTTTCAAACTATGGATTTTGTGAATTATCTGGAATATCTTTGTTGACCATTGTCAAAGCAGCAAGTGCAGAAGTCATGGCATCACTTGATGTGTAGGTCCATGGACTTTGATAAGTTATTATTGGCTTACAGTAATTTGCACAGATGAGTTTTCTGTGTACCTAGTAGTGTTTCCTTTTATGTTCTTTATAACCATCCTATCAGATTTTATATATATGTGCAATGTCCAATTCTGGTTAGTGACTACTTTTCCCTCATACTTATATTGTCTGTGTTCTATCCAAATCCACTTGAAACTTGTTTTGATCTGTGATGGAAGGCTTACAATCTTATATCCAACCATATAAAAATGTAGTGTCAAAGATAAAATTTTCTGGTTTGTAAAATTGAGCTCTATATATTAAAGATCAATTTTGCCCTTAGTGAAAGTTAAAAACCAAAGTAAATTTACTGTTTTCCCCCATATCCTGTTACTTCATTATTGAAACTAAAGGTTTTTCTTAATCATTTATTTTTTTTATTTTTTTTAGGCTTGTTTTATCTGAGGCAGACCAAACCTGAATGTATTCAAATCTAACCTAACTAAACCTATCCTAACCTAACCTAAGCAGACTAAGCTTAATCAAAACCTATCCTTAACTAAAGCTGAGTTAACTTAGCTACACCTAATCTAACCTAGCTCTGATTATGACAATGCTTCAATGTGTATCTATGCATGTGAAGGAAATAGCAGAACTGTAGTAAATCAGAAATGTATTCCAGTGCCAGATATCCAACCTTGGTGTATCTTAAAAACATGTATAGATTTATTATATTTTATGGAAGAAGGCTATTCAACCCCAAAAGATGCACAATCTTGTAATCTGACATAAAATAGTTGTATTTTTGGAATCTGTAGGTCAAAATCTACATGATACTAGAAAATACTGCAGTAATTTTCTGACTTCTTGGAGAGTGTTAGCACAAATTGTGCAGGCCTTTACTGAGCATGATTATTTAGTATGCAAGTCCTTTAGGGGTTATGGCATAGTTTTAATGTTGCTAGCAGTGAGGCAGTGCATTTGATGTTGGACTAGAACACTGTGTTTTAGGAAAGGATAGTAGGGGAGGGGAAGTGAATGTACTTAGAATAATAATTTTAGCTAATACATAGTTGTCCTGTTGTAGGACCTGATTCCTTTCACACTGGATCACAATGGCAGGAGATGGCTTGCTCTCCCTACGTTGGAATAACCACCGCACATCGTTCTTACAAGTGCTGTCATCCTTACGAAATAAGGTAGGTACTATGTTACTTGAGTAAATCTCTATATCATCCGTAACAGATGTACTACTATTACTGTTACTACAGTTGATACTATTAGTGCCGTTGTAAGTGTGTCTTAAGAATAATTTTGTTCTTTATATTGGCAGCAAACCTACAGTGACATCACGATAGCATGTTCAGGAAGATTTTACGATGTGCACAAGTTTGTCCTGTCGACATGCAGTGACTACTTTGTGGAGATGATGGAAAAGACACCGTGCAAACACCCTGTCATCGTACTAAAGGACATACGTTATCAAGAACTAGAGGCACTGTTGAACTACATGTACCTTGGAGAAGTGAATGTGTTGCAGAATGAGCTCGCAGGACTTATAAAAGCAGCAGAGTGTCTCAGAATCAAAGGCCTGGCAGTGCCCGATGAGTCTCCCTCTCCCCATTCAGGAGGGGGAGGAGGAGGGGGAGGGGGAGGGGGAGTGCAGCAATCCCCTCCTAAGAACTGGGCAGAAAGCAGCCCACAGTCAAAGAAAAGGAGAATTGACGATGAATTGACTAACAGTAATTCCAGTCAGCCTAGAAAAAAAGGCAATGTGGAGGACAGATCTGAAAGAACAAGTGAAACGGAGTCACCCAATGAAACACTTAGGCCTAGTGTAAGTGAGAAAGTCATAGTGAATAACCAGTGTGAAAAGGAGTCAAGTAGTACCTCAGGAGCACCAACAATCATCAAAGAGAAGCCCAGATTACCAAGCACACCAAGAGAAGAGGTGAGCAAAGATATGTTTTTTGAGGAACACGTGCCTTTTTACTTATGCTTAAGATTTTTTGTGATATGATTATTTGTGATGTTCCTTAACAGTTACATGTTGATGTTACCCTATTTATACTTATGTTGTAGGTTGTCCTATTACTCAGCAATTCCCAAATATTAGCATATTTTTACATTGGGGGTAATTTTGCATTAGTGAAGGAGAAGACTGTTTTTAGGCCTTGCGGGAGAAATATTTGAAATGCAGTCATGCAACCTCTTGCAATTGGAATGTAACTGCAAAAAGTTATCATCAGTTTGGATGAGTCTTGATGCAGAGTCCTCAGTAGCAAGTTTAGAGGAAACTTGAATTATTCAACCATTTTATACAATACATAATTTATAAAATGTATAGGCATTGTAAATATACAAGCACATGTATGTAGATATATACACAAACTTATTTAGAAATTACTTACATATATACATTACTGAATAACACATATATTTTTAGATATATTTTTGTATGGGTATGAGTGTGACTGTGATTCTGTGTGCAAGTCTGTGTGCTTGTGTATGTTGAGGTGGGGGTGTAGGTGTGTGTTTGGGTTTGTATGTGTGAAGATAGGGGTGTGTATTTGTAGGGGTATAGTTGTGTGTAGTTGTGATATAGGACTTAGGACATTATAAGAGAGATTAGCATTAAGGGAAAGAATTATTGAGTATCAGAACTAAAGTTTGTGATCTTTGTATTTCAGTCTGCAGTTATAGAAAATACAGAAATAAAATTAGAAGAAG
>NW_028234403.1:13502785-13512785 GCF_977035675.1 Penaeus japonicus | reverse complement strand
ATCATCATCATCATCTTCATCAACACCACCAGCAGTTATCATCCCAATAAATAAGCAATATTCACCATCCCTTTCTCTTTCTCACATGATGTGTGTCTGTAATTGAATTATGTACGATATAGACATAATACCTTAAGAAAGTATGCATGTGAACTTTTATTTAATATACATGATCTGTATAAACCTTTTGGCATGGATGGTTGTAAATCTGTTGCATAAGTATTCCATATGCAATGGAACAATAATCTTGCCTTTGCAAGTAAGATCAATGGCACATTTTTTATATTAAATGCAACTAAGAGTTTCAGTTCTTGGATCACAATATTTGTTTGACTGATGAGGATTTTTATTTTTGAGAGATGGTGGAATTCAAAGAAGATTGATTATAATTTTACTTGTCAGCTTCTATATACTGAAAAATAAACACTCTTTAGATCTTGCCTAGATAATGTACTTCCAAATACAAGAGGAAAAAGTAATCTATAGAAGTGGGGACAGCAATGAAAATTCACTGACTGAAAAGGCTTGTAAATGTGAAAGGCATGTATGAGAGTAATGTGATATCAAATACTTGATGTATTTTAAATGAAAAACACATTGTTCCATAGTTACTTGCATTTGTAAGTTCTATTTTCTACAGAACAGGAGGTCTTCCAGGATTCCCCTACTATTTGGGCCTTTTAGGAACCTTGGGCTGGATCCAAGAAAGTCTGCTGCAAATCAGCCTTAGGGCAATAGGCAACTGTGTAGTAGTTGTGACTCCCACTGCAACCTGATTGACAAAGTAGTTTTAACTGCGAGTTTAAAATCTGCTAATGAGAAGCACTCTCTCAAAACGTGTCTGCCAATCACTGCCTAATGATATTATAACACAGTCTTGTGCAGTTTCTTTGAATCCTAAGTCCTCCTCACCTCTTACCCAAAGAAATAAACAAGCTAATTTTTGCCTTTGCTTTAACAACAGAGTTGTTGAAATTAGTTCATTAATGGCATGAATTGCTGGAATAAAAGATTCCAGCAGAACTTACTCTGATCACCAAACTGTACTTTAATTAAAGGAAATAGTTTTATCTTTCTATTTTAGGAGAGGATTAAGGCAACAGGGATAACCCTTAAAAAAAGTGATGAAATTTTAAATCACAATTATCACAACATTGCTATCATTTAATGATCTTATGTTTGCCCCAACCTCCACACCAATAGGACTATTGGCAAATGCCAATAGTCCTATACTTTTGCTAAGTTTGGCAAAATGTTTTTTTTTTTTTTTTTTTCAAACTGCATCTTGGATTAGACTTAAATTTTACAATTTTATATTGTTTTTTGATAAATCTGGGGAGAGAGTAGCTTTTATTAACGTAATTTATGAGTTTTTCATTCCAGCTTGAGGAATTTGCGACATGAATGAGCATTCATGGGAGTTGTGCTATATCTGATGTTTCAGGTTATTTCTTGGATTAGTCATACCAGGTTGTTCGCAATTTTGCTTCATTTGCGACCAAAACAAGTTGTGATATAGCAAAGCGTTTCTTGTGCATAGCATCTGCAGGAGACATTCTTGATCTATTGAAGATGCTGATGTTAATAAGTGTTGATAATGATAGTGTTGTAATTTCCGTTTTCCATTTTACTAGGTGTGATTTTGAACAAGTTATATAGGAAGTTTCTTTTGCACATTTTGTGGTGTGGATCAGTCCAAAATGATTCCTTATCCTCTCTTTTTTTTTTTCTTTCTTTTTTTTCACTCATTCATAAATGGGAGAAGGGAGAGAAGAAACCCCATGTATGGTTGACGGACATGGCTGCATGCTTCTGGAGGAGTATGTACTGATGTAGGGGTGTTCCAGGTTTAAATTTTTGTGCTTTTACAATTTCAGTAATTATATGGACTATAGTTTGTTTGAAAAAAATAACCAAATCTCATCCAGAAATTGGTATTTTATAAAGAAAATAGAACTTGACCTGTGCTTTATTTTCATATTCTTTGAGACTAAATTTAAACCTAATCCAGCAATCCCGAAATCAACAATTTTTTGTGGCAGGGTAAGGAATAGGTTATAGTTTTGTGTCTGTGTTAATTGAAGATGTCCAAGAGATATGGATATATATATATATATATATATATATATATATATATATATATATATATATATATATATATATATATATATATATATATATATATATATGTGTGTGTGTGTGTGTGTGTGTGTGTGAGTCTGTCTGTGTCTGAATGTGTGTCTGTGCTTGCCTTCGTGCGTGCGTGCGTGCATGCGTGTGTGTGCGTGTGCGTGTGCGTGTGTGTGCGTGTGCGTGTGTGTGCGTGTGTGTGTGTGTGTGTGTGTGTGTGCGTGTGTGTGTGTGTGTGTGTGTGTGTGTGTGTGTGTGTGTGTGTGTGTGTGTGTGTGTGTGTGTGTGTGTGTGCATTTGAAAGGTGTATTTGTAATCAATCATACCTCAAGAGACAATAATTTTATTTCTAAACTATGTGTTGGTAGATTTTTTGCCAAAAATTTAAGATGCAAAATGAATTATATTTTGTAGTACAGAGTTTTGGTTGGTTGTTGTGATCATAAAGTAAGGTCTGGCAATAAGGAAAAGAATTATTTTTTCCTGGCAGCATCATTATTTTGAGAAATAGTTTAATCCTTAGATTATGTTATATCTTATTTAAAAGTTTTCAGAATTACAGAATTAAGATATCCAGTGATGTGTGTCATGTTAAAGAGAGATGATAAGACTCTTGATCAATCATTCATATAATTCAACATTAATAGATATTTTCATGTCTGAGTGTGACAGCATGCTTTGAAAGTGTTGAAGTATTTGCAGGTATTGAAGGATGGCTGTTAGTCAAGTTATTTCATTGATATTTACATTGTATACTGTCTCGTGTAGAGGGAGTTAGTTTAAAACCAGAGGCTGTACTTATTGTCAAACATGCATCTGCAAAGAAGTAAAGACAAAATATTTTCACTGCTGCAGGTACATTTTATTTACTCTGACTGAATTCCAAATCAAATTTTTTACCAGTTCCTTATTGAGAGGTAAAGGAGCCAAAGGCTTGATTATTGTCTGTTTACTTCTAGGATTCGGTCGAGGACACAGTCCATAGAGTGAGAGGATCAGTATGTACTGAGGGAGGTATGCCAAGAGGTTCGTACCCTCTGAATCACTATGGGATGGATGTGCCTCATCTGGGCAACAGTCTGATGGAGGCGGAAGGGCGTCAAGCCAAACAGTGGAGGTGTTTGTTCCCAGAATGTGGGTATGTTACCGACAGGGAATCCTGGCTCAGACAGCATTTTCGCAAACACACTGGTGAGAAACCCTTCTCCTGTCCATATTGCTCATTCAGGTCTGCTCAGAAGGGTAACCTTAATGTTCATATAAAGAGAGTTCATGGTTCTGACCAATTCAATGCTGATGGATCTGCCATTAAAACAGATTTCCTTAACATTTCATGAAGGAAGAGTGCATTCTGTGTATCCTCCCTAGTGCTATAGATGGGCCAAAGGTATGACTTGATGTTAACATACTGTTACAGTGGTGAGGACCCTAAATGAATGCATGTTCAGCAGCAGTGTTACTGCTGAGAGTTTTACAAATGAAGTCTATACTGTTCAGCTTAGCTTGTGCTTTATACAGTTGGTATAGATTTTTTAACCTCTCAAGAAAAAACTGTAAATATTAAGTACATAGATGAGTATGCAATAGTTGTATAGATTGCTGCATTCAAGGCTCCTTGTCTTGAAATTTACAAATATGTATCACATGTCACTGAACCAGCAGAACAAGCTCTTACAGGGTTATTTAGAACCCCCCACAAATAATTTTAGGAAACTCCAAAGTAACCACCTCCTTTTTACTCCTTCATGTAATATAACATACTTTAATGCATGTGATAGATAACTTCTGGTGAATTAATATATCAAGTAGATAATTTTGCTAATGCTATTTATGCTGAATTTAATTTATTTATCTTTGTGAAAGTAAGTAGGGCCAATTTCCACTATGAGGAGAATTTGATATGTGGTGCCATGTTCGATTTAAGTTTTTCAAGAAATGTGAAGACTTGACTCAGGGATTATTCCTATATTTCTGGTGGAGCAGAAGGACGGGTTGGGCCATTTTATATGGATTTTATTTCTAGTCTCTTGACATGAAGTACATTGGAATGTCATAAAAGTACTCCAGTCATATAAAGTTTAGATTTTATACTAGGGAATGCACTTGATGTGGCAATGATTCTTAATTACCTGCAGTGAAAAAGTGTGAATTTTATACAGTGGATATGAAAATGCTTTTTAATATATTTCAATATATAAGGCCACAGTGAAAGATTACTTCAGGTTTTGTTAGATTATGATGCAAGAGAACACATGCACGTGCTTTTCACATATCTGAATGAAAACATTGAATATTTTTAGGTATAGTTGTTGTGTATGGTAAGTGATTATAATTGCTGTCCCCCCAAAAAAGAATTTGCAGAAACAGTATAAGAAGAAATGACTTTGTAAGTTTATGAAGATGTATAGGTGATGTATATTACAATATCATGCATTATGGGTGTGAAAAGAATGTTGAATTATATATATAAATTGATGGGAAAATATTAACAAATACATTAATATTACAAGTTGTTTTACAAATGTTCATCACCAACTTTGCTGATATGCATTTTACTGAAAACAAATTGTACCTAATTTTATTAGCTATATGTAAATAGCATTTTCATTTTATGTGCAATACCTATTAGAATAATTATTTTTCTTCTTCTTCACTGGAAGAATTTTCCTCATAGATATAAATTAAGTATACAGACAAAGTGCCAAATAAGAAAGCAAAGGAAATGTTCTCGAAATAATTTAATCTAAATGAATACAAGATAATATTCCAGAATGAAAGGCTTTAAAAGGAGATGAAGTACAGCACAGATTTTCTTATGATTCTCTTGAAGTTCTTTAATTTCTTTTTTCCAAATACTGTATTATTGTAAAAGTCATGAAAACAGCTATCATCCATTGTCATACTCAGTCACTGTAGTCATTTATATATTGTAGATTAAAGATTTGCAAGAATGTTTGAAAATATAAATCCAGTAGAAACCAATATTCACATCTACATATGTATTTGCTTTCCCATAGCAAACTATTATTTATTATAAAAGAAAAACATTTTATTTGTACAAATATTTTATAGGTGAAAATATACTCTGTATATAAATATACAGTCACATGATTATAGGCTGTGTTTTATTTACCTTAATTTTTTTTCATAGAATCCGTAAACATTCTGAAGGTTCATGTTAATAAAGAGTATTGTATTGTTGGCATGCTTTTTTCATGGGAGTGTACATGTGTGAGTGTATCCATGTCTGTGGCTGTGTGTAGTGTGTGTCTTGTGTATGTGGTTATGTGTTTACAATTTTGTGTGTATTATTAAGTTAATTTATTTCCCCTGAAAATATGACAACAAATCATGGTGTAGCATCTTTATGTGTCTGCCTTTTATTTCACGTTAAACTTTTGTGTTTTTTTATTTTCCTTTCGTAAGGAATTTGAAATGAAATTTGAAGTTTTCTTGATCAAAATAAGATGATTATTTGCATAGACACACACACACACACACACACACACACACACACACACACACACACACACACACACACACACACACACACACACACACACACACACACACACACACACACACACACACACACACACACACACACACACACACACACACACACACAATCATATCTAATCATACCCATTCAGAAAAAAAGTACATTCATCAAATTTAACTTTTCTTTTTAATACCTAATTGCCAGATATGAAATGTTGATGAGTACCAATTATTATTTTACAACTCCAGGCACATCAACAACATTTAATAGTTGTAAAGTTTGCAGTATATGTTTACAGGCAATATTTATCATATAAACCAATTCGTGGGTACAAAAGCAATGGGTATCTTGATACTCAGTGGAAAACAAACATGTGTTTAGCAGAAAGAAACAGGGTTTGTAAATTTCCTTACACTGATAGCAAGAAATTGAATAAATGAATAAATAAAAGATAAAACAAATTTAAGATAATTACCCGTATTGAGGGGACCGTCTGGTGTTTATCAATCGGATATTGATTTTGGAGGCAATGAGTTAAATGTATCTTATGACTTTATGTCCCCCCCCCTGTGGATTTTATCTTTATTTATCTATTTATTATTATTATTTATTTTTTTTTTTTCAATTATTTACCTGTTTTATTTTTTATTTCTTTTTTTTTAACACATGAAACATACCCCTATAATTTGACATTTCAAGGTTCTTTTGAAAAAGTGGTTATCACTTTTTACTCACAGAAATATAAGGAAAGTCACAGAGGCAGAGGAATTGTAAGGAAAATGGTAACTTCCTTTTTCCAAAAATGTCAATTTAATTTAATTGTCATACTTAGTAAGTTTTTAGCTTTTGCTGCATACTATGAAGTCACTATTGTAAAATCTAGGACACTCAGCTCCAACTGAATATAATAAACAGGTTTTGCTAATTTTAGTCTACACTCGATTCATATACAATTATAGGTTCAATGCATCATTTGTAAACTGGCATATTATTATTAGTAGTATTTTTACCATTGTTTTACCTTATTCACATTTCACTATTATACCAAAAGAATAGTACATTTTCAAAAAATTAAAGATATTTTTATTTCATTTTATTCCAATGAATTTCTACCATTTTCTCAGAAAAAATTTATCTTTTCGACAGTTTTTTGTCATTTAGGCTACATGAAGGATGATCAGTACATTAGCATATGTATATTTAATCAACAATGCAGAAAGAAGCAGAAAATCTAAGCTTAGTGGTCATTTTCTATGGCTGTTAACCCATTGGTCACAGTATTAAAAAAAGGTCTGTGCAGTAGGATGGTTGTTTTACATGTCTGGCATGGTGCCATCCGCGTCTATGACTGACTCTGCCCTTGCAGCAAATCATGCCATCTGCTGCTAATAGGTTAAGAGTCAAATTTGATATAATGCTTTCTGTTTCTAACTGTAGTAAATTGATGTATTTTTTCAATGAAAGTAATATGACTTCATTAGGAATGAGAAATGAGATTGTATGGATTTGACAGAGCCTTTTTTTCCTTTGCTTGTTGTACAACTGGGATATGTGACTAAAGAGATTCATTTTTTCAGATTTTCAAAATTACCAAAATGTCAAAACTTCTAACAAAAAGATTTGAAATTGATATAGGTAAGGGCTCTGTCTCACCCATGACTGATCTCTCTTCTGTTTACAATTAGAATTAGAAAGCTGCATCAATAAAAAGGCAACCAAATTTTCTAAGAGCACATTATTTTTTGTTGTTTTTTAATCATATTTCCTAGTTAGTAGGCCAAATTAGAAAAATAGGAAAATCAAGATTTGAGAACTCCAGTGGCCAAGAATAAGAGGGTAGAATCACAATTTTCAACCTCTGCCCAACATACTAAAATATGACCCCTTAATATTTGAGATATCAAGGTTTACAATAGTCTGCATCTTATTCTAAAGAGAAACAAAGCAAACTTATTGCGACAAATAATGCACAGGCCTAAGTCTGTATTTTCTATGTATTTATTCAGTATTCCATGAACTAAAAATCTTGAAATTAAAATAAAAGTAGCACTGCACTAAAATATTCACTTTCTTGTAATGTATGTTGGAAATAAAACTTGATATATCTAAGGGTGTAGTCATTCAAATGATTATCATTCACACCTCAGGGCAAAAGAAGTAAAGTTCTTTGCAATTGATATATCATTTGTTTTAGCAAGTTTTCACTTAACTGTACAAGGAGCAAAAAAAAGATATTAAATCTATCTCCATTCATCAATTTTACCATTAGTAGATTGAAATAAAGTAAAATTTAAATTGAACAACGTTACATAACCAACCTGAACATTGTCCCCCAACAGAGCATGGAAGGACGCCCAGCTCGCTTCCCGTGTCCCTACTGTAACAAGGAGTTTGACTTCGCAAGTTCCCTAGAGCGGCATCTTCGAGTACACACTGGCGAAAAGCCTTTTGCTTGCCCGCTCTGCCCCTACCGCACAGCCCAGCGATATAACCTTGAGCGACATAAACGCACCCATGAGAATAAGATGCCTGCACTCCATTCAGTGATTAATTCTTCAAAATGAGTGAAAATGGATATCAGTCAATATATGATTAAAATAAAATAAAAAGAAGAATATCCATACAAAATGCACATATATGCAGTCAGCAAATACATGTATGTATAAATTTCCTCCCTGCATATATATACACAACACTTGCATGCACACACACATACATGCACATATACAAAAATCCACAAGATTAAATTAATAGGTTGGCCATTTTGACACATCACAAGGTGACAGTAAAATTTTAAATTCTAGTTTATATATGCTCTGCATTAGAATAAGATACACAGTATTTCCATCCATTACAAGAAAGCCTTGCTATATCTGACTGAAATAACTTGATGTAATATAAATATGTGTGTACTTTGTGATAGGCAATTTTATTAATGTTCAATGTACAGACTATACAGTATTGAATGTAAAGCATCACTGAATTTGTAGAATAATTATTAATTTTCATTGGAATATGATAGAAGTGTTTTGATATGAACTGAATCACTCTTCAAATAAGCTTGGAATGAGAAATAAGAAATGAAAGTGATTTTTATATAGTCAGGAATGTTCATACTGATATTTTCCCAAGATTGTTTAACTACATAATTAATACAACTGGTACTCTGTTGCGTATCCGGTTGTAGTCATTACTTATTTGATAGTAGGATAAACTTTTTATGATATTGATAATGTGTTTAAGAGTTTAGAGTGAGATTTTCTATTTAATAGTTGTGCAAAAAAAATTCTTTATGTCTGTTTTTTTTTTTTTTTTTTTTGTTCTTTCTCTAAAATCAAGTTATCATTTTTAAACATGTCATGAAAACTTCCTTCTCATTTAGTGTTGACATTAGGCATTCCTTTTAAAATGGACAATAATTTTTAACCTTGTATAGTGAGAATCCAGGTTATATTGATAGAATACCTTAGCAGATTTGATAGTGGCATGTAATACTATGCACCCTTCATTACAGAGTATCTTGTAGCTAGTGTATAAGGAAGAAGATAATGTTTAGTTACTTTTTTTTACTGACCAGAGCTTGCAGTACTTTCAGTACTTCTAATATAAAAATGCATCCTTTGTTAATCCATATGAATATTTTTTAATACTAAATCTATGCTGTATCTTTTGGATGATTTCTTTCCATGAACTATGGAGTTATTTTGTGTCATAGACAATTGCATATTCACATACACTTCTAAATTTGGTGTGAAGACAAGCTGCAACCTTGCAGCATTGCAAATAGGGTCTGTTTCATTAAGGGGTTGAAAAGTTTTGTTTTAATTAGTGAAAGTAATGTCCCTCCCAAATTTAGATAACTTATGATAATTACCTTTGAATAATTCTATGGATAAAACAGTGTATTACATTCTTTAGCGCATTTCCTCTCCTTAGATTATTATTAGAATGCTAATTATGTAAAGGTATATATGGATATTTTATTCAGTTTTGGATTGCAACATAATCTATGAATTAATCATTTTAGGTGATGAGCACATCTTTCTTGTGTATATGTATATATTATATATATATATATATATATATATATATATATATATATATATATATATATATATATACATATATATAATATATATATATACATATGTAAATATATATATATATATATATATAATATATATATATATACATATATACATATGTAAATATATATGTATATATATTATATATATAATATATATATATATATATATATATATATATATATATATATAATATATATATATATATTATATATATATATTATATATATATATATATATATATATATATATATATAATATATATATATATATATATATAATA
>NW_028234403.1:13480285-13482785 GCF_977035675.1 Penaeus japonicus | reverse complement strand
TCTACCTTACACACACACACACACACACACACACACACACACACACACACACACACACACACACACACACACACACACACACACACACACACACACACACACACACACAAACACACACACACACACAAACAAACACAAACACACACACAACCACAAACACAAACACACACACATACATATACACATACGATCACACACAAAATCCAAAAAAAGCAGAGAGCACTCAAACACACCAACACCGCAACGCGAGACCAGTACACAATAACCCAATCAACGAAGCGCCCACCAGGCATAACCAAAGCCAGAACCAACCAAAGACCCTCATGCCAACCAACTCACGCCAAGCACACCATCAAGCAAAGCCCAAGAAAAGCGTGTGTGATGCAGGAACAAGTTCGTCTTTGACTTTGATTCTGAGAAACGGTGTGTAATATAAAGTTCCTCGAAGCTTATTTATGAACTTGAACGTAAGTTAGTATGCTATTTCGATCTCGCTCATTCCACAGCGAATGGGATTAGAGGAAGGAAAATAGGGGGTTGGGGAGGAAGGGATAATGTAAAAGAGATGGGATGCTGGCAACAGACGAGACAATATGAGAGAGGGAGAGAGAGAGAGAGAGAGAAAGAAAAGAAAAAGAGATAGATGGATAGATTGATATAGAGATAGAGTTTGTGGAAGTGGTATGCTAAAGACTATAATTAGGCAAAGCAAGTAATATGAAGAGACTGAGTCTAAAAGGTAATCCTTTAGGGTTACGAAATAAAGTGTGTATGTGTGAAAGAGAGGTAGAGATACATAGAGAGAGAGAGAGGGGGAGTTAGAGAGAGAAAAAGAAAGAGAGAGAGAGAGAGAGAGAGAGAGAGAGAGAGAGAGAGAGAGAGAGAGAGAGAGAGAGAGAGAGAGAGAGAGAGAGAGAGAGAGAGAGAAGAGAAAGAAAAAGAGAGAGAGAGAGAGAGCGAAAGAGAGAAAGGAAAAGTAGAAAAAAAAGAAAATGCGTACTATTTCCTAGTTTAAGACATTGAGCTATTAGACGGACGTTTGCGTGTCTGAGAGGGAAACGCAATGCTAGGCGAGAGTAGGTATATATTTGACCCCAAACATCAAAACCCAAAGATGAGAAACACACTCCGAAAGAAAGAGAAGAGGCCCCGAATCACTCACACATCACATTACAAATTACGAATTACGAATCACTCACACATCACATTACAAATTACGAATTACGAATCACTCACACATCACATTACAAATTACGAATCACGAATCACATTACAAATTACGAATTACGAATCACATTACAAATTACGAATTACGAATCACATTACAAATTACGAATTACGAATCACATTACAAATTACGAATTACGAATCACATTACAAATTACGAATTACGAATCACATTACAATTTACGAATTACGAATCACATTACAAATTACGAATCACGAATCACATTACAAATTACGAATTACGAATCACATTACAAATACGAAACACACCACGAGCCTAAACACTCAACAAATACATGAAACACCAATACAAAAACAAGCAAAAAAAACAAAAACAAAAAAAAACATCCCCAACATCAACAAAAATACGAGACTATTGACCTGACCTGAGATCGAGAGAACGGCGAGAGGTAGTGCGAGCGAGCACCGACTGCCATAAAGGTGCTCCACCCTTACACGCGGCTCGAAAGCGGCCGAGACTCGACAGTTCGACTCCGCGTTCCTGGAAAGCGGGAGGGAGGCGCTGGGCCGCTGTGCCGGAGAAGAGGGAGGGAAGGGAGAGGAATTATTATTTTCGTTAGTTTTTTTTTTATTATGGTTATTATGCGTTATTGTGATTATTTTTTATTTATTTATTATTCATGATTATTATTATTTATTTATTATTCATGATTATTGTTATTTATTTATTATCTTTTATTATTATAATTATCTATTTATTATTTATTATCTTTTATTATTATAATTATCTATTTATTATTTATTATGATTTTTTATTGATTTATTATTGATTATGATTTTTATTATTTATTTATTATTTATTATTAATATTATTATTTATTTATTATTTATTATGATTATTTTTATTTATTTATGATTTGTTATGATTATTTTTATTCATTTATTATTTATTATGATTATTATTATTTATTTATTATTTGTTATGATTATTATTATTTGTTTATCATTTATTATGATTATTATTATTTATTTATTATTTATTATGATTATTATTATTTATGTTCTATTATGATTATTATCATTTATTTTCTATTATGATTATTATTACTTATTTATTTTCTATTATGATTATTATTATTTATTTATTATTTATTATGACTATTATTTTTATTTTGATTATGCTTATTATGCGTGTCATCATCATTGCTGTTACTATTACTGTTGTTAGTATTACTGTTATTTTGTTTATCATCGATATTATTATTACTACTTTCCTTATCATTATCATCTATATTATTGTTACCATTGTTAT
>NW_028234403.1:13460285-13470285 GCF_977035675.1 Penaeus japonicus | reverse complement strand
CACCCATCAACTCACCATCATCATCATCATCATCATCATCATCATCACCATCATCATCATCATCATCATCATCATCATCATCATCATCATCATCACCATCATCATCACCATCAATCCCCTTTCTCAGTCCCTTTCGCCGATGCCGTTAACGACCCACCCAGGCCTTTCGCAATGGTGGCCAAGCGGTGCCATAAACAGCACTTGATCCCTGCGGTTCTTGAGCTTCCTGAGGATGAGGAGGGGAAGGACGAGGGGAAGGAGGGGGGAAGGGGGAGGCGGGAAATAGGAGGGGTAGGGAAGGGGAAGGAGGGGGGATGGACGAGGGGAAGGAGGGGGGAAATAGGAGGGGTAGAGAAGGGGGAGGGGGGAGGGGGGAGTGGACGAGAGGATAGGGGGAAGAGACGAGGGGAAGGGGGGAGTGTACGAGGGGTAGGGAAGAGGAGGGAGGGAGTGGACGAGGGAAAAGGGGGAAAAGGAGGGTAGGAGTGTCGCGGTGGTGTGAACATGTTAGTGCCTCGGGGGTCACTTCCGGAGGCCCCTCGACCGACCCCATAAAATTCGGGGATGGCCCTGGCTCTCTCTCTCTCTCTCTCTCTCTCTCTCTCTCTCTCTCTCTCTCTCTCTCTCTCTCTCTCTCTCTCTCTCTCTCTCTCTCTCTCTCTCTCTCCTCTCTCTCTCTCTCTTCTCTTTCTCTCTCTCTCTCTCTCTCTCTCTCTCTCTCTCTCTCTCTCTCTCTCTCTCCTCTTTCTCTCCTGCTCTCTCTCTCTCTCTCTCTCTCTCTCTCTCTCTCTCTCTCTCCTCTCTCTCTCTCTCTCCCTCTCTCCTCTCTCTCTCTCTCTCTCTCTCTCTCTCTCTCTCTCTCTCTCTCTCTCTCTCTCTCTCTCTCTCTCTCTCTCTCTCTCTCTCTCTCTCTCTCTCCCTCCGTCGTACCTGTCGGATTCCCAAACAGGGGAAGGATACAAGGCAGCCGTTGACGTTGGGATCTCTCGGGGGTGTTGGGGAAGGCATCCTGAAACACCCTAAATAACAAGCTCTCGTTGGTCGAGCTCGTTCTTTGTCTCTCTGTCTCTCCTTTTCGCTTTCTCGCTTTCTCTTCTTCTCGCTTACTCTCTTTCTCTTCTCGCTTTCTCTCTTTCCCTCTCTCTCTCTCACTCTCTCACTCACACACACACACACACACACACACACACACACACACACACACACACACACACACACACACACACACACACACACACACACACACACACACACACACACACACACACACACACACACACACACACACACACACATTCCCCCTCCCTCCCTCCACCATCGTTCCCATCCCTTCCTCCCTCAACCATCTCCCCCCCATCTTCCCCTCCCTCCCTCTCTCTACCCCCCATCTTCCCCTCCCTCTCTCTCTCTCCCTCCCTCTCTCTCCCTCCCTCCCTCCCTCCCTCCTCTCCACCCACACGTATCTTAAAGCTCGGTTGTGAAAGGTGGGCGTGAGAACCGCATGCCCGCACGATACCCAGAGTGGCGCAGATTTGTCGAAAATGTAAACAATATCGCGCGTAAGATGATCCCAGGTCAAAGGGGCTTCTGGGATAGGCCGTGAGAGGGTGAGGGGAGTGGGGGTTGGGGGTAGGGGGGGAAGTGGAGGGGAGAGGAAAACACGGAGATGCTCTCATTGTAACACGGAGTTTTGGTTGTGTGTTTGTTTGTGTGTGTGTGTGTGTGTGTGTGTGTGTGTGTGTGTGTGTGTGTGTGTGTGTGTGTGTGTGTGTGTGTGTGTGTGTGTGTGTGTGTGTATGTGTGTGTGTGTGTGTTTTGTGTTTGTGTGTGACTGTATTCCTGTGCATTTGTGCCTAATGATATTAATACTAACAATGTCAAGGCAATAGAAACTACAATTGATGGTTATCAAAATGACAAATGATAAAGTTATTTGAAACTAATGATACCAGTGATAATAATGATAACATTCTAATAATTATTGATAATGATGATCATGATAATATTAAGAATAGTAATAAAGATGGAGATATTAGCTATTATAAGCCAAACGCTTCTCCTGCTATTATGATAATGACGATAATATGATAATAACATTAGTAACATTACCAATGTTACTACTACTACTACTAATTGCAATGCTAATAACTTTAATAGCAATAAGAATAATGATAATCAAGATCACGGCAGAGGGGGAGATTGTCACAAATATCATTAATTGGGTTGATGATTGTGGCAGTAGATAATACCAGCATTAACAATGATGCACCAGTATGATTAGATATTGTAATAATTAAAGATATTACATACCACACCCGTCGTGTTGAGAAAGTGAACTTTTCTTTCGTTGCTTTTTTCTTTGCGTTAGAACTTTAGAGATGAGAACTATACTCATCAGGGTTGACTTAATTAACTCGTTCTTCTATAACTGTGAATCTCATATTAGGATTTTTTTATGGGCGATCAAAATTTTTTAGATTAGATTAGATCTTTATTTACCACCCTGGCTAACTGCACAGGCATGGGCAAGCTTTGATACATTTATGATGGCTGTGAAATGTGGTGTGTCATAACCGTAGGTTTGCGGTATAGGTATTATTATTATTATTTTTATTATTTTGTTTTAATAAGATTTAAATTTTCATCATAATTCTCGTCATCGTCATCACTACCGTCATCGTCATCTTCATCTTCGTCATCGTCATCGTCGTCGTCGTCGTCATCGTCATCGTCATCTTCATCTTCATCTTCGTCATCATCATCATCATCATCAATCATCATCATCATCATCATCACCTTCACCATCACCATCACCTTCACCACCACCATCACCACCATCCATAGTCTAAACTTAACAAATACAAAAGCAGATCTCAGGTATTCTAATCTTAGTAGCCTACACTGGGTCAGATTGGAATCGATAATTGAATGATTCCTATTCCCACATAGTAATAGATTTACCATAATGCATAGTGTCACTAATTTGCAACGCCTCAGTAGGAAATGAGCGAAATCAAGAGGGAATGTGAATATATTTGGGAAAAAAGGAGAAAAATACATACGTACCTGGAACGGGATCTCGCCATAGAAGATACGGACGTAATTACATCATGACGAAAACGTTGGCTCCGGGAATCTGGAATGGAAAGGATACTGGCTGGAATCGAGATAACCAGGAACGGAAAATGTAAAAATAAGAGGAAATATGAATTATTAGCAAGCATGTCAAACAAAACAAAGCAAAGTTGATGTTCAGCCATAACTTAAAAAAAAATGTTCTCCATGGAAGTTTTACATATCTTAGAGAGAACAAAGTACAGAGCAAGAGTAAGTACGAAGAGTTAAGTTTGAAGAGACATCTTATCAAGCAAGATGAGGTCAAAGACGCGGCTTTATTGCAAAAGCTTTCGAGCTCTAACGGAAGTGCATCAACTTTTGTTAAAACAGACATAACCAGATGTTGAACCAAACCAAATCCTTACGGCAAAATATACCTCAAGAAGGAACACACACACACACTCTCTCTCTCTCTCTCTCTCTCTCTCTCTCTCTCTCTCTCTCTCTCTCTCTCTCTCTCTCTCTCTCTCTCTCTCTCTCTCTCTCTCTCTCTCTCTCTCTCTCTCTCTCTCTCTCTCTCTCTCTCTCTCTCTCTCTCTCTCTCTCTCTCTCTCTCTCACGCCTTCTCTCCTTCTCTCCTTCTCTCCCTCCCTCTCCCTCCTTCTCCCTCCCTCTTATGTTACTTGCGAATAAGGGGAAACATTTTCAATTTGATTTTTTTTTTCTCAAAGTCATTTAAAATAATCTTAGATAACTTGTGGTTATACTTGATGGACCGCCAAGTTTCACTACAATCCAAAATATAAACTTGATAAACTATATTTGGAAAGGATCATCATCATTACCTCTCCAACCTCATCTTTAGTATATTCATTTATTCATTGCAATTGCTGTTAGCCTATTATTTGTAGAATAGTTTTGTTATAACTGATTCATCATTACTCTCGCAACACTTTGGTATAACTATTATTTTTTTTCGATTCCTATATTACCATCATCACTCCTCATTAATGGTATTATTCCCATCGTCACTATCACAACCATTATCGTCACTGTCATTATCATTATCACTACAATCATAGTCATTATTGTCTTTCATTATTTTCAACTTCATCATTTTCATGAATGTTCTTATCTCTCTTGTCATCTCTCTCTCTCGTCTTCTCTCTTCCTCCCTCCTTCCCTCCCTCTCCCTCTCTCTTTCCCTTTCCCTCTCCCTCTCCCTCTCCCTCTCCCTCTCCCTCTCCCTCTCCCTCTCCCTCTCCCTCTCCCTCTCCCTCTCCCTCTCCCTCTCCCTCTCCCTCTCCCTCTCCCTCTCCCTCTCCCTCTCCCTCTCCCTCTCCCTCTCCCTTTCCATCTCCCTCCTTATCCCTCCCTCTCCCTCTCCCTCTCCCTCCCTCTCCCTCCCTCTCCCTCCCTCTCCCTTTCCCTCTCCCTCCCTCCATCTCCCTCTCTTCCTCTTTTTTTTCACTCGCAAATCCCTTAAATATTACGCAGCACAATGCCAATGTTAACGACTTCCGCTGACATCAACGGGCATCATTACACGCCGACGTAATTACCAGCCTCCAGCACCGCCGTATGATCTGGATGACATTTCCTCATTCGCTTTCCGTGGGTGTTGCTTCAAGCCCCCCCCCCCCCCTTCCCCTTCAAGGCTGCTCCGTGTGTATGGCACTTGGGTATGCTGGATAATGTTGTTGTTGTTTTTTTTGGTTTCTCTTTGGTGTGTTTGTGGAATGTTTTTTTGATTCTTTGATATATGTTTATATGTATGTTTGTATATGTATATGCATATGTGTGTATATATATATATATATATATATATATATATATATATATTCATTTATTTATTTATTTTCTTTTCTCTTTTCTTTTCTTTTTTTTCTTTCTTTCATTCTTTCGCTTTCTTTCTTTTTTCTTGTTTTTCTTTTTTTCTTTCCTTCTTTTTTTTCTATTTTTCTTTTTTTTCTGTTTTCTTTCTTTTCTTTCTTTTTTTTGGTGATGATGGTGGTGGTTGCAATGACTATGGGTGAATGTTGATGCTAATGATGGCCATGTCAGAAGGATTTTGATCATAGTGATACTGCAATTGCATGTACTAATAATGGACATAATGATGATGATATTATTATTGTTTCTGTTGTTTTTTGTTGTTATTTTTTATTGTTATCATTATTATTATTATTATTATTATTAATAATATAATTATTATTATTTTATTATTATTATTATTGTTATTATAATTATTATCAATATCACTGTTATTAATATGATAATGCTTATTATCATGATTGTTATTATTATTATCGTTGTTGTTATTATCATTGCCTCTATCATTATTTTTGCCATCATAATTTTTTATGAATATTGTTATTGATATTATCATTATCATCACCATCATCATTAATCGTCATTAGTCACTTGAAAAAATACACAAAACAACGCTGCAAAAACAGACAAACAACGCTGCAACAGGGGACGTTCGGTATCAAACAGACGAGCAACATTGCAACAGGGGATGTGTATGTATATGTGCATTTTGGGTGAACGGTAACACGACTTTACATCCCGTGTTCCCATCTGTTCCCATCTGTTCACTGGCAAGTTATGCATCGTTATGCCTGACTCCTCATTGTTGTCGAGGCAATTCCGAACAATGCGCATGTGACATTTCTGTTGTTTTTTGAACAGCCATGCGATATTTGTTGTTGTTGTTGTTGTTGGTGGTTGAAGGTGTTCTTCTTGTTATTTCATTTCTTTTTCTTTCTTTTGTACTTGGTTTTCGTTTTTTTTTTGTTTTTTTTAAATCATATTTCGCATCCCTCCTTTTTCTTATTATCGTTTTACTTATGATTAACATCGAGTTCTTCTGCTTCCTTTTCGTCTTTTTACGACTTCTTTCTCCTCATTCTCCTGTTCCTCGTTTTCTTCTGGTTCTTCTTTTGTTTTTCCCTCTTCTTTTTCTCTTCTTCTCCGTAATCTTTATCTTCTTTTTTTTCTTCTTTTTCTCCTTTTTCTTGTTCTTTTTCTTCTTTTTTTTTTCCGCCTCCTCCTCCACCTCCTCTTCCACCTCTTCGTCTTCTTCTTCCTCCACCTCTTCCCTCCTCCTCCTCTTCCTCCTCCTCCTTCCTCCCTCTCCCCCTCTTCCATTCCCCATCTATCTAATGCTATTCTCCTTCCTTCCTCTCTCATCGTTATCGCCTTTCTTCCTCTTCCACTTCTTCTTCTTCTTTTCGTTCTCTTGTGATCTATGTTTAGACGCCTTGGAGTGTGAAGTCTTTGTTGCATTTGAGACTCTCGCTGACCCGTATTTGGATAGATTTTGTTTGTCTTGCGCATCTCTTTCCTACTTTGTCTTTCGGTATATGTAGATATATGTATATGTATATGTATATGCATATGTATATGTATTTGTATATGCATATGTATATGTATATGTATATGTATATATATATATATATATATATATATATATATTTATATATATATATATATGTACATGTACATGTACATGTACATGTACATGTATATGTATATATATATGTATATGTATATATATATATATATATATATATATATATATATATATATATATATAGATATATAGATATATAGATATATAGATATATAGATATATATATACATGTACATGTACATGTACAAATACATATAAACTATCTATCTATCTATCTATCTATCTATCTATCTATATATATATATAATATATATATATATATAATATATATATATATATATATACATTACATGTACATATACATGTATATATATATATATATAATATATATAATATATATTATATATATATATATAGATAGATAGATATATAGATAGATAGATAGATAGATAGATAGATAGATAGATAGATAGATAGATAGATGAATTCATTTGTTTATATGTATATGTACATGTACATGTATATATATATATATATATATATATATATATATAATATATATATAGATATATATATATATAGATAGATAGATAGATAGATAGATAGATAGATGTATATACACACATATATGTATATATATGTGTGTGTGTGTGTGTGTTATATATATACATATGTATAATATATATATACATAATATATATATATATATATAAATAAATATATATATATATATATACATATATATATATATATATATATATATCGGGAGAGAAGCTGATTGGCAAGGGGGAGGTGAAGGTGATGGTAGTGGAGTCGGGAGGGAGGGCGGGGGGAGGGGGGTTGGGGGGCGATGGTAAGGAGAACAATGTTGCACAGTCGTCACTCTTCATCGCAAAGCTCCCCGGTGTCAGAAGCGGTCACGCGGCGTGGGGTGCCAGGACCTGTGGCCGTAGTGAATGTACCTATAACACTTACAATAGATGGAATCGTATTTTTTGACTCGTTCATTGACCACCTGTGTGTGTGTGTTGGGGGGCGGGGGGCGGAGGAGGTATATGTTGGGGTGTATGCGTGTACAAGGAGTGTATATACGCAACATACACAAAGAAATATCGAAGTATATATATATATATATATATATATATATATATATATATATATATATATACATACATATATATATATGTATATATATATATATATATTTATATATATATATATATATATACATACATACATAATATATATATATTATATATATATATATACAATATATATAAATATATATACATATATATATATATATGTATATATATATATATATATATATATATATATATATGTATATATATATATATATATATATATATATATATATATATACATATATATATATGTATATATATATATATATCAAAGATATATATATATATACTTCGTGCACATTATGTATATGTATATATTCGTGCACGTGAGTACATATACACTTATGTATGTATATAGGCGTGTGTGTACTTATGTGTACATGTGTGTGTATGTGAGCATGAGTGTGCGTGTGTCTGGTTCCCTCACCCTCTCCCTAGGTGCCTCTCGCAGTGTCATTTTCCGTGCTTGCCTCGCGTCCTTCTCTTTCCTTTACTCGTACGAATATTTATTTATTTTTTTTTTTCCTTTTTTGTGTTTTACTTTATTATTATTTTCCCTATATGCGTCGTCTCTTTTATTTTTTATTATCTTAAGTGTCCCCATTATTATCATTTTTTCTTCTCGGATTCTGTTTTCGTCTTTTATGTCATTTTCAGTTCTTCTTCTTTTGATTACTTTCATGTTTCATTCTGTGTGTATTTTTTTTTTCTTATTTACCCATCTCTTCGTATATTTTTCCCCTTCTGTTCTTTGTTCTTGTTCTCGGTTTACATTTGTTTTATCTTTTGTGTTTTATCATCTGTGGTATATCTCCCTCTTCCTCCCGCTTCCTTTGTTATACCATCTTTTGTTTTGTTTGTTGTCCATTTCTCTCATCCTTTATTTATTTATTCATATATTTATTTTGTCTTTCAATGCCATCTCTTTGTCTGTTTGTCTGTCTGTTTTTTCGCGCCGTGTCTCTCTCTCTTTCTTTTTCATTTCTCTTATTTTATTTCTTTCTCTCTCTCTCTGTTTCTTCTTTGTGTTCTCTCTCTCTTCCTCTCTGCCCCTCTCGGTCTCTCCTCCTCCCCCTCTTCCTCCTCCATCCCCTATTCCTCCTCCATCCACTCCTCCTCCTCCTTCTCCTCTTCTTCGTCCTCCTCCTCCTCCTCCTCCTCCTCCTCTTCTTCGTCCTCCTCCTCCTCCTCCTCCTCCTCCTCCTCCTCCTCCTCCTCCTCCTCCTCCTCCTCCTCCTCCTCCTCCTCCTCCTCCTCCTCCTCCTCCTCCTCTTCTCCTCCTCCTCCTCCTCCTCCTCTTCCTCCTCCTCCTCCTCCTCCCATCTTCCTCCTCCATCCTCTCCTTCTCCTCCTCCTCCTTCCTCCTTTTTTGCCTCTTCTCTTTCCTCTCCCCTTTGTTCCCTCTTCCCTTTCTCTCTCTCATCCCTCTCTCTCCACCCTCCTCTCTCCCGGTGTCTCTCTCAACCATCGCCTCAAGCCTTCATCGGGGGAGTGTTAAGTGCACTCTCACTACTGGCTGGTCGCGTGCGTGCTTGCGTGCGTGCATGCGTGCGCGACTCTCTCTCTCTCTCTCTCTCTCTCTCTCTCTCTCTCTCTCTCTCTCTCTCTCTCTCTCTCTCTCTCTCTCTCTCTCTCTCTCTCTCTCTCTCTCTCTCTCTCTCTCTCTCTCTCTCTCTCTTTCTCTATCCATCGATATATCTATCCACAAATTTCTCTTTCACTCTCTTTATCTTTCTCTTTCGCTCTCTTTCTCTCTCTCTCTGTCTGTCTCGTCTCCTCTGTTTTGTCTGTCCTCTCCTCTCTCTCTCTCTCTCTCTCTCTCTCTATCCACCGATCTATCTTGCAGGAAGGGAGAGGCTGAGGATGGAGATGCGTAAAGTGTGCAAAGTGGATTATAGATAAAGGGTGTGTGTATGCGGGTGTTAATATTTATGTGGGTGAGACAATGAAGAGAATAAGAAGGCCAGTATTGGAGAGACAGAGAGATAGATACAATTGTGGATGAATAGATCGGTGGATAGATAGGAAGAGAGAGAGAGAGAGAGAGAGAGGGAGAGAGAGAGGGAAGAGAGAGAGAGAGAGAGAGAGAGAGAGAGAGAGAGAGAGAGAGAGAGAGAGAGAGAGGGAAGAGAGAGAGAGAGAGAGAGAGAGAGAGAAGAGAGAGAGAGAGAGAAAGAGATATATAGAATAAGAGACATACATATATAATATATAATATAAATATATATAAATAGATAATATATATATATATATAATAGAATAATACATATATATATAATATATAATATATATATATATATATAATTATATATTATCATATACATATATATATATACATATATTAATATATATATATATATATATTATTTAATATTATATA
>NW_028234403.1:13435285-13440285 GCF_977035675.1 Penaeus japonicus | reverse complement strand
AGAAAAAAGAAAGAAAGAAAGAATGAAAAGAAAAGAAAGAAAGAAAAAAAAGAAGAAAGAATATATATTCGATTAAAAAAAATCATTAAGGAAATGATATAGGAATTGGATAATTTTAAATGGATGAGGATGAATCAAAATGCAAAATACACATCCCTTTCATATCAACTATAGAGAGATAATTCCTCAAGTCTATAGATTATTCATGTTATTATTTATTTCCCCGATTCTGCAATGTTACTTGCAACGGTATCTATCCTTAATCGACGAAGGGATTCGTTTTCATCAGATACGAAATACTTTAATACTATTTTACCCCGGGGAAGGTGCTATATGGCTGGAAATGCTTTATCAGTCAGTCATTTCCCATTTAATAAAAAAAAAAACGACCAGAAAGAGACCAAAATTACCTCTTCTTTCCCACAACCACCTTGCGTAGGTATCCACAGTGAAAGAGGCACGTTGAAAACCTACAGTGACATCACCGTCGGCAGTAACAGTGCCAGTGCCAAGGATAATGGCAGTGACTGTAACTTCACATCAGCCAAAGGTTAGAAAAGCCCTTGTGCTACGTGTATTTTATCTCTCTTTTGCAAGATGTGCATTGTTCTGATGTTGACTCGGGAATTATTGCATTTCCGGGTGTGTTATCTTATCGTTCTGTATTCCTAATTGAGTTCCATGCAAGAGAAAGGACTTGCTTGCTGTTTTTTTTATTTTTTATTATTGACCTAAATATCATGACCACGTTATCAGGACTATTCAGCTGCAATGGATGCATTAAATGGCATTGATTAATGACCTGTTAAGCATATTGGAAAAGACAATGTTTGATTTTTTTTTATTATATATTTTTTTTATTTTCTTTTTTTAGATTCTCAGCTGTGACGCGACCTCATCTTGTTTTGGAACTGACGCGAGAAGGTCTATTGTCTATGGAGGTCTGAATTTCCTCCAGTGAGAGTTGGGTTTAGGGTTTTCGTGTGTCGTGAAAGGAGAGGGAAAGGGAGTGGGAGTGAGAGTAGGAGTAGGAGTAGGATTAAGAGTAGGAGTGGAAGTGGGAGTGGGAGTGGGAGTGGGAGTGGGACAGGGACAGGGACAGGGACAGGGACAGGGACAGGGACAGGGACAGGGACAGGGACAGGGACAGGGACAGGGAAAGGGAAAGGGAAAGGGAAAGGGAAAGGGAAAGGGAAAAGGAAAGGGAGAGGGAGAGGGAGAGGGAGAGGGAGAGAGAGAGAGAGAGAGAGAGAGAGAGAGAGAGAGAGTGAGAGTGAGAGTGAGAGTGAGAGTGAGAGAGAGAGAGAGAGAGAGAGAGAGAGAGAGAGAGAGAGAGAGAGAGAGAGAGAGAGAGAGAGAAACAGACAGACAGACAGAAAGAGAAAGAGAGAACTGGAGGCAGTAGTTGAGCGCGACAAACATCAAGTACAAAAGAAAAAAGAAAAGAAAAGAAAACAAAAACAGAGATAAAGAAAAAACCGAAAAGGGTTGAAAAAAGGCAATAGAGACGAAGAAATAAATAGACAGAAAAGAAGGCCACGTAATCTCAAGGAGCCTGACAAGGTAGTACTGTTTACCCAGCGAACATATTACAAGGCCTGTGCAAGCGTCGTCCACACACATAAACAGGCGAACTCGCTCCCACGCGCATTAATGATGTGTGTCTGTCCGTCTCGAGAATTCCCTTTGTGTTGTCCTTCATTAATGAGATGGAGAGAGCCTTCCCCCCCCCCTCTCTCACTTCCCTTCTCCCTTCTCTCACCCTCCTCTCTTCTTCTAATGCCCTCCTCTCTTCTTCTATCGCTCTCCCCTCTCGCCCTCTGTCGCTCTCCCCTCTCCCTCTCTCGCCCTCCCCTCTCCCTCTCTCGCTCTCCCCTCTCCCTCTCGACTTCCCCACTCGCTCTCTCGCCTTCCCCTCTCCTCTTCTCGACCTCCTCACTCTCTCTCTCTCGCTTGCTCTTCCTCTCTCGCCCTCCCCTCTCCCCTTCTCGCCCTCCCCTCTCCCCCTCTCGCCTTCCCCTCTCCCTCTCTCGCCCTCCCCTCTCCCCTTCTCGCCCTCCCCTCTCCCCTTCTCGCCCTCCCCTCTCCCCCTCTTGACTTCCCCTCTCCCTTTCTCGCCCTCCCCTCTCCCTCTCTCGCCCTCCCCTCTCCCATCCTTCGTTAGGACACAGCACTTGGCTACTCGCATCATTGTCTCAGGGTAGAAAGGGCCACGTGTAAGTGTGGTTTTGAATTTTGAATATGTTTCATGCTTTTTTTTTCATTTCGTTTCTTTTCGTTTTATGAGTCACCACGACCACACGCATAATAAGTGTTTGTTTTGTTTTGTAGTTGTTGCTTTTTTGTGTTCCTTTGCGTGTGAAAGTGTGACAATCTTCTACCTCTATTGATATTGCAGTCTGTATGTGATTACCAAGCGATGATTGGTTATCAGAGACCATGTCGATATCCCCCCCCCGAGATTGGCCTGTTTAATACTTGGTCGTTATTTCTGGTGATACGAAACCTCTTCTTATCAATTCCCTGATAATTATTTTGTTAATGAAGTAAGTGAGAACACACGCGACAATTAGAGTAAAGTTTTTTTTCTTCTTTTTTTCTCGTAGGTGACAGTAACAACGTAAATTAGTCTCAAATTCAAATGATCATTATTTCTAATGATCAGCTTAGTGGGCAGGATGCGTCTGTCGTTTCGTCTAAACCTGAATCCTCCATCCACATCCTGCATCCACCATCCCCCACCCACCACCATCCCCCATCCCCCATCCCCCATCCCCCACCCACCATCTTCCATCCCCCATCCACCATCACCCCCCACTCACCATCTTCTATCCCCCACCCACCATCCCCCATCCCCCACCCACCCACACTCCACCACCCCCATCCCCCAACCCCCACCCACCATCCTCCACCATCCCCCATCCACCGCCGAATTCCACCACCTCCCATCCCCACCAAAGCCCCAAGAAGACCACAGTGCTTCCAGCGAGTTCCATCACCATGCGGGACGGGGAAGAGGAGCGAGAGGTCTGGTCGGACGCTGGTTGCAGTGGTGTGCCAGTACCCTCACTCAGCCCAGAGGCTAGGGAAGGGCAGGGAAAGGATGGGGATAGGGAAATGGTGAAAGGGATAGGAGCGTGGGATTGGGTGGGGAGAGGGAGGATGGGGATAGGGAAGTGGTGAAAGGGATAGGAGCGTGGGATTGGATGGGGAGAGGATGGGTGGGGATAGGGAAGTGGCGAAAGGGATAGGAGCGTGGGATTGGGTGGGGAGAGGGAGGATGGGGATAGGGATAGGAGCGTGGGATTGGGTGGGGAGAGGATGGTTGGGGATAGGGAAGTGGCGAAAGGGATAGGAGCGTGGGATTGGATGGGGATATGGAAGTGGTGAAAGGGATAGGAGCGAGGGACTGGGTGGGAGAGGATAAGGATGGGGATTGGGAAGTGATGAAAGGGATAGGAGCGAGGGATTAGGTGGGAAAGGGGATAGGGAGGGAACAAGGGAGGACAGGAGGGCAGAGGTAAGAGGAGGATAGGAACAGGGATAGGGGAGGGAAGGGATAGGAGCAGGGGCAAAGACAGGGACATGTTTAGGGCAAATGTAAGGGCAAGAGTGAGGGGAGGGGGAAAGATAGGATGAGAATAGAAGCAATAGCAAGGACAGAGATAGCAAAATGAGGAGCAACGTCGTGGACAGGGATAGGAATTGGATAAGGAGGAGCAGGGAAGGGATAGGAGCAGAGGCTAGGCTAAGGGAAGCGACAGAGCAAGGATAGAGAGCAGCGGTAGGAGTTGGAGGACCTGTTACAGTGGAACGAGTCCCTCTGGTGCCGTGAGGAGGACGAGGGAGAGGAAAGAGGAGGGAGGATGGCTGTGCGCCGAAGTGGAGTCGGTGGTGGAAAGTGGAGGCGGTGGAAGATGGCCTTGGCTTGAAGTGGAAGTGATGGAGATGGAAGAGGTAAATGACTGGACGGGTTGTATTAAATATCGCTGGCCTCTCTCTTCAAGCTGCACTTCCATTTGCGACACGCACGTACGCGCGTACACACACACACACACACACACACACACACACACACACACACACACACACACACACACACACACACACACACACACACACACACACACACACACACACACACACACACACGCACACGACCTCATGCGATAGATCTTGGCTCCGTTGTAAGGAAAGGAGAGAAAGCAACTTCGTTCTCCTCTCTTCCACGTGCGGTGCGGTCGAGCTGAATTACTTATTGATGATCAGGGAGATCACACGCCGGTCCCGCGATCCCACTCCACTCCCCCATCTCCCCCATCCCACTACCCTCCTCCCCCATCTCCACCCTCCCTCGGACATCAGCTCCCCTCCCCAGCCCCTATCCTAAACCTCCTTCGGACATCACCACCCCCACTCCCACTCCCCCACCCCTCCTCCCCCTCCCACCCTCGGACATCACCTCCCCCTCCCCCCTCGGACCCCCCCTCCTCCCCCTCCATCCCTCGGACATCAGCGGGAGGAACGACTCCCCCCCGAAGGTCGTCACAGGAGCTGGTAGTCCCTTTTTAGAGGTCGGATCCTGAGGCTTGGAGGCGTCCTGACAGCTTCTCAAGCTTGTGGATCGGAGGCAGATGGTCGTGGAGTGGTCGTTCCCTCGGGTCGTTGCGAGCGAAAAGAGCTTTGTCATCCAGGCGTGTTGCAACGACCTGATCCTGTCTCGCCGGACACATTACCCATTTATCGCGAGGTCGTCTTGTGTTTGTCACCTTTACTCTCCTCATCCGTCGAGACGCTTTTTCCTTGCTCGGGTTGGTGTTCAGTATCTTTTTTCGTGTTTTTCTCTCTCCTTTTTTATTTATTTTCTGTTTGAAAGTATGAATTTTCTCTTTCGGGTAAAAAAAAAGATAATGATATTTTAAATTAATGAAAAATAAAATCATAATAACGATCCATCTGTCTTTAAAGTCAGGGCCCTTCAGGATTGGCTCGCTTTAGCA
>NW_028234403.1:13430285-13432785 GCF_977035675.1 Penaeus japonicus | reverse complement strand
AATTAGGGACGAGAGAGGCAGTGGGAATGTCACGAGAAAAAATGAGCCGTCAGCGAAATAGGAAGGAAAGAAAAACAAGAAAGAGGTTATAAGAGGAAGAGGGGGAGAGGGTGAGGGAGAGATAGAGGGAGGGACGGGAAGGAAGGGGAGAGGGAGAGGGAGAGGGAGAGGGAGGGACAGGAAAGAGAGGAAGAGGGAGAGGGAGAGGGGAGGGAGGGAGGGACAAACGTTAAGGGCTTTTAAGAGTGAATAAGAAATTACGATAATAGTACATGATAATGATGATAGATAGAGAGAAAGGATAAGAAGTGTGACTTACACAGCGGAAGAAAGCGGAAGTCAACGGCAGAGAAAGAGACTGCAACAGAACGCGCTATTATGGCAGACGACATGGGTGGCAGATACTCATGTCTAAGCGAGTTGACATATATGGCAACGTCCTTGCAGAGTGGCACATAAGGGCGCGTGGAGTTACAATAACCCCCCCCCCCCATTCCCCCCAAAGATGCTCCTTAGATCCGGTGGGAGAGAGGCATGCACCCGACGCGGCGAGGAATGCTACAGCTGAGAGGCATCCGCGGCATTGCAGTGCAATTAAATAAATTAGAGGCGAGAGAGAACGATAATCATAATAATGTTTAATAATAATAGTAATATTAATAATGATGATATTAATGATTTATTGTATGAACTTCCCCGTTTTGTAGCTCGGTAATGTGGTTACAAGGAGCTATTTTCACAGTGAAATGAGCGGTTTAGATAAATTTAAAACTAACTTAGTTGTTATAAGGGACTCTAATGCACGGACCTTCCTACGCATAAGTATTTCAAACTGGTCGTTTATAAAAATGTATCCCCTGTTAGAGAAAGTTAAAATCCTAAGCACTAGTTATGAAGTTATGGACTTGAATTTGGGTTAAGTGTGTGAGAGGAAGAGGGAGAGGGAAAGGGAGAGGGAGAGGGAGAGGGAGAGGGAGAGGGGGAAGGAGAAGGAGAAGGAGAGGGAGAAGGAAAGGGAGAGGGAGAAGAAGAGGAAGAGGAGAGGGAGAGAGAGAGAGAGAGAGAGAGAGAGAGAGAGAGAGAGAGAGAGAGAGAGAGAGAGAGAGAGAGAGAGAGAGAGACAGAGAAAGAGAGCGATAACGAGAGAGAAAGCGAGAGCGAGAGGGAGAGGGAGAGGGAGAGGGAGAGGGAGAGGGAGAGGGAGAGGGAGAGGGAGAGGGAGAGGGAGAGAGAGAGAGAGAGAGAGAGAGAGAGAGAGAGAGAGAGAGAGAGAGAGAGAGAGAGAGAGAGAGAGAGAGAGGGGAGAGAGGGGGGGAGGGAGAGAGCGAGAACGAGAGAGAGCGAGAGCGAGAGCAAGAGCAAGAGCAAGAGCAAGAGCAAGAGCAAGAGCGAGAGCGAGAGCGAGAGCGAGAGCGAGAGCGAGAGAGAGAGAGAGAGAGAGAGAGAGAGAGAGAGCGAGAGCGAGAGCAAAGCTGCATGAACGTGGAGGCGCAAGAAGTTTTGCATCACTGGTTAAAATCCTGTAGTCTGGAATCACCCTTTTCATGCATATCGAACTGGCAACTACTTCTCAAATACTGTAATAATCTGAATCTCTATAGATACTTCAGTGTCATTTCATTACCCTAGATCTAGATAATCAACGAATGCGACACGCAAATCTAGCAAGCAAGAACAGCGAAAATTCCACTTATGATATGAGGTTGAAGAATGACCTAGTGATGAGTGCTTGCAGTCGGGATAATGTGGCTTGTAAAGAATAAAGTGGAGGTACGGAAGTGTAAAGTGTGGTTATTAAAGTGACAAGAGTGTGTAGTGTGAGGTATGTAATGGTGTAGAGTGATAGTGAGAAGAGTGTGTAGTGTGAGGTATAGGGATAATTGAAGAAAGAAAAAGAAAAAAAAAGGAAAAAAAACGGACGGAACAAATCATGTTAGATCTGAAGCAACTGGGGGGATTGGAGAGTAAGAGATGAGAAGAGGAAGCCGGAAAGAAGAGGAAAGAGGAGGAAACGACAAGAGAAAGACAGAAAGAAGAGAAAAGAGGGGAGGGGTAGGGAAAGGGAGGAGGAGAGAGAGAGAAAAAAAAAATTGAGAGAGGAAAAGAAAAAGAAAGAGAGGGTAATATGGAGAAAAATATTTAAGATAGAGAAAGAATGAGAGAAAGACAGAAAGAGAAGCAGCATAAGACAGAGAGAAAGAGAGAATAAGAGAGGGAAAAAAGAGAAAGAAACGGTAATATGGAGAGAAATATTTAGAGAGAGGCAGAGCAGAGCGGGCGAGAGAGAGAGAGAGAGAGGGAGAGAGAGAGAGAGAGAGAGAGAGAGAGAGAGAGAGAGAGAGAGAGAGAGAGAGAGAGAGAGAGAGAGAGAGAGAGAGAAAGAGAAAAAAAAAAAAGAAAAAAATAAGTTTAATATGAAGAGACAAATATTTAGAGAGAGCAAGAGAAAGCAGAGAGAAATAGCGAGAGAGAAAGAGAATTCGAGAGTCGTATAGAAAAG
>NW_028234403.1:13407785-13410285 GCF_977035675.1 Penaeus japonicus | reverse complement strand
TGTATGTATATATATATTATGTCTCTCTCTATATATATATATATTTATATATATATTTATATATATATATGCATATATATATTATATATTCATATATATATATATATATATATATATATATTTATATATATATTTATATATATATATGCATATATATATTATATATTCATATATATATATATATATGCATATTGTTACACAAAAAGTACCAGTACCTATAGGAAGAAGGAAAAAAAAAAACGTTTGTGTGTGTCTGTAAGCGTGTGTAGCATATATCATATTTAATACGTTATACCAAGAAACATGCATTAAAGCAAATAGATACAGTACACATTCCTAACACACGCAATCTTCGTATTTTCCGCATTTTCCACCGCCCGAGCCCCACAGCGCCTATCACCTTCTCCTTTTAATCCTACGCCGTTACACTAAATTTACATTTCCATTATGAGCGACCTGCGGAGCCTGACCCGGGTGAATATGACCACGCACACGCTGCCGGGAGTCGGGAAAGCAACTTTAAAATTTTTCACCTGGGTCCGGTTCCCTCCGCGATGCTTGCTGCCGCCCGATTTCATGGGTCGTCTTTTTTTTAAGCTTTTCTTTCGAGGAGGTGTGTGTTAATCGGGATGAAATAAGAAATAAACGCGATGATTAGACATGTTTTAAACAGGTGCCGGGACCCGCTGAATATTTTTCTTCCTTTATTTTCTTTCTCTTCCTCTTCGTTTTTCTTCCTTTTTTTCCCTTTCATATTTAAACTCGTAATGAAGGAACGGTTAATCAAGACAGAAGACAGGAAACAACGCGCCAATGAAAAAGAATGTTTAGAAAGATGTTTAGATCAGGTGCCGAGTCCCTCTGAATATATTCTCTCCTCCATAGCGTATTTTCTTTATTATTAATTTCTTTTTTCTTTTTTAATACGTAGTCAAGAAACAGGAACCTGGAAAGAATTAGATGTTTAAAAGCACGAACTTTTGAACCTTTTTATAGTTATTTTTATTATTATTTCATCAATATTTTATTTACAATTTGAAGATCATTATTGTTACTGTTATTAGTATTATTATCATTATCATCATCATTATTATTATTATTATTAATATTGTTATTATTATGATTATAATTATTGTTATTATCATCATTATCATTATTATTACAATCTTTATTATTATTATATCTATTATTATTAATATATAATCATCATTATCACCGTCACCGTCATCATCGTCATTACCCTCATTATTATGATTATTATTATTATTATCACTATTCCTGATGTTCTTATTTTTATTTTATTTATACTTATTTCTTTATAATTGTTATTGATATCATCCCAATTATTGTTAATATCACTCAAAATGTTATATAATATAAAACAAAACAAAGAGATTTTGAAAAATTAGATATAAAGAAAACGTTATTATATCATTTAAGAGGAAAAACGGACGATTATGAGAACAAGGACAATGATATGAGGATGATAGTAAGAATAAGATGATAGTAATAAGAATATGATGATAATAATAATAATATGATCTCTCTCTCTCTCTCTCTCTCTCTCTCTCTCTCTCTCTCTCTCTCTCTCTCTCTCTCTCTCTCTCTCTCTCTCTCTCTCTCTCTCTCTCTCTCTCTCTCTCTCTCTCTCTCTCTCTCTCTCTTGGTAGAGAGATAGAGATAGAGAGAGAGAGAGCATAGAAATGTTTTAAAATATGAAGGAAAGAGAGTTATATGTATAGATAAAGTGAGATGTGAAAGTGAATTAGTACAATGAACTGTGAAAGTGAATTAGTACAATGAACTGTGAAAGTGAACTAGAAAAGTGAACAATGAAAGTAAACAGTGAAAGTGAAAACTAAAAGTTAATAACGAAAAGAAACAGTGAAAGTGAACAGTAAAAGTGGAAAACTAAAAGTAAACAGCGAAAAAAGGGAAGCAGTGAGAGTGAACAATGAAAATGACTAGGAAATCTAGATCTTGAAAAGAACAACCTTATGATTAGAAAAAAAACGATAAAAAAGGGAAAAAAAGATAAAAACAAAACAAATGAAAATGGACAAACATAAAATCGCATTATTAAAAAAAAAAAAAAACATACGAAACCCCCCAAAAAATGAACGACTTCAAAGTTAGTTACGTCATATGACATCTCAAGACGTCTCCACTGTGTCTCTGACTCGAATGGAAGTTCTCTTGTCACTTGTCCTCTCCACTTGGCCGCCGTCAAGAGTCCACCTTATCACTTTCTCTCGCCCAAAGGAAATCTATTTTCACTTTCGCGAGGTTTATTTGATTTTTTTTATCATTGTTAAGGTTATGGTTTAATTTCGTTATCTTGGTTATTGTTGTAATTGTTTTTTTTTTCACTTTTTTAATCCGCGTTATTATCGTCTCTGTTATCATTATCATCGTTACTTTAATTATCCTATTTGTCATCATGATTATAGTTAGTATCCATATCGTCTCTATTTTCATCACCATAACCACCTTAATCATC
>NW_028234403.1:13400285-13405285 GCF_977035675.1 Penaeus japonicus | reverse complement strand
AGGGAGAGGGAGAGGGAAAGAAAGAGGGAGAGAGAGAGGAAGAAGAAGAGAAAGAGAAAGAGAGAGGGAGAAGGAGAGGGAAAAGAGAGGGATAGGGATAGGGATAGGGATAGGGATAGGGATAGGGATAGGGATAGGGATAGGGATAGGGAGAGGAAGAGAAAGGGAAAGAGAAAAAGGGAGAGGAAGAGGAAGGGGAGAAAGAGGAAAATGAAGAGGGAGGGAGAGGGAGAGTGAGAGTGAGAGTGAGAGGAAGAGGGAGGTGGAGAGAGAGAGAGACAGAGACAGAGACAGACAGACAGACAGAGATAAACCGACCTACCCAGACTACCTTTCCATGTTGCTTGGTTGCAGGCCCTCTTACTACCGCCGCCATGACTTCAGCTTCCATATCTCGCGTCGCCGACCAATCACTTAGATGCTCTCTTTGATCTCTCGAGTTTGGGGGTAGGGGGGGTAGGGGAGTGAGAGAGGGAGTGGGGAGGAGAGAGGGGGAGGAAGGTTAATAGGGGGAGGGAAAGGATTGAGGGGAGAAGGTGAGGAAAAGGGGTGAGGGGAGGAGGAGAGGAAAAGGATTGAGGGGAGAAAGAAAGTAAAAGGGATGAGGGGAGAGGGAGAGAAAAAGTGGTGAGGTAAGGAGGAGAGAGAAATCGAAAGAAAAAAAGGAAAGAACAGAGAATGATGTACATCTAAGAAACCCCATCAGTTTCCAACTTCCCGGAATGCACCCGCTCCTTCCTCCCTTTCGCACTCCCCCCCCCCTCCCCAACAAGCACTCGCTTTGCCAACCCCCATCCCCCAATCTCCCCCCTCCACCCCACCTCCCACCCCCCACACACACAAACAAACACTCGCATATACAACTACACTCTTTCCTTGGGTTCTTCAGCAGCAATGGAGGTTCGTGTCGTGGAGTGGTTCTACGGCAGACGACACCTTCAGAATAAGATATAACTTTTTTTTATTTTTTTATTTATTTTTTTATCTCGCGGGTCACGTCTACTGATGGTCGGGCCACTTCGCCCTGAGAGCTTTTACGGGGGTCATATTCCTAGGCAAAGACTGGCACTGTGTCCGACGTGCGTGTAATTAATCGGAATAAGCAACCGGTATTCAAAAGTCGGGGACTTAATCAACTAAGGATAGTCAATTAAGGATATAAGTTTGTGGAGCTGAGGGTATGCGGTGAATATGCAAAGCTCAGGATACTCTGCGTGTCTCTAGTCGAAAACTCGACTTGTATTCGAAGTTCGGGAAAGTCGACGTTTAGACTCCGATCCAAGGTGCTCAGACTTTGGTTCATGGCGTTTGGAATTGGATCAAAGGCATTCAGAATTTGACTCAAGGTGTTTGGAATTTGATTCAAAGCGCTTAGAATTTGGTCAAAGCCTTTTAGAATCTAAGCCAATGCTTTTAGATTTTGACCGAAGGCATCTATATTTTGATTCAAAGGGTTTAGAATTTGATCCATTGCTTTTAGAATTTGATCCACTGCTTCTAGAATTTGATCCATTGCTTTTAGAATTTGATCCATTGCTTCTAGAATTTGATCCATTGCTTCTAGAATTTGATCCATTGCTTCTAGAATTTGATCCATTGCTTCTAGAATTTGATCCATTGCTTCTAGAATTTGATCTATTGCTTCAAGAATTTGATCCATCGCTTCTAGAATCTGATCCTGTTTATCTCTGCGCCGAGCAACCGAATCCAATACCCGAAATGCAACAAGGGAGAGTGAGAATGAGAGACAGAGGGAGTGAGAGACAGAGGGACAGACTCTCTCTCTCTCTCCCTTCTCTCCCTTTCATTTAATTGACCCACAACCGAAACGGAAACAGATTACTCCTTCGCACCCTTGACTTTCGGAAGCATCATCATCCTTCAAAAGGAGAGTCAGAGAAAGTAAGAAAGAAAGAAAGAAAACGCCGAGGGTAAAAAAAGGCGCGCGAAGACAGGAAGAGGAGACAAAGAAACCTAATAAGACAAAGGAGACGCGGTACCGTGACCTGGGAGACGTTTATGAGGCAGGATTCAAAAGGAACTGCAAGAGAGATCGAAACGTTGCATGAACTCTGCTCCTGTATTTCTACCCGTCGCGTGCTCGGGTCTTGCAAACCGGCACGTGAGAAGAGATTGCACGCATGGCAAGGTATTTTTTTTTTTATTGGTCTTAGTAGCATGTGTTATTTGCGCGCGCGTATGTGCTCTTTCGAACAACATGGTATTGAGACACATACGCACACTCAGGAATGATACAATCAATCGCATACACGCACACGCACATGCGCACGCACAGTACATGCACACGCACAGCACATGCACACGCACACGCACTCACACTCACACTCACACTCACACTCACACTCACACTCACACACACACACACACACACACACACACACACACACACACACACACTCAAACAAACAAACAAACACACACACAAGCAAACACAAATGAAATCAAGACATGAACAAATCCAAACAAGAAGGAAACGAAGGCAAACAGTGCCACGAGAGGAGGCACTCTGTCTGTCCAATTGCAAAGGATTGCACTTCCTCCTCCTTCGTCCTTCCTCCTTCACGAATCGGGAAGGAAAGCAAAAGCACAAAATCCCACTTCGGGCGTGCGTCCTTAGAACTCCAGTTGTTCTGAGCATTACGAAACACCTGCAATATTGCAACTGCAACTCCGTGCACTATTAGAGGGAATGAGCCGACTGATTTGCCAAAGACAGAGGAGGTGACTTGATTCCTTGCACTTAATTGAATCACTGGCTCTGTCACGCGTGGTTCTGCGTAATGTTCTTGAATCAGTACAGGAAGTAGCTTGCCTCGCTCCCTCTTGCGGGATGCTGAAGTCTTCGATTATGTTTTTATTTTTATTTATTTATTTGTTTATAGTTTTTTTATTTTTCATTATTTTTATTTATTTATTTATATTTTTATTTTATTTTATTTATTTATTATTATTATTTTTTTATTTGGGCGAAGGTATACTTAAGAAGTCGGTGAGGATTGGCTGATTGCAGCTTGACAGAGTAATGTTGTTGTATTTCAAATTAATGTTATCAACATGTCAAGTATCAATCACTAACATGTTGAATATCACTCGGTTATTACCACCAATATGTCAAATATCTATTAGTTATTATCACCAACATATCAAATATCAAGTGATTTTCAAGACCAATCAATCAACCTGTCCATCAATCATCACCAGACCGTCAAGTGCATCATGTTGCAACTTGATAAAAAAACGGTATTTTCTTCTTGTTTGTTTTCATCGATTTCTTTGATAAAGTTTCAATCGTAGTTTTTAGATAGTTGTAGAGAATTAAATTAATGAGAATTAATCATATCTACCACCACCACCGTTATCACCACTATAACCACCACCGTTATCACCACTACCACTATAACCACCACCGTTATCACCACTATCACCACCACCACAATCACCATCACCATAACCTCGTTACCGAGAACACTAAACTCTGCCAATCCAAAAGGTTCGCTGGCTTCGTTTGCAACACACACGGACCTCGGGGCAAAATAATTTCATTTTGCTCTAACTGCGGCACTTGATGTCATTCCGCGGCGCGTGCCATGCCGTTCGAGATGCCTTGTCTGTGGACCGGTCGAGGGCCAGACCTACAGAATGCGTGCTTGGGTGAATGAGCACATGTGTTGCTTAGTCTGGTTGTATGGTCTGTCCCGTGTGATTTGTTTACATAACGTGTATTCTTCTCTTTATTTTTCTCTTTTTTGTATTGTGGTTTTCTCTTCAGAATGGAGTGGATTATTTTATTGCTCATTTGATTACTTACTGGGGAAAAAAACGGTTCATGGTCACGTTGTTTGTAAGCGAATTAAAATTTATGTTCGGGTTGTTTGTGGTCCAGAGACCAGTTGATTATATTTTGCTACAGAGCCTCCAGGTAGATGAGTAGGCTCCTTGAAGGACATCACCCTTTTTGCAATCCACACCAAGGAGTGACTCTGTTATTAAGGAAGTTACTCGTCGTGTTTCTTATCTTGGTGATAACTGGAATCTTCATTTGTTTATAGTTTTTTTTTTTTTTTAGGTTAAGAAACGAAACACTGTAACTATAAGATGAGATGAGGGTCGGAGGATAGGTTTTTGAAAACTCATAGCAATGATAGAATACTATGAGGTATAATATTATTAGTACCACCCATGATAATAGTTGTTGTAGCAGCAACAGGATTATAAATGGTTATTACTCTCAGGGATATTAAGATTTAACATATAAACGGTAGAGCTAGCGCAAGAGGGGAGGGGAGGGGAGGGGGAGAGGGGGGAACCTCACGAAAGAGACACAACGAGGAAACAGCTGCAGTAATTGCACCTGAGAGTCAAGGCCATGCGACTCTGGAATGTTTCTTTGTAAAAGTAAAACATTCGAAAAAATATATATTTCCTTCTCTACTTTTTTTTATTTCTCAACCTGCTTCCAAGCCTCGACAATTTTTATTTTTATTTTTATTTTTTTATTTTTTTTATTTATTTTTTTTTTTTTGCCATAGCTGAGTCGAGTGTCCGGGGTTTTTAATATGCTGCACAGCTGGGTCGGTGCTGCTCCTAAATGGTAATTAACATCTTCAGAAATGCACGCTGTGGTAGAGGGAGAAGCAGCATCTGCACAATTTAGCTAAAAGCCGAAACGAATATTGAATTTGCCTTTTATTCGTTCTATTTTGTATCAATACTTTTTCTTCCCACTGATAAGTTTTTGTTTTCTGTGAAAAGAAACTGAAGCCTGGGCTATATACCGGGGCTGCGGAAGAACCAAAATTGAATAACGCAATAACACCTACGCACCTATAGTGACTCAGGTACACGCACAGTCGCAAACAGTCGCACACGCACATTCAGACACTATCAGGAACACACATACAAATATTGACACAATGTTAAACTAAACCTCGAGTGAAATATACTATATAACTTCACTTTTGAGTTGACCAGAAGAAAGG
>NW_028234403.1:13382785-13390285 GCF_977035675.1 Penaeus japonicus | reverse complement strand
ACCCTCACACTCACTCACACAAGAATACTTTGATAAACCGATCCCTTATAATTCATCGCATCGCAACGTATTAAGATCTAACGATGGTATAAATCATAGAAAATAATACTGATAGATCATGTTTTTTTTGGCGTCATTGTCAACAAACTATTTTTGCAGCAGGTTTATGCGTCGACACTGTGCCATTGTGCCATAAGAGTAATGCCAATGTGTGTTTACCGTTTGCATGTGTGTTAAACGACGTGCATGCGAATGGGTATAACTCATGACGCAAAATTTTAACAACATTCCTGCAGTCATGGCCGAAGCTCTTCGCACATGCACATGCACACACTCGTATCCAGTCTATGGACTTTCCTTGGACAGCCATTATTTGTATATACATTCATGTGTGTGTGTGTGTGTGTGTGTGTGTGTGTGTATATATATATATGTATATATATATATATATATATATATATATATATATATATATATATGGTTTATATGTTTATATATATATATATATATATTATAATATATTATATATATTATATATATATATATATATATATATATATATATGTTATACATATATATATATACATATATAATATATATATATACACACACACATACACACAGCGTAGCAAAAATTGTAGGAGGGACTGGCTTACACATGTCATTGGTGATTTGTCCAGTTATGAATATTAATATAGCGAATGTGCCCTCTCTTTATGTATATATGTATGTATATAATATTTAGGGTTGCGAATTATTCTTGTTTTTATTTGTTTTTATACGTTATTAATGATTACACAACCTCCTAAAAATGCCTTTCTTTCTTCAAGTATTAATAAGCTTAGATTAAATGTTACACTGATATGACTATACAGAAAGCCAATGCAGATTCTCAGCCATAAAAGAATCTCAAAGAATCAGCATTTCGTGAACTTATTTCTCATTCTTAAAAAAAATCAGTAGATCGCTAAACTCATTTCACAGCCTTAAAGAATCATTAAGAATTTTGACTTGTTCTTCCATTCACCTCGAGAGTGAATCTGCTCTTGTAGAGGAAATCTATTACATTGCAAAAGTGTTCTTTATGAATAGCTGACGATTGGAAGTAGGTAAATATCATGTCCTTTCTGTCGTTTGGTTCCGAAAGACTGAGATTGTCTTTTTTTTTCAATAGTTTAGAAAATTCATGGTGGCCAACTGGGATGACGTGGTGAATTGGTAGATTTTTCTTTTTTCATTTTGATTTTATCGTTTCATATTTTCCTTTCTATTTTGATAACTTTTTTTTTTGTTGTTGTTAGAGTATGGTTTGTAGTTTTTTTTAGATGCATTTTTTTGCCCAGAAGACTTCACAGAAACCATTTTCATTTAAGAATAAAAGATATGGCATGTATCAACATTTTGAATATCCAGTTGTTTAAATCATTGGCTTTGATTGATGACATTGTAACGGCATCTAAATTATCTTAATGTCAATAATCTTCCTGATAAGTTAGCTTTTACATGCTATACTCTGCAGAAAGAGCTCACCAAAGTCAGGTAGAATGCTGAATAATTATACACTAGATACTGTAGTGCTGTACTTATATGGCCAGGTGGAACTGCACATGCGATACATCCAGCTGCAACGTCTCCTGCAGGAGAAGATGTCTGACCTGGAGCGGCTGTGTCACCAGGAGAAGTCCTTGCTGGCCGGTAAGTTGGCGTCCTCCCCTGTGCGTCACGCCTTCAGCATCGCCCACGCCCGCCTACTCGACTGGTTGAGGGCGCAGCGTCGGCTTCTCCCGCCCGAACGGGACCTCACCTGCCTCATCCCGACCTCACCTCCCACCTCCACCTCCACCATCCACAGCCTGTCTGCTGCTGCTGCCCACCATCCACACTCCACCACCACTACTACCCCCCGGCACCACCCGGGTGTCTCACACTCACACAAGCACCCAGCCACCGTCACCATGCACGGCCACATTCACCACACCAGTCCCACCACCCTTTCTTGCAGGGATGACGTCCCTCGCCTCGAAGACCTCGGGAGAGCGTACACGCGAAGAATGTCAGGTAGAATGTCGCCGCAAGTTCATGACAATAAGAACCAGCTGACCTCCGTCGGGGACGTAAAGAATGAGAGTAGAAGGACTGACGAAATCAGTGCTCTATATTCACCGTCTTGTAAAGTGGTAAATGCGAATATTTTTCAACATCAGGAAAATCAGGGTAATGTGCAGGGCTTTATGGGATGGGACGCTAATATTTACTCAGACGGCAGTATAGATTCTCACCTTATTTATAGTTCAAATGCTAATAACCGAATGTCTTGGGGTTTGAATGCCTTTCACGCAAATCAGACTAATGAGTACCATAGTTTGCCGTGTTCCGGGAGGCCTTCCTATCCTCCCTTGCCAACTAGTTGCAACGATCCTCTGTGCAACGCAAACCACTCGCCGGGGTTTGCCATCCAAAAGAGACAACAGGAAGGAGGTGGGGTTGCGCTTCAGGACGGGGAGGGTAAGAGTTTCCAGAGCCACCGTCGAGCCCTCAGCGCCGAGGCTTGGAGGTGGCCCAGGGATAGAGATAACTGGCACGAGATGCAAAAGAGCAGGAATGATTCCATCGCGCCGTTTTCCACGTTTTTAGGTCTTGACGCAGTTTCTAAAGAGGGTAATCAGATAATAAAATCCAAGGGGAGTTATCAAAAGAGAGGGAGCTTTCATAGGAAGGACAGTTTTAAGAAAGACCAGATGATGCAAAACAGTCGCAGTGGGAGGGATCCAGATATGCTGAAGAAAAAAGCGGAAGACGATACAAGGAGGGTCAAAGCCGAATACAAAATGAGCCGCGCCTCGTCGGTCTCCTGTATGCCGAACGACCAGTGCCTCGTGTACGACTCAGTCATCAAAGAGCTAAAAAGCTCGGTGAATCAGGAACCTCAGAACGGAGAGGGTCCTAAGTCCCCCTTCGAGAAAATGAGTCTGAGTGGTTTAGAGGAATACGACCGTAGTCCCAAGCATACGTCTAGCATAAAGGGACCTTCAGAATTCAGCTTCAGTAGTTCTAGTTTGCCACACAGAAAGGGCTCCAAGACGAGAAAGAAAAAAGATTCGCTACATCCGAAGAAATGCAGTTCATTAGACGAAGATAAATTGACTAGTATATTTGGTTCTGACGATAATCAGAAAATTGAATATGGTCTTGAGGATAACATAGATTCTTGTTCTGAGATTTCATCACATGTTCGATCATCAGACTTACACATGCACCCGTTTCTGTCTCTGCCATTTGCATCGGCGAGATTTGCGCCGTCTCCTTCCGAGAGTCATCCTCACATGGTACGGGGGGGCTCCTTCCACGCACCTTACAGATCCCGGCAGAACTCGGAAGAGAGACCAAGGAGTCTCTCAAGATCCAAAAAATCTCAGGTTTCCTCGAGCACTTCGTGGGACTCCAGCAAAAACACTCACAAGCAGAGGTCCTGCACTTCCCTGTGTGAGGGCTCGGGGGAAAAACTTAGGGATAGTACAAATAAGAAGGGAGTGCCACCAATATCGCGATCAGAGTCCCTCCGATCTTCGCGTGGCTCCTCCACTCCCTTTATCACGAGGGAATGTATAAAAGGTTCGTGCACCCATAGCACGAAGCCAAGGCAGTCAAATCGCATTCCCTTCAAAATGGGTCATGGTGGGGAAAATAAACAGGAAATCATAGACGGGTCTGATTCCTACATAATGAGCCGCATTGTAGGTGGCTACATGAAAGACGATAATATTGGTAAGGAAAACTTAACAAAAAGTGGAAGTCCTGCAGCCTGGAAAAAATCATGGAGGGACGATAGGCAGAGATCTCACCCTCCAGTTAATGAAATGTTCTCTAAGAAACCAGAATGGAATAGCTGCCATACAGAGAAAAATAAGCGGAGAAATGCAAGTCTCTCTCGAAGGGACGTGGGCCACAAAGACGCGGAGCGTGAATCTGAAGCAAGAGGTTGCATGGGGACAAACTGGATGTTCCCGTCGCCAAAGAATGATGAAACAAGATCATGGCAGACGTCACGAAAAGCTTCTTCCAAGTCCCTGCCTAAACAGAAGTCTTGGCACGCGCGACAAGAGCCATCCTTACACCATCAGCCTCATAATCGGGAGCACCAACAGCACCATGAACGTAAAACTAGACCAAATTCACTATACTCTTGGACTGGAAGCTGTGAAGGTATCAGTTCTGCGACAGACCACTCTGGAAGGACAGTAGTTTCAGCACGTTCTCGTTCTCTATGCACTGATTCACTTGTTACCCCAGCACGGGAAGTAAATAATTCTGCAGCAGATGTATACCGCTTTGCCCCAGCCCCGCAGGAACCAAGGCTGCGTTCAGATTCCATGGAAGCGCGCTGGTCCTCCGACAACTCCCTAGAGGATCGCCCACCCGATCGTCGAGGTGCCACCACTAACTATGATAGTCTCTACTCAGAGATTTCAAGCGAGTCATCTGTGTATGGCACTCCGCAGCCCAGGGATTGTCTTGTACCTCGAGAAGACAGAGGGGTCTTGTCAGATGATGAAGCGTCTGTCGACCTTGACGCTACTCCTCGCACCCGGAAGAATGTTGCCCCGCGGCGACGGAAGTCTCAAGGGTGCAGGTCAAGTGATGATGTACCAAGGGCAGTCAGGGCAGTGGGGGAGAGGAATGCCCTTACCCCACCTGCAACATCATACCCATCCTCCTCATGGCCTGGCATGTCTACCAGAATGTCCTCCCCTGCCTCTAGTTCCCCAAGTGGTGAATGGTTCCAGGCTGCAGAGGTGAGCCGGACGGTGGGGGCACTGGCTGACTCCCTTACCGCATACCGTGCCAACCTTGTTTAAATAAATGATTATTGGTGTTTTTTCTTTATATATATCTATTTCAGCCTCACTAGGATTTCATGTTTTCTATGTTTTTGAAATCTGTTCCCTTAATCCTAGCACAGCCTAATGCAGTGGCAATTTATTTATAAGAGAGAGTTCCTGTTAGTGTATATGATTTATTTAACCTATCATTAGCATGTTAATGTTTTAAGCATGTTTTCCTATATGGAATATTATAGACGACCTGATACTGTAGCTATAGCATGAAGCACAATAATTTAAACCATTCCATTATTGTCTCTGATTTAAAGTTTGAAAGATTATAAAGCCTATTATCAATATACTTGTACCTTTCACTGTAAATATGATAGTGCACTCCCTAGCTTTGAGATACTTACTATAATTCATGAGATTGGCAATTTTTCAGTTTCTCAGGAGATTTACTATGAAGATATGTGATGTGAGCTTGTTTATAGCTCACTGTGGTTAACTGTTTAAAAGCTCAAATCTATAGTAAATCTCCTGATTATGTTAAATGCTTTGACTGCAGACTGTTTGGTGTCATCATGGCATACTGGACTTTCATCACACTTCTCTGTAGTTCTTACTACCTGCCATCAGTTGGACTGAATCTACAGTGATGCTGTGTTGTGGCCACAGTCATGATGAGGGCATTCAGATCTCAGTACATCCTAGCACATCCTCCATCTGAGATTGACGCTTCATTGCCTGGTATGGTGGTTTCTTCCTCAGCATGGAGAGCCCAGGGTTTCCGCATCCCCCAGCACCCGGTGTCCGGCCGTCCACACCAGCACCTGTACCATCACCATCACCACCACCAGCACCACCACCACCACCACCACCGGCAACTGCTTCCTGCCTCCAGCACCACCTCATCCCCCCTGCCTACCTCCTCTAGGGTGCTGCCCCCACCCATCCAGTATCGCATACCCCCTGCCAGCCCTTGTAGTGCCCAGAACCCCATAAGAACCCCACAAGATCAATGGGGTGCAATGTCCTCCACCAACTCCCAGTCTCATGCCCCTTCACCACTTCATCACCATCGGCAGCACCAACAACAACAGCAACAATATCTCCAACTCAACTGTTCCCCTGGTGCTGTCCGGAGGCCACATGTGTCTTCTGAGTGTAGCTCTCCAGCCCAGACTATTCACACTCCTCTTGGCTCTGTACCATCTGTCGCTCAGCAGCAATGGCAACAGCGTAAACCACACTCGTGGGATAACTTGCTTTCCACGAGGGCATTTGGTGGATATGGGTTTGGCTATGGGTTTATCGATACGATTCCCCCTCGTGGAGCTGGCAGGGGTGAGAAGTTGCGGTCAGTTAGCACCCATCGCTTGAGGGAGGAGGACAAGGAAAATGTGGCAGGCGGTGGGGGAGGGGTGCGCCCTTCGCCGCGATCATCAGAGAATCTTGTATCCCCTCTGGATGGCTCCTGCTTTTCTTGTGACTGCTTAAATCTCGATCCAGCACCTCTTCACACATGCCTCTTTTCCAAGCCTAAGAGCACCGAAAGCCTCTTGGCACCACGTTCCCTCCACCCTGCTGCCTCTGACTCAAGCTTGGCAGGGGATCCTCAGCATACTAGGCGACGTTCTCGAGCTGCTTCCTTAGCTGACTGCCTTGGTGCCACCAGACACTCTCCTCCAGACCAGGATGAAATGACGCACCTGTGACACTGTTAAAGGTTGATTTTGTTGATGCATTTCACTTCCTGTAATGGTTTGATTAACATTGTTTTTTTTTAAACTACCTTACAAAAATACAGTAAATGTATATCTTTGATACTTATAAGGCAAATGATTTTATAGTTTTAAAATGAAGGGGTAGTAGATGTACACTTTTTCTAATGAAGCACATTTTAGGATCCTCGTATAGCCAGGCCCTTCATACAAGGATAAATGATAGAATACCCTTCAACAAAGACAGCTTTGCACCTTGTATCATACCTAATATTGACTTTTAAAAATATTGTAGTAAAGATGGTTAGAGTGAGCTATACGTCACAATAGGTAGAGTAAGCTCTTTCTTGTCTGTGAGAGATAGAGATGCATAAGAATTTTGACAGTGTAATTGTAGCTATTTTCTCAAGGAATTAAATATTGCAAGATTCTCAGATGCTGAGTCATGGCACAATGTGCAGTTATAAGTATGGAGACCATTATTTCTAGGCCTTTGCAAACTAACCTCTGGAAAGCATGGTAGGAATTTAGAAGTGATCAAGTCATTGCATAGATATTCCATGGTACCTATTCTACAAATGCGTACAGGCTGAATCTCTCCGGATGCTAGTCTGTGGTCCTTCGACTTCATCAGATCAGGGGGTAACACGTGGTTTCCGTGTCTGGCGGCCATACCTTTTTTTTTTACATCTGCTAATCCCTGCTAGTCTTGGCTGTTACTGTTCTACGCTTATATTCAGTGTAATTTAAGTTAGCTGTTTACCTGTATGACATACTGGAGCTAAAATATATATTAATCTAAACCCAAAACACTTTAACCAAACTAGCTTCCTCTTTTTACGGTATATTATATTTTTGCATATGCTTTATTTATTAACTATTTCCTTGTGCCAATATCCCAAGTATATTTGTGGAAAGACATACTTTGTAGAGAATCAGTAATCTTAGGCTAAACA
>NW_028234403.1:13372785-13375285 GCF_977035675.1 Penaeus japonicus | reverse complement strand
TGAAGGAAAGCAATTGAAAAAAGTAATACAAAAAGAACATTAAGGACAAGAAGAACGAGAATAATAAAAACAAACAAAAGAATTTCATGACAGTGTCAAGGCTGATGTGGATGCCATGGGTAAGGTAAGTAAGGAAGGACATATGCATAAATACATACATACATACATACATATATATATATATATATATATATATATATATATATATATATATATATATACATACTAATACAGTGAATCTTACGTTTTATTTTATTTTTTTAATGATCTGCCCACTAATAACAGCATAAGTTCCCTGTGCAGCGATGTTGTTAAGGCAAATTCCATTAATAAAACTTGTCTATTTCCTTTACCTCGGTACAGTCTATGACAAACAAAACTAAGATTTAATTTCTCAAGACTTTGTTGGCGGGTGTACGAGAATTTCTGCCACTGTTCTTAGTGTTACAGCCTCATCCATTAATTAGCCGGTCATCCATCTTGTGCCTTTGTGATAGTCGAGCTTAAAGAAAATAAAAATAAGATTTAAAATTTTGGACCGGCCGGAAAGGGTACATTCAAATATCGAGGAAAATTATATAAATCAACCTGTAGTAGATACGGATATGTTTCCCTCCTCCTCACATCAAACTTGATTTAGTGAAGCAGTATATTCAAGTTCAAATTACAAAAGGTGAATGTTTTAAGGATATATCTTATAACATTTCTTAGTCTGAGTTATGAATAAAGCTTGACGTGTTAGGTGGGTGACATTAGAACACTGATGGGGAATCCGTAGTTTACAGGTTCCGCGAGAATGAAAATACCGAAAATTACGTTTTTAACTTATTTTGGGTTGCAATATGAGCTTTGAGGCCTAATTTCTACACAGCCACGTTCATTAAGTCCTTGGAATTCTAGGAGGCGTAAGTATGAGCAAAGGAAAAGGTTCTGTCTTTATAAAAACAACAGAGGATCAGTCTGAGGTATGATTCCACACCCACATGGTAGCCGATTACTATTGGAATGTCTTCATGGACTGTATAGATGTGGAACACTTAAGCAGTCTTTTACAAACGAAAATAATGAACCATGAATGTGTATGTTAATCATTATTTACCCACTGTGCCAAGCTATGTAAATATGTTTATTTATCAGGCTATTATTCTGAAATCAATAACTAGTCGTATTTCACTAAAATAGAAATTTAGCCAGCCCCATTTATTTATTTTATTATTATTATTTTTTTTTTTTTCTTTTTTTTTTTGGGGGGGGGTATACTGTGAAGAAAAAAAAATGACGTGATAGGGGAAAACCGCCCTGAGATTAATGAGAAACTCATCCCAATATCGAAATGAAATGCAGTTGAATGAAATCAGAATTCAATGATGTACTAAACCATGAGAAGTGAAATACAGAGATAGATATATACTTAAATACCGCAAGAATAAAAATTATCTAAGAGTGCCATAAAGAAAAGAAAAAAAAACTAACAGATAATCAAATAAAACTCGAATGACAAAACAACACCAGGATGATAATATAATAAATAAGTACTCTAAGTCATAAATCAAGAACAAATGTAATATAGAAGCTTTAACTAATAATACGGTATAACTTGACTTTAATAACTTTTTTTGTTTTGTTTTGTTTTTGTTTTGTCTGTCTACATTAATAAGATTCAGTATCAATGGAAAAAAATAGATATAATAACAGTTTAAACGAATCGGAAAAAAAAGGAGTTTGGGATAACTAAAGAAATCTTTCACGAACCTGAAATAATTCCAAAGAAAATGGACTTTGGGATAACTAAAGCAATCTTTCGCAGGGGAAATGCTGCATTTAGGGACAGGAGGAATGTAGCTTGTCCAACGGACTCATCCCAAAATTGGTGCCCTGTGTTTTACTATATTTTTTGAAGCCAAATATGATCTTACAATCCTTTCAAATACATGAAGAAAATCAGTGTTTTTTCTCGTTCACTTGAACTGTACTTATATAATTGTAATTGATGAACATAAATGGAACTTGAATGCAAATATATTCATATTCATATCTATATTCATATTCATATTATTATTATTATCATTATTATTATTATTATTATTATTATTATTATTATTATATATATATATATATATATATATATATATATATATATATATATATGTATATATATATATATATATATATATATATATATATATATATATATATATCTGTGTGTGTGTGTGTGCGTGTGTGTGTGTGTGTTTGTGTAGCGAATACATCCCGAATGTTTATAATACGTACCGAGGCTGTAGTGATCATTGACTGGTTGTTTATGCAAGGTGCAAGTTCATTGCATATGATACTTGCAACAATTAATCTTTGCACATTTAAATGATTGCCGACGGAGTGAGCCGAGCGGTAAGGACTCTCCGAAAGCACGGTGGGTCTGGGATAGATATTAATCGTGAAATTTGTTATAACTTCCTGTACAAAATCAAAAGAGCCTGGGCAACTCTTTGCTAACAACATG
>NW_028234403.1:13365285-13367785 GCF_977035675.1 Penaeus japonicus | reverse complement strand
AACTTTTTTTTTCTTAATTTGTGGTCTTTGGTTTAGGTGTTTATATGGGTGTGGTTGAGTTGAGTTTGCTTTTGAATTCATTATGAGAGTTTTATTCCTTTGAGGAAAAATTTGACACTTTTTATCTTTTATCTTTATTTGGTGTATCTTTATGAGTATCTTTTTGCTATTGGTGATGTATTATGTGGTCTTTTTATGTGGTTATTTGTGAGTGATCTTTTTTATTTTTTTTAGGGGGTTAGGTTAGCTGTTTGGGAAGTTATTTTGTCCTTATGGTGTTTATTTCCCTATTTGTGGGAGCTTTTGTTTGTTTTAAGATAATCTTTTCTTATGTTTCCTGCTATTGTTACGGTTGGTTACTATTTTGAATTGAATATCCCTTCTGACATTATTTTGACAATGACAGACACTTATTTCGGGGTTTTCTTAAGGGACACCCACATTAACTTCTGAGATTTGTCGTTTTTCCCTCGTAATTACGTTTCCTCTTTTCTGTTTACGGTAGATGTGTCTTATTTGCCATGATCTTTGATTTGAATGCTTGCGATATGGAGTCCGACTTGCTGGGGCTGCGGCAAAGGCAAATGAACCTCCGTTGCATATTCAGGCAGGCGTGGAGGCTTTGTCTGGTTATTTTTTTGTGAAGTGATAGCAAGGCGGCCTTATAAGCTCTATCTTGACAGAATTCATGTCGGTTGTGGTTCGCTACCCTATGCCGGGAGCACAGACGCGTTGATTTTCACTTTGTGATTGTCTAGGATAGTAGAATAGTAGTGCATTAAGGTAATTTAAAAAATGAAGAAGAAAAAAAAATGCACTGATGCTTATATTCTGGCTGAATAGAACTTGACCTTTCCAAGGGTTTATCACCAGAAAGTGAGCCGTTTGAAGTTCTATCTCAATAGAATATATATGATGGAGGTATAGTTGGCCTTTGCTGCAGCGCGAAATATTGAGTCTATGCTTCCTCCTCTGGGAAATTACCGTATATTTTATGTGTTTGGAAAATTACCATATAGTTAGAGTGTTTTAGGTTTGAATGTATTATTTCAAATCTTTTCTTGGGAAATAAATGGGATGTAGATTGGGAAAATCTGTATGTAGGAAAGAGGAAGAAAATGTTTATAAGGAGCTCTAGTTTTTTTTTGCCATTTCTGGACTAATTTGAAAACAAAAATTAATAAAAAAAACATCTTAAACTAATTATTCAAAGATAATAAATGTTTTTGTTAATTATTTATTACGAGTCCACCCACAGTTACTCGGCCTATGATACTGACATAGGCTTTCTGTAAAGTAATGTAAAGTAAAGTAATGTAAAAAAAAAAAAATTGAAAAATAGAAATAAAAAGAAGAGTAAAGTTAAAAAGTAGTTAGAAAGTGTTTAAAGTGTTTCATGTCATGTAGATTGGGAGGACGACTGAAAATTTTACTTCTTTATTGAAAATGTTAGTTTAGAGGAGTGGTAACACTTAATTTCTGACAAAGATACAACATTTAGGAATCTTAAGATTTATGGATTTTGTTTTATTTTATTTTGGATGAAGATACAATTCTCAATATATATATATATATATATATATATATATATATATATATATATATATATATATATATATATATATATATATATATATATATATATATATATATATATATATATATGAATCTTTGACTTTATATTCCTTAGGTACAATTTTTTTTTCCAGAAGCTCGAGTAATTACCTCATCTCCAGCATTTTAAGGTGTTTTTTTTATCTTGTGAAAGGAGAGGGAAAATTTTGGATGTATGTTGCTTATAGTTAAGAAATACATTAAAACAATTACAACTTGAGTTGTTTTTTTTGGGGGGGTTATTTGGGGAAACAAGGACACGTCAAATGTTTTACAGACACGCACGCATGCACACACACACACACACACACACACACACACACACACACACACACACACACACACTCATATGCACATATATATTTATGCACATATATATTTATACATATATACATGTCTATATATACACATATCAGTTATCTCCCAAATATGTGTATATTGGTATATGTGTATATAGATGAAAATATGAATATATATATATATATATAATATTTATATATATATATATATATATATATATATATATATATATATATAATATTATATATATTATATGTATATGTATATATATGTATATATATATTATATATGTATATGTATGTATATATATATATTATATATATGTATATATATGTATATATTATATATATATGTATATATATTATATATTTATATATATGTATATATATGTATAAATATATGTATATGTATTTATGTATATGTATATGTATATGTATATGTATATGTATATGTATATTATATTATATATGTATATGTATATATATATATGTATATGTATATATGTATATGTATTATATATGTATGTATGTATGTATGTATGTATGTATGTATGTATGTATGTATGTATGTATATATTATTATGTAT
>NW_028234403.1:13352785-13360285 GCF_977035675.1 Penaeus japonicus | reverse complement strand
CTGTATGGAGGGCTTAGGTTTACATGCCAGAAGAAGTATATTTTGAGTTGGAATGTCAAATAGTTGCCAAACAATAGAGCATCAAAGTTGAAAAAGTTGCTCTATTATTATGAAAGCAAATGAGCAAAAATATAACATTCATCATAATCAGTATTGTAATAAATCATGTATTTATTGTGTATTTATAATTATGTAGAATATTGAGTTGAAAATAAATGAATGTGAACTGCTAAGCCACAGCAGTGAAATGAAGTTTAGAATCCAGTGTTCTTTCATTCTCATCTAGTCACATGGCCCACTTTTCTGTCTCTCAGATTATCATGTAGATGTTTTGAACTGAACATGATGATATCAAATAATGTCTAGAAATATAATTAGCTTGTGTAATAGATGTAATATGAGCCATGGATAAGATACTGCATGTGCTTTCTTTTTATTATAGTCATCTATGTGCTTTTACATTATATGGGAAAGGATTGCAGTTCAGCTTAGAAGTTTTTCATGGCCCACAGGTTTAACGTAAGACAGCCTAGGATGGCTGTTACTTGTAGAACTTCAAGTAACAGCACTGTATAAAAGAGAAATAACATTTTCTGCCATACTATAGCAAAACACAGTATATTTGAGTTTAGCATTATATATCTTAGTATAATTATTTGATTTGATATAACCATCTGCATTGCATTGGGCAGTCTCAAATTTCAATTACATTTTTATAGAATTCAGAAAGTGTATTAGCAGAGAGTAGCCTATAAGATATATGGGCAATTAATCCTTTATTTATGATCTGTGTAAAATGTTCTTATCCTTCCTCCTTGTGTATCAGGGAGAGCGCGAAGTTATTGGGGATTTGGAGGAGATTGTCACAAGTTCTCAGATTGTGGCTCAGGAGGGAGCAGATGCCGAGCCCTTAGTTATGAGAGACAAGTCAAAGAAAAAGAACAAACGAAGATATGGTAAGCCTCTACTGTTAGTTCTGTTATCTAGTACTAGTAATATGCAGGATAACTTAATGTCTTAGATAAGAATGATGTAAATATTCTTAATAGAAACTTTTTATAGAAATTTTGTAAGATATGGTAAAGCATGGACTGAATTGTTTACTGGTAAGAGAAAGTATATAAGTTGGGATTTTCTCTTCTTTTCCCTGCTTTTATCTCAGGTATGCTGTCTGGGTTGTACAGTAACACTGTATATTTTATATTCTGATGAAATTAATCTTTATCAATGTTGTTTTATTTCTTTTTCTTTTTTAGATGCAACACCATCACCAGATACAATGAGTATTAACAGCTACAGATCAACGCAGTCTGATTTTAGTGATGCTACCAGCAGTGAGCTGCCTTCCAGTCCTTCCGTGGCCTTGTCTCATAGCTCCGTTTCTCCTTCTCATGGAGCAATGCCGCAGGACTTGTCAACTACGCTCACAGAGTCTGGCAAATTGCAAGCTTTGGAGGATACAGGGGAAGAGAAAGATGTTGATTGTGGCTCAGGAGGGAGTAGAGATGCTAAAGGCCATGGCCAGACTTCAGAGGATGAGCAGGAACTTGGAGCAAAAGGAAACAGTGAAAGAGGAGAGAGTAACAGCCATGAGGCTGAGTTTGATCTAAAGAGTGCAGATAACAGAACTTATGAAGACTTTAAATCTAACATAGAACAAAAGGAAATCTTGTTAGCAGAGATTCTTGATCTTGGGTGTCTCAAGATGGACCATGAGAGTGCTAACAAGGGAGAGAAAAAACTGTATGATATTGAGAGTCGCCATTGCATGGATAGGGAGCTTAGCATTGAAAGTGGAGGATGCTCAACCCCAAGCACAGTGAAGGAACAATCCCCTGTACCAGATGGACCTGTGTATGAGGACTTTTTCGCCCAGTTCTATTCCGAGAATAGTTTTAGTTCTTTCGAAAGTGGACCAGACTCATCTAGTCAGAAAGTACATGAGTCTAATGTAGAAAACAATTTTGATGGGAATTCACTAGGCAGCAATGATGGGGGAGAAAGAATAGAGAGTAACACCAGTGAAGATCGGTTGAGTTGTCTGAGTTACGGTCCTCCTTCAGGAAGTAGTCTGGTGTCTCTTCCTGGAAATAGATTCCACACTGAAAGCCAAGAAAATAACACAAGTGAACCTAGAACTATGATAACAGTGACAGACTCTTCTGAAGTAGCTGACATAAGTTGGTCGTACTCAACAGTGGAGTTTCATGATAATCATGAGTATGAGAATGAGGAAATGACAGGTGGTTGGGTCAAACAGAGAATTCCAAGCAGTGTGTTCAGTTTGAGTGTCTCTGAAAATACCATAACCTTCCTGGATGACTGTGGTTGTTTGTACTTTAAGAATGTTAGTAATGATTCCAGCAGTCACGCTTGGAGAAAGGTGAAGCTGACGGCAAAAGTAACAGATATATCACTATCTCCTAACAATTCTGTTCTTTGGATACGATCTGACGGCCATGCATATGCCGTTGGATCGCCTGCCTTGGAAGTCGTTTCGCCTGCAAAGATGTCGTTAGCTGCTCGGAATGTGAAGCAGATGAGCCTTGATGATGAACTGGCTTGGTACACACGAGAAGAAGGACAGGTGAGCAAAGGAGGCTGATCTAAGATGAGGGATGTATTTAGCGTGATAATCATTAGTATGTTTTCTCCAGAAGAGATGGATTTTGCCCATGAGTGTGACTATGGTTGGAGTTGTTCTTTGCATTTTACCTGACTAGATATCATGCAATTCCTGCAATCTAGGGTGCTAAAGGAACTGGAGCTCAGCCGCATTTTGACAAGCATGGTCTCAGAAAGATGTTTGATATAATTATTATACAGGTGTGTGTGTGTGTGTGTGTGTGTGTGTGTGTGTGTGTGTGTGTGTGTGTGTGTGTGTGTGTGTGTGTGTGTGTGTGTGTGTGTGTGTGTGTGTGTGTGTGTGTGTGTGTGTGTGTGTGTGTGTGTGTGTGTGTGTGTGTGTGTGTGTGTGTGTGTGTGTGTGTGTGTGTGTGTGTGTGTGTGTGTGTGTTTGTGTGTGTTTGTTTGTTTTACAAAACATTAATCTATACTGAGATAGCAGATATATAAAAAAAAATAGAAACTGGCTGTGAATTTTTGTAACTGTGTTTTGAATCATCATATTTAGAAATCTATGTTTTCTTTTTCTCTTTAACAACATGAAAAACACGAAGAAAAAATATGGTAGAGGCTATCATGACTCATGTCACTAACTACGTTTTGAAGCCAGTCTGGGTGTCCCTAGCCCAGGAAAATCTTAGTGTGAGAATGTCTTTGGGAGCAGAGCTGAACCATCTTAGCTATATTGTTTACTAATACCCAATTAAGTGTCATAGAACAGAAAGGAAAGAAAAAAAGATTGGGCTCTTTTGAATTATGAATGACTGTAGTATTTATCTGAATTATCGTTTTCAAAAAGGTGGGTCTGTGTTAGACAATACTCAACATGTATTTTTTAACAACTCTGTAGCTGAATTTGTCCATTCCTCTTCTGCTGTTGTCTTCAGATGTCAGTGTCTGTTCCTCTTCTCTCTGTGGTGTATGCTAATAACCTTTTGACAATCTGTTCTCAGTTCTTATTGTAGAGTGCCACGAAAAGACTTTTTTTTTGTATCTTATATTTGAATTTATTGTTTTTTTTATTTAATGTTCATATTTTGTTGTTAATTTGAACAGATGAATGATTATGAATGCAAATTATATTCATTTCTGGAGACTTATTAAGGAATTAGAATCTGGTTACTTATTTGATGTCTACACATTAAACTTTAAATAAACTCATAGTTACTGTTGGTGGGGAAAGCATTTCAGTAGACTCACATTATTCCATAGGATGCATTTTGATCACAGAAGAGCCATACATAATGTAAAAGTAATGCATAACCTTTATTAATTTGCAAAAATAGGTACTTGTGAAATCCGATATTCATTTCCCAACTTTTTATTCTCACAGGTTTGCGTGCAGCTGGGATTGAGCAGCCGAAGTCCATGTGGAGTTGAATACACCATCTCATGCAAGGAGTTCCAGCTGGTCAAGGTGGTGTGTCATGCGAGAGTAGTTTGGGGCCTGACTGACAGAGGACAGGTGGCTTTCAGGTGTGTTCTGAATTTTTAATATACATGGCTTTGATTTATTGATTGCAATAGGAAATAAAGTGATAGCAGTTTTGTGTGGTTTCTTGATTGACTAGAAAGATTGAGATGAGGGTTTTGGTACAAGGTGTTTTGCAGGGAGTTTAGACAGGGAAAGTTGTGTTTTAGTCGTTCATTATGTAATGGTCCTTCTGTATGTTTGAGCTGTAGCAAATATGTATTGTTTGTTGTCTGACTTCATAGAAAATGTTTATGAAAAAGATTTGATTAGTATCATAATGAATGTAAAGAAGTTGAAAAACTTTTATTTTTTATTATATAATCACATTTGCATAGCCAATAAATTCATGGTTTTCATGATATTTAATTAATGTGCTGAAGTCATTATCATGATTAAATTGGACCTAATTAATTTTGTACAAATATAAGTTATTAGCTATTTATATTTTCTAATTTACTTTTCTTTTTCTTTTTTGTTTTTGTTATTATTGTGTTTTCACTCATCATGATGTACATGGAAGTTGAGTTTCATATTTGCCCTGTTTATATCTAAGTATGGAATGATGAATGTTGAGCTCATAATATTTTTCTTTCTTTCATCCTTTCTGTTTTCTAGATGAACTTTTAGAGAGCCACCCTTATTTTCCCCCTCCCTCTTTGGTCATTTATGCCAGAGATCACAACTTCAAGCTGGGTTTAAGGATGTGGGTTGTTAGAAGTTGTTTTCAGTTAAGTATGGTTGTGTAATCCTCCTTTTTTTAAAGCTTCCCCAACGATTATGTTCTACTGGGGAAGTATTCTTGTTAGTTCTTCATTTTATACTAATTCTAGGGTTTACTTATTTATTTGGTTGAAACTCTTGTAAAAGTAACACTAGTGGCTCCTGTCAGGGCCATCCTAGCGTGACATCCAGGATTGAAAAAGATGTATTGATCAAGGCGGTACAAAGATGAATGGATAATGTTGCTTAATAATTAGTAATCATGCATGTTATGGTCATTAATCCCTTCATGTGGGAAGTCCTGCATCCTCTCACTTTTTCACAGCTGGGCTTATATTCAGAATTTGAAAAAAAAGAGTAAAAACATCCTTGCAAATGAATCAGCAGTTATACAAACTCACACATAAAATAAGAAGAAAAAAGAAAAGAAAAATCATGGACTTACCCTTTGCTCCTTTTGTAATGGGATGGGACAGAAAGGGTACTCTGCCCCATCCAAGTGCCATACCTTTACACTTCTTGGTCCCCTTATTTAGGCCTAACAATAACCTCCACCTCCCCCAGCTGACTCTGTCCTGATAAGCGTCTATCGCACTGTCAGGAGTCAGTGGGAGAAATATGAAAACTGAATATACGTGCCTATATAAGATAAAGAACTTTTTGTATAGAAGAAGGATACGTTTATTTATTTCTATCAACCAATTTAGCACCTTTTATTGATGACAAGAAAAGTGATTTGAAGCCATTCTGGAAATATTTATTATTTAACCAGTAGAGTAGTAGGCATGACCAAGTCAATGATAGTTGTAAATAATTTTTGATATATATTTTTTTCTTTTTATTGTTTAGTAAGATTGAGATTTTACCAAGCATGATCATAATTTTCAGCAGCGATAGTATTTGAGATGAACATCATAAGGGGAATAGTTATACTGTGCATAAGCTGTTGGAGCTTACTTTTCACGTGGATTAATTGTGTGTGGACTCTATGAAGACTTACATTACATGAATCCTGCATGGTTGCAAATGGGCTAAAGATTACCATGCATCACCCACAAAAGAGCATATTTTCAATGAGTATACATTTTAAGAAAATGTGTTTACCTTAGATTCATAATCAGTAATGATTAAGAAAGACTGGAAATGTATGTAATCATCATCTATTGTCATGAATGTGGATAAAGTGTTGATGTGTGAATGTATATGTACCCATTTTTGATGCAGATATTGTAGAAGTTTCATTACATTATGAATTATTTATGGTTTCTATATTGTTATAGATTTCTGTTCTGTCTTAGTTATATTTCTTTCCAGTTTCTTGCGAAAAGTCTAGTGAGTGCCTGACATACTTGTAGAGATCTTCTCTTGCTCATTAATGGTGTATCATGATTTTACAGAATAGGAGTGAGCACCCAGTCTCCCATGGGGCATGAGTGGGGCCTGATGAAGAGCCAAGGACTGAAGGTCAAGGATCTTGCCTTAGGACCTGGGAATTGGGGCTGGATTGTGGACATGCAGGGCAGGGTCTATTTCCGGGCTGGCGTTTGCGCCGAATACCCTCAGGGAAGGGATTCGAAGTGGTGGCAGGTGAGGGAAAGGCATATGCTTCTTCAGTATTGATGAAGAAAATGGCAGGGATTGAAGATAGACAGTAAATAACATGTTATTGAGATAATATTTTGATAAAAGTCTCGAGTGTACATATTTTCTTAGATATTGTGAAGACTATTTTGACTATCTAGGATTTGCACTTTGGCAGGTTGCTACCAGTGACTACATGATGGAACAAACCAGTGAACTAGGATCTACTATGTTAAGTCTGTCATCCAAGGGAATCTATTTAGCGGAGAGAGGGAAGAACTATATATACACCCACACTACAGATGTACAAGGTAAATGATGAAGATTAGACTATTTTTGATAAGTATTTATATTTTCATGTATAATGTAAGGAAATAATAGCCTCATATATTTTTTTTTATAATACTTAATCACTATTTATTGTAGGGCATGTGTGGAATGTATTTAGCAAAGAAAGTTGGTCGACTGTATGCGCAGAAGGGGTTTACATGGATCAAGGTGCTATCTGCTGCCTATCTCCAAAGGGCCAGCTGTTCATTGTCAACCCCAACACTTCTAATTATGTGGTAGGTTATAGATCTGTTTGCTTATGGTGTATTTATACATGATTTTGTACTTGTAGCATTGCTCTAAGTTGTGGATAGAGATTCACTTTATTGTATATAAATCCAGCTGTAAGAATTGTTTGTGAAACATTGTAGGGGAAATATTGATTTGCCTTACTTTTGTCAATAAATAGAGTGCATTTAAGTTGTAAGTGTGCGTCATCTACAGGTTCCATTCTCCAAATGAATAGAACCTTGTTAGAAATTAATCTGAAATTTCTGGAAGCATTTCATAGCTTCATAGCTTTATTATTATTATTTTTTACTCATTTCATAGGCATGAATAGATAAGGTTGTATACCAGCAGTTGGCATTCTTGTGATAAAGTTTAAAATCACATCTTGTTCTGTTTATTCAGGATCATTAAAACTCGATTGTCTGTAATGTTTTACATTTATAACATTCACATTGACGTTCATCTTCAGCCTCTAGATGTGGCAGACACAGAGTGTGTTGTCAGCGTAGCACAGCGACCTGAAGCTATATGGGTCCTGA
>NW_028234403.1:13342785-13345285 GCF_977035675.1 Penaeus japonicus | reverse complement strand
CAGGACGGGAGGAAATCTTGCGTGTGTATATCTTTCTTAGACTTCGTATGTGTGTACATAATAAGTATGTGTATGTTTGCTTAGAGTGGTTGTTTTGTTGCTAGTCTTTAGTCTTACATTCAGTCATATACAAAGATGTTTGTGTGTTTGTTTATATGTTTGTATGAAGTATGTATATAGTGTAAATGTGTATTTGAATGCTGAAAAGCTTCTACAGAAATATGCCTTATGGTGCTGGTGATATACTAAATGATTGATGTGATTGGGTTATTATTACATTTAAGTAATATATTAAATCTGTCTGTAGATTTAGGTATGGTAATTGCATGTATCTATCTGCTGCATCTGCTTTCCAAAAGTGGTAAATATATCTGAATATATTTTTATTCCCTCCCAAACAAGTATGAAAGAGTATTGCATTTATCTTTTCATTTCTGGGTTACAAACTGAATTTGAATGTGTTACAAATGATTAATGTGGGTTACATCCTCCATATGAAATAGAAGTTACTTAATGTATTCAATTTGCATATTGTACAAACTATACCACATCTTAGACTAAATTATTTGAAGTAAAATTAATACTTCAAAAAAAGAAAGGTAAAGGCAAAGCCTTATAGTGTGTAGAACTTTTTTTTTTTTTTCACAATTCCGTTTTTCAAACCTTTGTATCTTTTCCTGTTTTTTTACTTTTTTGTCAAATATCCCTCACATTCCTAGAGTCTGTATAGCAATAACTGTGTAGTTTGCAACTGAAACTGCATAATCAGAATAACAATAAGCTTGATGTCTGCACACAATTAATATTCAGCTATGCAGTTAGTAATTCCTCTAAGGTGAATTTTGACCATTTGACTCAAGTTACAATGCCTGAGGAAGTGCCTTGAGTTCCCTTTCCTTCCTTTTTAAAGCCTTGTTCAATGTAAGGCTGTGAATATCTGTTTTATAGATTGTGTGATTTAAATGTATGGAGTTCTGTGGTTGGCTCGTATCTCTATAGGATCTGCTGCTATCAAGATTCAAGAGCTTTTCTGGTTTACTATTTGTATATAATCTTTGTGCCAATATATTGATGTTAGGGGGACATATTTTTTTTTACACTTGTTATTCAAGAGAGTACTGCAAATTTAATTGGCAGGTGTTTGTATTGGTCTAACAAGTGAATTCTCGGTACATCCATGCATCTTAAAGTAAATGGTAATGCAGATATTCCGATTAGACTTTTTACAAGACTTCTTGTTGTCACAATGACTTAATATGATTGATTTATTACTGGCATGCATTTTATATATTGGTATATACATTCATAATATTTTATTTTCATTTTGAAATAATTTGCATCATTTATGTCTATACCTTGTGACCTTCTCCGCGAAATCACCTCCACAGGAGACTACTTCAGTAAAAGTGTTTGGAATGGGAATTTTTTACTTCATTCTCGTGTTATATTTGGTAATCGGTTTTACTGCCTGTATCTTGTCTTCTATCTCTTTTGGTATGTTCAGTCCACAAAAGCTGTTAACAACAGTTGAATACCCTTTACAGTAAAATTATCTTCATATAATTACTTAGACTCCTAGTGATATATATAATATGTATATGGAGTTACTCCAGATAGTTTTCTTTGTAAATATATTGTAAATAAACTTTATAACTCGAGTTAAATGTTAACTGGCTTGAATTAGCTAGTTGGGGTGTGTTTGATTCCACCATTTTTATTTCCTAATAGAAAAAAATATATGCTTTTATCATATATTTCAAAGAAACATTTAAGATAATGAGTATTATCATGATCCATAAAATATGAATAAAAAAAAATGTTACAGGGTGGAGCAGCTAGAATATGACTCCATTCCCACTAGAAACTTTTAAAATAAGTGTAGTTAGTGGCATGGTTATTAAGTTACTAAGCAACTCCAGGAGATACTTTGAGGAATGAGGAAGAGAAAGAAATTGGTGTTACTTTTGCCAGTCCCTACAAGTGGGTTCCGTCTATGCTTTTCTGTTGTTTTTTTTTAGATGTTACTTGATGAGGTTAAGCTGTTATCATTGTCTTCCTTATTGAAAGATTTTTTAAAATCGTCATAACTATTTCATAGTTATTAATTATGGTTAAAAGGCATGAATTAATCATATGAAAAAGTAAATTAAGGTGGCCATATTTCCTCACATAGTAGGCTATATTTTGACATTTATTCAAAGGAAGGATGGACAGACAACCCTTAATCGGTTAATCTAGAAAGGACTTGATATGTAGGCTTATAGGGAAGAAATAGATTCTTTTCGAAGTCAGCATCAAGGAATTAAAACAAAGGTGGATAATTCTCATCTTGTAAGGCATATCCGACCTTAGGGAATGATCCAAGACGAAGAACTACATGTAATCTGATAAGATTCGAATGTCTAAGAAGTGTAAACCACAATAAAATGATATAAGTACATCTGGGTGGGGGGGTGGGGGGGGATTTGTGTATTTGGTTATATGTATTTGTAATGTTGAA
>NW_028234403.1:13285285-13287785 GCF_977035675.1 Penaeus japonicus | reverse complement strand
AATACCTTCGTCATGTTGCTTCGTGTAATTTTGGGGAATTTTCCGGGAGGATTTTTCCATTTTTGCTCCGGTAGTTAATATGGGGGGGGGGGGCGGCCATCTTGACCGGGAAGTTCTCTAACGACCTGCGCTTGTTTTATGGCGCTCGGACAAAAACATAATCCATTTCGGTTCTTGGCTCTTCCTCCGACTCGCAATTAGACAATGGACGTTTCTTTGCTTATCTTCTTCTTCCTTGTACTGGTTCTTAATCGCCATTGTTTCCCCAACGTAAAAGGGACCTGATGACAAGATAAACAATAGATGAAATCCTAAGACTCGGCAGAGATGTCATACGATACAGACCGGGCACAGACCGCTTGCAAGACTGGTTGCACGACCTACCGACGTCCTCGGTAATGTATATTGCACGAAATCGACTTTTGCAAGATAGCTTTCCCAACTACTGACGCATGGGTATATTTAAAGTCGTTCATTAAATGTACTGGAAAAAATGCGTATACGGATTAAATAAACGTTAAATTCTCTTGAAATTTTGACTTTCTGGACGATTCAAGTGGGACATAAAGCGAACTTAGACACACAAAACGTATATTACTTTCTGCCTTCATAGATGGATTGCATTTAATCCTTCAATCCTCAACTCACCTGAAGACGAAAGATTAATAAAAAGTAAAGAGAGAGAGAGAGAGGAGAGGAAAGAGAGTGATAGACAGAAGAAAAAAAATACCATGCCATCCACAAAGAGAGAGAGAGAGAGAGAGAGAGAGAGAGAGCCACAGACAGAAAGAAAACAAAAACAAAGAAAAAGAAATCCATCTCGATAAAGAAAGCGGTTATCATCGACGCTCCAACGGAAGTTTCTAACGGGATGTAACTGGAGAACGGAAAGCTTAATGCACTTCGCTATCTCATGCTACGAAATGGGCGTGACCTGTTGGATGTTGGGGTGGGGAGAGGGGTAGGGGTGGAAGGGGGTGTTAGGGTGGGGGTAGAGAGGGTTAAAGTTTATGACATGGGGTGGAGTGGGGTGTAAGTGTATGGATGAAGTGTGGGAGGGACTGGGCCTTGGTAGGGGTGTGGGTGGGGGAGGGGGGAGAGAGAGGGGGAAAGTTGTCAAAGGGTGGGTGCTCGATCGTGTTTCCGGTGGTCATGAGGCCCTATGATTGGTTCACAGCATGGGGCCTCATGGATACAATCTCAATATCCCGATCAAACTATCGAACAGAGAGAGGCACCCACAACATAACTTCTATGAAACTATAATTTACATAACATTACGGACATCGAAGACAAACAAACAAAAATAAAACAATAACACCAACAGAGACTACATATACCTTACACTATATCAAAACAAGAAGGACTGTTATTAGGAATTACGACATCCGAGCCATCTGTCCCCATTGACCTCTGAACCTCTGCGAAAATCTGTCGATACCGCGAGGTAACGCCATTCAATTTCGCAAGGGTTGTGACATTAAGAAAGAAATAAACATGTAAAAGCTGTGTTAGGTTGCCATTTTGCTGTTTGTTTCATTCCTTGATAGATTCTGTTTACGGTCCTATAATCAATTTCTATTCACTTACTGGCGTTCTTGACATGTCAGGAAATGTATATGTTATCACCATTATCGTCATCCATCTCAAACGTTTCTCTCTCCGATGAACTTTGTCATTATTCTCCCATTTCTCCCTCCCACCCAACCCTACCTGCCCACCCCTCAAAAAAATCGAGCTCAGTCACGGCTACCGCCACGCGAAGTGCCGAAACTGATGTCGAAATAGGGAAGGGAATGGGGGGGAGGGCGGGGGAAATGTCACGTTCCCATCCCCCCTCTACCCCCCTCCCCCCATTCGAGAAATGGATGGCTGTGTCTGTGCCTACGTGGAGGGTAACTTCAACGCATCGTGTGACCCGATCCGTGGCGGGGTTGCGTAGCAACGGAGGCCCGAGTGAGGAAATTCGGAGTGTGTTCCGTCCCCGTGAATTGTTGGGGGTAGGGGGGGGGGGGTACAGAGGGTGTGAGGTGGGGTGCCTACCTGTGTTGTTTGTTTGCGTGTTTATCTCTGAGATGTATTGGTGCTTGTTCTGAAATGTTTTTTGGCAAAATGCTATATCTTTGTTATATCTTTATATGGGCAGTATTAATCACACCTTGCAAAAACAAACGTCTATCTACAGTACCCGTGCAACTTTTGGCCTACAATCCTTTCCGAATTTGCGTCTTTTCAAAACTCTCCCACCCCCTTTCATATCGAACAATATCCACCTAAGTGAAAATACAAGACGTCCGAATAAGAAAGAAAGATATATGAATAGAAAAAAAAAGAAAAAAAAGTCATCCGTTATGAGACATTATCGACCATGGTCTCTGGTTAACGTTTTCACCTTCAGACACGAAGTTCTTTGTTTACCGGACCGACAACTTTTTGATCACTGACGACCACTTTCTCCATGTGGCCGAGGAGGACGATAAGGAAAAAAAAAACTACACGA
>NW_028234403.1:13272785-13280285 GCF_977035675.1 Penaeus japonicus | reverse complement strand
TATATATATATACACACACATATATATATGTATATAAATACATATATACACACACATACAATGAATACACACACACAAACACACACACACACAAATACAGATTTATTACATGTTTGCCTGTTTATAGATGTATACGTACACACATACACATACCCGCACATACACACAAACGCATTCCATTTAACAAATAGATTAATAATCGAAATGTCTCTGTCATTGAGAACTAGAACTTTCAGAAAATCCTTATGTGATATTATGCAAGAATCGTCCCGAGGACCCTTGAATAATCTTCATCATATTCTGATACTTGACTGACCCAGTAACACGCTGAATTTTAAGTATGTGATAGAAACTCCGCAAAGAAAACGGAGAGTAACGGTTGGCGGAAATTATTGTGCGAATAGCGGATGGCTGGGAAAGGCGGTTGCCAGATGGAAGATGATCGGTCACTTTCACTCTCCGGTAGAGGTCGGGGGCTTATTACCTGCCTGTTGTCGTTCTTTATCGAGAGTTTTGAGTCTTTTTAGCTTGTTTTTTGTTTTTTGTTGGAGGCATCACGCATGCATATCACACATAAACATAATGACAAACACAAATACAAACACAAACACAAACACGAACACGAACACACACACACACACACACACAAACCCACACACAAACACACACACGTACGCACCCATGCACACACACTTTCACTTAAACACACGCTCTCAGAAGCAATCGTATAAAAAATAGCTAGCATTTGACTGTGCACTTGACGACAAATAAACACGTTCTAGAAATATATAAAAAATTATACACGTGTGTCTGCAAATAGATACATGCATAAAGAGAAATTCCATAGATAAATACACTTGTATTTTCTTTCTCTCTCTCTCTCTCTCTCTCTCTCTCTCTCTCTCTCTCTCTCTCTCTCTCTCTCTCTCTCTCTCTCTCTCTCTCTCTGGCTAGCTTCGTGTCTCTTAATCTCAAATTGTTACTCTCTGTTCTTATATTTTTGATGTCCATTTTTGTGTCTTTATCTATCACTCTATCTGTATCTACTTAAAAATCTATACAACTATATATCCAAACATACACATGTACACGCATGTACAACATATAAGTATATATAATAAAATAAAGATAAGTAGATATAGACAAATGCATATATAGACACTAGTTATCTAAGAACCACAACTGTAATATAAAAGAGTGATATTAACCTGAAAGTATAAGATACAAGAGAAAAAAACAAGTGAACGTCGAGTGTTGGTTCAGCTGCGCACTTGTTTATACTTTTCGGACCGTCTGGATCCTAACACCGATGTGCTTTGGAATTTGTTTGTCTTATTAAGCACGTAATCTTAAAGTTTATTCGTCTACGACTGAAAGAAATGACAGGTTTATCGACTTATTTTCATGATCGTATGTAATCATTTTGAATTGGTTTTATGGTATTCAAAATCATAAATCGTAGACGAATCATGGAAAATTAAGAGGGCAAAATGCTTAATTGATTATAGATAAGATGAAAATGTGTGTTTAGTTTTGTGATTATGACACACATATCTAACTCTCTGTCTATCTGTCCATCTACCTATCTATCTATCTATCAGTCTATATGTGTATGTACACACACACACACCCACACAGATATACAAACGAGTATACAAACTTATATGTATATTTACATATCTTATATTCCTCATATACATTTGTATATATATATATATATATATATATATATATATATATATATATATATGTATATATGTATGTATATATACACATAAATACATATGTATATATATACATATATGTATATATATATATATATATATATATATATATATATATATATTCATTTATCTATAACATGTATATGTTATAAATGCACACGAGCATACGAACATATACGTATCTCTTTTACATATTTCAGATTCCTCTTGCTTATCATCGTTATTATTATAAAGTCCTTTGGTTAAAGAAAGAAAGAAAGAAAGAAAAAAACATTTAGTTCTTTTAAAGCCAATTATCATACATCTTGAACCTCTCACCTCAATATTCAGAATGCAAATATTTAACGTTTTCTTTTACCAACACTCAGTATTGTGTCTGTAACCGACGTAAACAAAGTCACGTACCAAACCGTTGTTGAATTTCCCTTTTGGTGAAGACCTGTCTGTACATTTATCCACAAGAATAACTCGAATAGGTATTCTTATCTGTGACTAACACACCGTGCTAATTTCCATACGCTGTGTGTGTGTGTTAAATTGTAGCGTAGATGTGTGTCTGTTTCCTTTGGCTCTCTGTGTGGTCGTTAACTCGTTTATTTACATTAGGGTGTTATTGGAGTCCCCTGATAAAAGGGGGGGGGGGATTTATTTGTGTAAACTCATCTGTATATCAGTCTATTTGTGTGTATTTATATATATATATATATATATATATATATATATATATATATACACATAGTCTATTTGTACATATACATATACATACACACACACAAACACACACACACTCATATATATATATATATATATATATATATATATATGTATATATATATATATATATATATATATATGTGTGTGTGTGTATATATATATACACATATGTATGTATATATATTCATATATATGTATATATATGTATATATTCACGTATCTATCTATTCATCTATCTATCCATATATCTTTATATCTAACTAAATGGGTGTGGGTTTGTGCGTGCGCGTCCACCGTATTGCAAGCGGAACGGGGCGAGCATTAGTGCATGTATGTCAGAACGCCCGTGTGTGTGTCTATGTGTGCAACATTATACATATTCCTCCTGTGGGTGTACTGACCTCTGCTTTATCTGTGTCACTTGACTCCCAGAAACACCATTCGATTCTGACATGACTTGACCAGAGATTCCTGTTTTCGTGTGGATGACTGTGCATGATGTTTATTCCGTGTCATGCAGAGAAAGGGTGAGAGAGGATGAGGGGAACACGTACACACAAACGCATAAGCACAAACAGAAACACGATATAAACATACACTAACAAACACAAATAAGGAGAGAAAACACCCACAAGCAAAATGGAAATAAAATACATGACTGCATTTCGACGCAGTATTTCGAGAAAAGGAAATATGCATTGAAGTCTATAAAACAAAAACGATGAACAAAAACAACAAATGATAATGAAGGGAAATTTTTTTTTCCTTGCAATCATTTTCAATTTCTTATCTAGAATATCACAAGATACATTCCCTTTTTCGGACAAATCATTTTTCGTGTATATATATATTTTTTCATACCTATATAGACCATCAAGGTCTTTTCTCCTTAAGTATCATCAGTCCTTGAGCAAAGGCAGATGAGATGATTATAAACATCCTGGCGATGGAGACATTTTGCCTCCTGGACATCCGCTTACCTAAAAAAGAAAAAAAGAAAAGAAAAAAGAAAAAAATATATATGTACTTACACACACACACACATAAACATATATGTATATACATATCACACACACACACACACATACTCACATGCAGTTATATTATGGTTCATATGTTCTTCGCGCCGTTGCATATAGAGAACAAGTTAGTATCTGCGATAGAGCCCAAACTGCCGTATCGCGCCAGGGGAAAATGTGCCTTACAGTAAGAGAGACCTTGAGTAATAATTTCGAAGCAAACTCACCCTTACATTTGCGTGTGTTGTTATGCACATGAACCAGCCCTCCCGACTCTGGTATTCATATTCCTTCTGATTTCTCCTTCTTTGGCCAACTTTTGCGATGAGAAAGGGAAAGGAAAATGAATAAATATAAGGAACATCCATATAAGGCAAGGTATATCCTCGAAAGACTGACGTCAGCTCGCTTTTTCCTCTCCGGTATGAAGCACTGGATTCTTCCTTATTCGCACTGCCGTCATGATGTGCACAGAAAACATAAGGAGAATGAATAGGCGTGTCAAAGGATGTTCGCGGTTTGTTCTTTGGGATCTCACGTAATTTGCACAATTTACTCATTCTCTATTTCGTTTTTGTATATACATACGATTATGTACGGCACATAATCCAACGTTGCTTTTCTTTTGTCTTCATCCAGAAGTGCGAATTGTAGTACTTGCCTAGTCTCGAACCTCATAGAATCCCCCACGTTGTGTATCTTTCTCTTTTCTCGGAACGGTTTTCTTCCTGTTTCGACTCTGCTTCGAGCTACTTTCTCTTCTTGCTGCTTCGCGGAGTAGAAAGGAGTCGGACTTTCGAATTTCGAAGCGGTGACGTTTCCGCTTTCGGTGGTTCGTATCTACTGGTTCCTGGTTCGGTACTTTCCGTTTCCTTTTTCCGCGTTTTTTTTTACCCCCTTATCTTCCTTTCACTGATTGCGATAAGTGAAGAACGCGGAAGAGAACACAAATCATTTCCTTTCTTAACTTTTTTCTTTTTTTTAATCCCCAATCTCTTTCTCTTTCGCTCTCTCATTTTCGGCAAAGGAATAAGTATTACTTTGTGTCGCTCTCTCTGTTTCGCAATCGTGCAATCATATACATACGAATGAGGCTATGTTTGTCTTTTGTTTTCATACCTCATGCCTCGGTCATTTCTGGCAAAGGTCCTCGAAACAAATGCACAAACACACACACACGCGCACAAATAAACAAAGAAACACGTATCACTTAGAAACCAAGAGCTCTACCATTAAAATATATAAATCAAAATGACACCTGGTACCAAAGAATGACTTCACGCGCAACCACTGACTGTGTCACCGTTACAAACTGCTGTGTAATACGTGATAGTGTGAACAAGCGTGACGCGCGAATGTGTAGTGTCGCCATCACTTTTTAAAAATATCATTTCTGCAGTCACTCGCTTTTTTTCTTTCTTTCATTCTTTTCTCTTAATTTTGGATGTTCATTTTTGAAACCAAGACACCAAAAGGTCATTTTATGATTGCTATACTTTTTTTTTTTTTTTTTTTTTTTCTTTTGAATGTTATCCTTGGTTTCGTTTATATCTTATGCTTATATTATATGAATATTCTATTATGGCTTTGCTCGATGAGCTGTAAATTGTGTTTTTTGGTTCGAAGTTAAACTAATCTTAGTCCAATCTCATGAACACACACACACACACACACACACACACACATAAACACACAAAACACACACACACACACACACACACAACACACACACACACACACACACACACACACACAACACACACAACACACACACACACACACACACTCGCACACACACAAAACTCTACATCATTTGTTAGCATAACGATCGTGTATATTTGTCTGCCCGTTGACGTGTTTGATAGTTTACGGAAACGACACAACAGTAATCCTAGAAGCATACCAACATAAACTTACGCACACGAAGGAATAAAGGAAGAGGGAGAAAAAGAGGGGAATTAGTAGTTAAGAGAAGGAACGGGGGAGAGGGAGCAAAAGAGGTGGATTGGAACTGTTGTAAGAGGGAAATGGGAGAGAGATAGCAAAGAGGGAGAGAAATAGCAAAAAGGGTTCTAGCATTGTTCTGTCTCCAAGGTTAACTGTGAAACTCCGAGCGTTTAAACTACAAGAAATTTTGTGTCGAGTCACTTGTGTCATTAGAAGGTTTGATTTTTGTTATGTGTGAGTCCCTGGCCGTGACTCAAGCTTTGTAAGGCTCGTAAAGGTGTTGATATTGATCAAGACTGACATGGCGAGAAAGAGAGTTACACGCATAAATACTTGTATGCACACACACACACACACACACAAATACACACACACACAAACAAACACACACTGAGTGAGTGAGTAAGTAAGAGAGAGAGAGAGAGAGAGAGAGAGAGAGAGAGAGAGAGAGAGAGAGAGAGAGAGAGAGAGAGAGAGAGAGAGAGAGAGAGAGAGAGAGAGAGGGAGAGAGAGAGAGAGAAGGAAGGGAAGGGGTAAGTGACACAGTAAAATTAGAAGACAATTAGAAACTCCACTACGGCGAGAAGGTCAACTTTTCGGGCCATGTGCCACCTACGACAACAATGGCACCAAGTCGTCTACTATGGCTCTCTGTGACCCTCGCAGCTTCCGCCATCGAGAGAACGGCCGGCGCTCTGTTGCAAAACATCTTCGTTAACATGTGGTCACCATATGGAGAAGAGTCAGGTGATTTCGAATAGACAAAGAGAGAGAGAGAGAGAGAGAGAGAGAGAGAGAGGGGAAAGCATGTGTGTTTATGCTTGTTTGCTTTTCTGTCGCTGTGTGTGTTTGTATGGGAGAGAGCTGGGATTAAAGCATATATATATATATATATATATATATATATATATACATATATATATATACATATATATATATACATATATGTATATATATATATATACATATATATATATATATATATATATATATATGTATATGTATATATGTATATATATATATATATATATATATATATATATATATATATATATATATATAGGGGAGAGGCATCTCATTCGCTCGAAACTTGGAAAATGTTAAGTCCCACTTAAACATTACGTATGTGTAAAGCAACATTACTGAAGATAACAAAGAAACCAGACGAAATATATGTTTCTTTCAGATATTTCCACTAATGCTAGGCAACACATTATCAGTTCACACACTGACAGAAATATATCAGCTGAAAACACCCTTCCCCTCCTGTACGTATATGTCGTTGTCTGATGTTTAGTGACAATAGAGACATAAAAAAGAAGACTTTAAAAATAAGGAGAAATCTGAAAAGAGCATATGACACACCTACGTAATCCTCACTGTTGAATTATCTTGACAAAACAAGCGAAACTACTAGTATTGCTTAACGTGCCGTGACAAGTATTGCTCAAATGAATAACAAATGAAAGGGAAAGGGATAATAAACGAAAGAGATGAATAAAAGACTGAAATATAGAATATACACAAGGCAATGATGGATAAAGTGATACAAATATTTAGATAAAAACAATAGCTAAAAGACAAAAGATAATTAAATGCAAATGACAAGTATTTCCCAACGTACAACTGACATTACTTCGGTTCACCAACCAGACCATAGGTAATCGCTCCCCCCACCCCCGAGATGAATTAGATCCCCTGTTGTGAAAGTTTACTGACAGGAATGAGTGAGTTGAAGTGGGCTAGGGTGGGTTAGGGTGGGCTTGGGTGGGTTTTGTTGGTGGAGGAGAGAGAGAGAGAGAGAGAGAGAGAGAGAGAGAGAGAGAGAGAGAGAGAGAGAGAGAGAGAGAGAGAGAGAGAGAGAGAGAGAGAGAGAGAGAGAGAGAGAGAGAGAGAGAGGGGTACGGTCACATGATCACGTCCTATAATTCAACATATGGAATGCAATGTTCGTGTGTGCAAGAGACTTACAAAAATGCGTAGTCTACAAGAACCTTTCTAACATGTGGTTAGGTACTCGTGATGTGGTTGTTTCTTTAAACTTTGCATTTAACACCGGCTACAGTGCGTGGATGTCATGGTGGATGGTTACACGT
>NW_028234403.1:13265285-13270285 GCF_977035675.1 Penaeus japonicus | reverse complement strand
TTGCGTAATCACACAAAGAACGGATATGACTCAAGTGTCTTTACAGTTTTGATGTATAACTGCAGTGATCATTCTTATGGGATAGACGTGATGTTGCACAAGTGATTCTCATTGATCACAGTTCTCAAGGGAAAACGGGCTTCGGTATACCAGTCGGGGAAAGTAACATTGAAAGAAGAAAGATTAAGAAACAAATAAAGAATTTTTTTTTTATCATTTAGTTGATAGTGTAGGAAAGTCAGAAGATTTTTTCCTTCGAATTTATGTAGAGAATATTTAAATCTTTGTAATGTGGGACTTTGAACAAAGAGCATCAGTTGAACAATTTTTTTCACTCTCTTTTTTCTCTCTCACTCTCGTTCTCTCTTTATTCTTTCAATATTATTTTAAATCATGTACAAAAAAGAGGAAGAAAAATGATGAAAGAGTAGTAGAAGGAAAAAAGAAAAAGAAAAAACAAACACGAAAGCATACTGTTTTAGCACCCATTCATCACCATTTTAATTGGGTTTCTGCACACATAAGTTCATCTTTACTGCGCATTTTGTAAGCCCCGCCCCGCCCTCCCCCTTCCTCTCACGCCGGTTCCCCAGGGCACAATGGGGCATCCGGGACACTGTGACCTCGTAATACTGAAAAGACCACGCCCATTACGCCCTCTCGTGGTCATTTTTTTTCTTCTTCACAAGAATGCGCATCGTTTCTGTTTGTTATTGATCTCAACTACCACTACCACTACTACTACCATTACTGTAAACACCATTCCTACCATCATCACCATCATTAAACATCATGTAACCACCATCCACACCATCACCATCACCATCATTCCGTCTACAACCCTAATCACCTCTTTCTCTCTCTCCCGCAGGCATATCGGAAGGACAAGAGTAAGATGGTGCAGGTGGCGCGTATGGTGTGCATCACCATCCTAGCTGCCGCTTTCCTCATCGGCTTCTTCACTGTAACTTCACAGTGGATCAACAACAAAGCTTGCGACTGTGAGAAGGTAGGTGTGATGACCACTAATGTCTGAGATCTTTCTAAGTTGTTTTCGTGGGATGTTGGCTTATCTGTCTTATGATTTGTTTAGTTATGCTGATCAGAGTCTGTTTGTGGATAATATTTGTGTATAAATATATATTTTTTTCTTATTTTTCAATTTTACATACACACATACGCATTCGAACAAACACACACACACACACACACACACACACACACACACACACACACACACACACACACACACACACACACACACACACACACACATATATATATATATATATATATATATATATATATATATATATATATATATATATATATACATACACACACACACACAAATTCATATGTATATGTAAACACCTAACACGAACCTATTGCTAAGGCGTTGCATATCCCGCCTTCCATTCCCTCGGACTCACTGACATTTCCCTCCCCCGCGCATGACTCAGCCGCAGTCAGCCACTTTCACCGGGCGATCCAGCAACTCATTCCCGCCTGGAAGAAATCATGCACAAAAATCAACCCCAATCCTACATTTCTCCCCCCCCCTTTTTCTTCTTCTAACGCCGCCCGCTACTCCCTCAGGCCGCCCACCATCATGGACCGGAGCACTTGAGCGCCGCCAGCTTCGCAGGTATTCCTCGAGTGGAGCCTCTAGTCGGCCTCAACAATGACAAGATCGACCAGAGAGTTAGCAACAGCCTCGACGCCGGGGATGACACAAGCCTCTCCAAGGTCGACCTCGAGGATGAAGCCAAGCCGGAGATCAAGGTAGAGCAGAAGGTCGTCGAGGAGATCATTCCTCAAGAGGTCAGTCTAGGTCGATTAATTTGCTTATCCGTTTTGAAGAAAAATTCGTATGGAATTGAATAATAGTTTCGATGAATAAAGATCACGATGAATGAAATTAATAGAATGAAAAGACATATCAATATAATGCTATTTAGTTGATGGCGAATGACAATACGATTTCATAAAAAAACAACAAAAAAAAAAAAAAAAAAAAAACAAGATTGAGAAAGTGGAAAGTCACTCCTATGTCTAAAACCTCTCTTCTCCCTTATCCTTTCTTTCAAAAAACAAACAAGATTGAGGAAGTGGAAGCTGTGGTGGACGAAGTGGTGCACGAGTTGGAGGAGGAGGAAGAAGCCATGGAGGAGGAGCGCCTCGGCCTCCAGGACATCATGCGCGCCCAGATGGAGGAGATGAAGAAGAAGGTCAAGCTTCCCATTGACCTCATCCTTGGCAACCCTGCTCTGGTAAGGACGCGTGGAGGAGTAGATGAATAGATGAATATATTAATGAATTGAATATGTTATATAACGAATGCGTGGATGAGAGTAAATGCAGGATACACTAAAGGGATGAACATATCAGAAGATGAATATAAAAGCGCAAATACAAACATAGATTGATTAGATGATTAATTTTAGGACAATGACAGGACATATATATATATGTATATACCTAAAAAGAACGCCCATGCCAACGCCCCCCTCTCTCTCTCTCCCTCTCCCCCCAGGCCGGCCGCGACGTCAACTGCGAGGTGGAGCGGCGCCAGCAGCCCCTCGGCCCCGGCCTCGTCACACAGGCCATCATCGTCACCTGCCACGACAATGACGACGATGATGACGTCACGGAGGAGTCGCAGGAGGCCCTCCCAACCATGCCCCTCGTCCCCCTGCAGGGCGCCCGCCGCATCGCCCCTCCTCTCTCCCTCATCGCCCCCATCATGAAGATGCTGGCCGCCCGTGCCCGCGCGCGCGCCGACCGCCCACAGCCCCAGATCATCCAGACGTCCAACAGTGGCCCCTTCCCTTTCCCCTGCTCCCCCAACGGCCCCTTCCCCTGCCCCCGCGGCCAGCCCAAGCCCACCATCACCATGAGCGGCCCCATCATCCGCAAGGAGATCGTCATGAAGGCCCCCGCCCCGGTCTTCAAGTCCTCCGGCCCCATCAGTGGTCCTATCAGCGGCCCCATCAGTGGTCCTATCAGCGGCCCCATCAGCGGTCCCATCAGCGGCCCCATCAGCGGCCCCTTCCCTGGTCCTCGCCCTAACCCCTTCAGCGGCCCCATCCCCGGCCCCATCCGCGGCCCCATCCCCGGCTCCATCCGCGTCCCCTTCGGCGGCCCCCTGTCCGGCCCCATCAGCAACGGCCCCCTGCCCATCCAGAGCCGCAGGGACGGCCCCTTCCCCTTCGGCCTGCCCCGCCCCATCCCCCTGCCCGCCTCACAGGTGGTATCTAAGTTCCAGGAGGAGAAGGAGGAGCCCCGCCACCGCATGCTGCCCTTCCCCTTCCGCCCCGCCGCGCGCATGACCCCCCGCTTCCTCCCGCTCATGAACCTCTCCCCGCCCTCCGCCGAGCGCATGCAGCCTCCCGTGCCCATCTCGTCCCTGCGACGAGGAGCTGTCAAGATCGAGGAGCTCCCCCGACCCCTCCCCGAGGCCAAGGGACGCGCCCTCTCCTCGCCCATCCCCCTCAAGTTCCTTCCCGGACGCCTTCTCAACAGCACCCCCTGTAAGTACGCCCTTCTCGTGTTTCCTTGATGTAGACTAGACGTCGTGCCTTTGCTCTGCCGGAAACGGTTGCAAAAGATATAAACGGAATTTGCTCATTAATGCAACAATTCACTCACGCCTCTTTTGAAGCTCATGTAATGCTCATATTCTTCAAACTCTGTCCTTAGTCTAATCCAGCTGGAAGGTCGTCTCACTCGATGTCCTTTCCTCCCGCAGTCCTCATGACCTCCAAGCGCACGCTGCCCCCCCGCCCCGTCACCCACATGGAGATGCAGGCCGAGCCCAAGAAGGACGACCCTATGATGCACATCAAGGACTTCGGACCCCCGAGGACCCACACCGTCATCGGCCCCACTCCCCCGCGCCCCCAGCCCCCACAGAACCACCCTCCCCAGCCCCAATCCCCAATCCAGCCTCCCCACCCTAACTTCCAGCCCCCCCAGCCCCAGCCCGAGGTGCACCCCCACCCCAGAGTCCTCCCCCTCAGCCACGCCAGCAACATCCCCAAGGAGATCATGTCCCCGCCCGAGCCCGTCGCCCACATCACGAGGATGCCGCCCATCGCCGGCACACAGATCCCCAGCTTCCCACCCCCACCCCGCTTCCATCCCGAGGGCCGCTCCTCCAGCGTCAGCGAGATCAACCCCGACGCCGAGATGGTCGTCGAGGGACCCGCCTCACAGGGCCCCTCCAAGGCCCCCGGCGAGCCCCGCAAGCATCACCTCCTTATCCTTAACTAATCCCGCGTCCTAATGTGCGTGCGTATGCGTGTGTGTGTGTGTGTGTCCGTGTAGTAATAAAGAAGGTCAGGCTAATCCACACAAAAATGAACTAATTAAAAGACTCGAGTGAGTCTCTAATCTCCGCAAAACTTCATGATTAATCAGCTGGTTTGACCAAAATGAACGTTAGCTTCGACACGACGAGGGACTCAGATAACAGCGGGCGTGCCTTTTCTACCCCGCGTCGCTGGCTGAACACAGGCACACACAAACACACACACACACACACACACACACACACATACACACACACGGTACACATGCACACACGTACACATACATGAGCACATAAATACACATATATCTCTCCTTTTTCTCTCCCCTGATCAACATATTATTTTTAAGTGTATCTACAGAGTATCTACTGTATTACGTTGTATAAATTTTTTTCTTGAAAATGGCAAATTATCACTTTCCTCCGAGACTTCACTAAGCCCCGTTTCAAGTAGTAAATAAACAATCTAAGTCATCTAGTATTATCTGGCGGCGTCTGAGGCGAGAACGTCAGTCGAGACCACGCCCCTTAACCCCGCCCTTCCGAAGTAAGCCCCGCCTACTCCCCTTTTCAGTCACCCCTTTTCTCTTCTCTCGCTCTCTCTCTCACTTTAATCACACTTAAAACAAAGATCTCGATTAGAAATGTTACCTGAAGAAATCAGTCAACCAAAGATAGAATAAACAAA
>NW_028234403.1:13255285-13260285 GCF_977035675.1 Penaeus japonicus | reverse complement strand
AGAAAAGAAAAAGAAAGAAAGAAAGAAAGAAAGAAAGAAAGAAAAAAATATATATACATATATACATGGTTAAGGTATGAACCTCTGCTACAAATCGACGTGAAATTTCGTTAATCTTAACATCAGGCAAACAAAGCAGGTGGGTAAAATCAGGGAGAATTAACCCACAAAATCCTGTTTGAGTAATCACGACATCCTGGATTTAGAATACTTAATGTGGATCACGGCAAAGGCAGAGATATCCAAATGCGGTTAGATAAAGCGTATGATGTATATTTAGAAACAATGTGAGTCAGTCCTAAGCCACTCTTTTCGTTCATCTTTCCAACTTTCCATTTACTTTCGTGTGATTATTTTGTTATAAGGTGTGAAAGAGATTATATATGAGAAAGAGAGAGAGAGAGAGAGAGAGAGAGAGAGAGAGAGAGAGAGAGAGAGAGAGAGAGAGAGAGAGAGAGAGAGAGAGAGAGAGAGAGAGAGAGAGAGAGGGGGGGGGGATTAGAGAGAGATAGAAATAGATAGATAGATAGAAAGAGATAGAGAGAATGACAATTCTTATCTCCGCATCTTCCTTGCGTAACAGCTTTCGCTTACGCTTTCAAATTTTCTTTGTTTTTCGCCTTAAGTGACTTTTCATAACGTAGAAGAGGAAAAAAGGGGAAGGACAGTGAGAGAGAGAGAGAGAAAGAGATAGATCGATAGCTAGATAGATAGAGAGAGAGAGAGAGAGAAAGAGAGAGAGAGAGAAAGGGGGGGGGGGGGAATGAGAGAGAGAGATAGAGAGAGAAAATGAGAGAGAAAGAAAAGACAGACTGACAGACAGACAGACAGATAAATAGAGAGAGGAACAGAAAATAATTCGGTGTGATTCAGATCCAGATGATGTCCGATAAAACGCGGCCACTTTATCTCTTAGATGCCTGTTTATCGGCAACTTATCTGATTACCTCACCTCCCGCCCCCTCCCTTGCCCCTAGCCTACTCACCAGGTGGTTCGCTCAGTGGCCTTCAGGCGGCTTCGGCGGCTGAAACTGCCCTCCTCCGGTGCCCTGGACCCACTTCTCGCCGGCGCCCTGGTAAGTGGAAGGTGGGAAGAAGATGGAGCAAGTGGAAGGACTCAGTTGCCTTGAGTCTAGCGAATTATTACGAAATAGAGATCGCGGGTACAAGTTAGCGAACGAGACCATAATTAAGGATGAGGTTGATAGTTGGCGCCGGGTTAAAAAGATTTCCAATAGGGTAGATCTATAATCGTTAAGGAACTTGTTTGTAAATGGTTATCTATTGAAACGATGGGAGGGTCTGAGTTTATCGCCCATTAATCAACTACAGCAAAAATGCAAGTTGTTATTATTGTGGTGAATGCGAAACGTGTAAACAAACACAGAAGTGTGCTCATTTGTAGCATTGTAATGGCGCCATTCAGTGAAACTTGTTAATATTACATGCAGGTAATATATTGTAACAGATTTCAAGATCACGAAACATCCACTTGAACTTTCAGATGTAGTAGAATTATATATTTTATTTACTCTTACATTTTTATGGCGCGACTGCATTCAAGTTTTTTTTTTTTTTTTTTTTTTTTTGTCCGAGCGAGCTAAACTAGCCAAAAGGAGAGAAAAATCAAACAAACAAACAGAGCTTCATGGTTCTGAATCAGCCAATTTGAAGAAACTTTAATCAAATTTCTTCCTTGAGGGGCATTGACCGCCCGGATTTATTGAATGTCCATCAGTTGTAATTCCTCGCTTTAATGTAGAAGGAAATGGTGTTGGGGATTCCACAGGTCGGAATACAATTCAATCAGTCAGCCAACGTGACAGGTTTATCAGTGTCACCCTCTATGCCACGCCGAATTAAAGGAGAGAGCGAATAACGTCCATATGAGGCACTCCCGAGCAGCTACACCCTTTTGAGCATTTCTAATGTATCGAAAAGCTTCGAAACAGTTCGGATCGGTCTGTTCGGTTCGGAGTCACGGCTTCACTGTCCGAATTCAATTCATCTCCTGTTCGTTTGATATTGCACACACACGCACACACACACACACACATACACACACACACACACACACACACATACACACACACACACACATACATACATTAAGTGGGTGTGTGAATCATCTACGTAGGCCTAATGTCCATTATTGTCACTAACCTTTGACTAGACCAGATAAGATAATGTTGTACATCTTGAAGGGTAAAACATTAGCGATGACTTTCATTTACATGGGTTTTCTAGTGCATGTGTATTTTTCTCTTAATGTTTTTTTTATCATTATTTGTTTAATTATATGAATGTGATTTCAATGATACGTGGAAAAAAACTAAACTTTCTAATTCTAATCATAATTAGCTGCATTGTTAAGGCCAATAACACATTCTTTGTTTGTATTTTGTGTCCTAGGCAATTCTTCTAACCTATTTATCATAATAATGCCACCATCAAAAATTATCATTTGATGATCACATCCTTCCAATGATTACATGAATATTTACACAAAAACCTCAGATATGACAAACAACCTTACTTTCAAAACTCCTATCCGATATTCTGCAAATAACGGACAAACAACCACTGTACAATAACAGATATTAACGAAAGTCAATGGAAGCGATACGTTGTGTATTGTGGATTACGCAATCATAATGTTTGCTTGGAGGGGGTGGAGGTGGAGTGGGGGGCGGGGGGTCTGAGATGTGGTTATCTGTGACCGCGAGTGCATACTTACGGAGGTTTTGAATTCAGATAATGATGTATAATTTCGAAGGGATGGATGTGTGGATGTTGATGTTGAGGACAATGATATTGAAGTGGGTAATGATGATGATGGTGGTGGTGATGAAGAATGATGGTGATGATGACTGCAATGATGGTGGTGAGGGTAAAATCGACGAATGACTCAAGAGAAAGCGAATGAAAAATATCCACGTAAGGGGGTTTCTCTTTCTTCTGCAACTTGCAACTGAACCAATTAAGACCTTGGGAAAATGTGAGAAATCGGAAAAAAAAAGCCGTAATGAACACTGGGAACTAACGACAGCGGATACACAGAGAGAACCTTGTAACAAAATTCGATGAATTTAACAGAAATACTCTTAAGAACCTTCCCCTCTGAAAGAAACGGCGATACAGACACATTCTACTGTCCACATAAAGATGAATTGCCTTCCTTGTTGCAGAAGAGGGTACTGCAACTGGTACGAAGGTCTCGTGCAATCCAAGTGACTCCCAAAAAACTCGTAGAAGTTAGCAGCTACATTTCCCATCGCCTGAACGAGAGGGGGGTCAACTTCAAATGTGAAAAACAATATTCAGGATTGATGCTTTATTACGGATGTCGTAATATACACTGTACAGGTTGCATTGCATAATCGTACGTAAATGGGATTGTCGACGATCATGCAATTCTTGTCTATTGTGATCGAACGTCTAAGCGCGGCAGTGCAGGTATACTTTTATAACTGACAGACAGGTACAAAATTTCGGATAATCTTCGCGAATTGCCAGCCTTCCAAATCTATAATAGCAAGTTGTCATATTAATAAAACACAGCCAAAAAATGAAAGGAAAAACTCGTGACGTTTCGAACTTTTTAAAGAAAGTTCCTCATCAGGCGTAAGCAATCCAAAATTGGATTGCTTACGCCTGTTTGATTGGATTCCTTTCATTTTGTGGCTTTGTTTTATTAACTCTGTTTTGTGCACGTTACTGTGTTTGTGTTTATAAGTTATCTTATCTTTCGCAATAGCTCGGTTTATAAAGATCATTGTTTCCAGTAAGACAGTAGATACATTTGCTGAAGGCTAAGCAACAGTAAAACATTTTTTTAAAAAGTGATATGTCAATCGTATTTTTTTCGTCTCAAAAAAATTAAATAAGAACGAAATTTTGCCTTATTTGAAGTAAACCCATATATCATCATTAGAATAACCACCAAATATCAATTTCTTTGTCAGGTGGACAATGGAAATGATAGAGATAAATCAAATTCCTTTTCAGAGAGAGTGTTGTCACAGTGCCATAGAGGTGCCCGAAGAGGAAGAAGAGTGTCAGTATGGGAAGCGGCCTAGCATGGCTGCCCTTCGTCACCGGTTCCTTGTTGCCTTTCACTTTCCTCATCACGTGAGTCTCTTTCTCTTATTCTTTGATGTAGAAATAGGTTTAATATGTTGGCATCTATAGCACGTTGGTATTTACATCATTGGTAGACTGGTGTTACTGCGAGCTTTTTTTGTTGCTGACTTTTGTTTTTCTTTCTTTTTTCTTTTTTGCGGGAACACTTTTCCACTTCGTTAATTATACATCTCGATAATCATCTCATATATCTATAGCTTCCAGTAGCCTTATATCAATTATTTCCGGTATTCTCTTTTATCATGTCAGTCTGTTTGTCTTCTACTCCAAACTTTTTTTTTATTCAAGTATTACTTTTATAAATGGGAGAGTTCAAGCAAACCGATATTACACTGCAGTATCTTATCCCACAAACAAAGGATAAGATATTTAATCAACTGCTGATAACTAATGGTCGTGGAATGTTGAAGTAAGATTTGAAAGGAATGCGGTTGGTTGAAATATGATAAAAGTTTAGGATAAGTAGATAAGTTGTCAGATCATGCACATGTAATAAGAATATATATTGCTAACTAAAATCACCAAACTGGTTTTATCAGACATTCCTTTCATAGTACACACGTGATGACATTATCAGCAGGAAATCTAGTCAAAGTACTTTTTTTTGTCTCTCTACCGAAGGATGAACGAATGTTACAGTAGCCATAACTGCATGTCTTGCAACCAAAATGTAATCGGTACCAAATGCCCTTAGATACATTTGGTCGGTAGTTGAGGGACATGTCGAGCCGGACTTCCCATACATCAGCGCTACAGGGAATTACCCACCCGAGAGCTGTTTCTTCGGGCAGATGCTCAACATCTTAGCTGTGTTAAGTAAGTTTATTTGTTTATTTATTCTTTTAACGGCTTTTACG
>NW_028234403.1:13240285-13250285 GCF_977035675.1 Penaeus japonicus | reverse complement strand
CTACTCTTCATACAGGGTCCTGGAAATGTCCACACACGGCAGCTGCAAGTTACCAGATGATACTGTTGAGAATAAAAAAAAATCAAGTTAATTATCCATTTTCTATATCAACTCACATGTTCTAAATCTACTCATTAACCCATTGGCAGCGGATGGCATAATTTGCTGCAAAGCCAGAGTCAGTCATAGACGTGGATGGCACTGTGCCAGACATGTAAACCAACCATCCTACTGCACAAACATTTATTTAACCCTATGATGACGGTGCGTCACACCCGTGTGACACAGCTAAATTCCCGATGCCGGGGCCTCATGCCAGTGTGACGTTTCCAATGCAATATTGCAATGGCCCGGCATACAGGTTTTCACTTATTGATGTGCCCCGTCGGGAAAGGGTTAATACTGCGACCAATGGGTTAATTCACGGAATGAATATCGCTATCTACTGGAACTAATGAACGGTATTGATCAGTTTAACTACATCTCTATAGTTTTCTTCTTTTAGCAGCTATGTATCAAGACTGATGACATTTTTTTGAGGAATAGGCTTGGATATGGAGGATATTTAAAAAAAAGTTATATGCATTTTTCTGAAGTTCTGCTAGATATTGATTTTCTCTATATAAAACAATGATAAAAATATACTAATCTACCCAGTATGTGGCATTTACTCTTACAGTACTGACTTATTCAATCCTTTTTCCTCAGTTCATCAGCTTCAGCAGGATATCAATGTGCTTTCAATAAACTACATCTTATACATACAGGCAACTTAAAAAAAAAAAAAAAAAGTTATTTTATAAATAAACAAGAAAAATAACTTGGCTGCTACTTACTTTCCAAAGGTAATGGGAGGAGATCCCTTATCTGCTCCCTGTTTGAAACCTGCGAAAATAGAAATCAAACTTGAGATAATTTTCTTCTCAAAATACCCCAGAAAGACCTCCCTTGGTACAATCCCCTCCACTTCCGAGTTTACCGTTCTGTAACACGTGCTAATATGAGTAAGAGGCACATGTTTCTGGTACAGTTTCTGATACAGCTTGCCGACTTTGGAAGTAGAGGCAACCTGGTGACTGCGTTCAATTGCCGCCAACCTTTCAATCACATTCCTAACTCCTAGTCTAGATGCTCTGCTACTATTATATGTTAGATTTTCCCATGAACCTACCCTATAGTAATAAAATCATCCAGCCTAAGAATAGGAAGGAAGCTATGATAGATCAGTGCCGTATGTTTGTTTGTTTAGAAGGGATATACGAGACACAAAGTTTTCATGTAAAAAATTTTCCCAAACACATTTATTGTTTGCTAACTCAATTACACGATTATACTCACTCTCTCCACAAACAAACCCACACAATTTCTTCAATATAGAAATATAACTTACTCCTAGTTTCTCCTGTATCACTAATTGTAACTATTACAGCTCATATCCACAGGATTGTATGTGCCTCCCTCTCATTTCTACCCCCCCTGTATACTCTACATCTTGGTAATTTTTTCCTAAACAGGCACACTTGGAGTGAATGTGAAGATTGGAGGCCAATAGATGCATAGATTAAGACCAATGAGCATCTGTGGACTTGATTTAATTTTAGGCCTTATATTTTTTTTAAGGCCATTACATTATTTTTTTTCTATATCACTGTATGGTCCTGTTTTTGATAATTAACCAAAATATGAAAGGTGGACTTATGGCATAACCCTAGACAATCAGATTATTGTGGATAATTTAACATATGATTTTGGTATTGAGGCACCATCTATATGCATTGTCCACTTATTGCAATCTTAGTCTATGCTAACTTAATAGTGCAATGATATTAGCCTTGATAACTGGGAAGCGCATGAAATATACATGACAATTGCAAGATAAACACTAAAAAAAATAAACAGTTGTAGTAACTTGTACAATCACAAAAATATAAATATAAATGCAATATCAAAGGAAAACAAACTTCCATTACACATATTCTAGAAAGTTAGGGCAGAAACTGGTGTCTAATTTGATGAAAATTTAAAATTATAATATACATGGGAAGGGTTTCCTGGCCTTTGCTAATGTGCAAAATGGGTGCTAATATCTTTGCTATAATTGATTAAGTGACTAAAATGGTAAGTTTAAAAGTACTATAAATGGTTAGTATATATAATGAGGAATTCGCTAATACTGGAATCATTAGCATTAGTGATAGGGTACTTTAACCCATTAGCAGCAGATGGCAAGATTTGCTGCAAAGGCAGAGTCGGTGATAGACACGGATGGCACCATGCCAGACATGTAAAACAGCCATCCTACTGCACAGACCTTTTTATAATACCGCGACTAATGGGTTAAGAATGATTTATCATGTCTTGAATGATTCAATACACTTCACTGCCAATGATATGACATCATGAGCTATGCATTTTGCACTCAGTCAAAAAGTTGATAAACCTCCCATACATATGGTTAATAATCTGAAGATAAACTGCTAAGATGGTTGCCAGAACACATATGGTGGAAATGCATCTACCTTTGTCAGACCACAGTACCAATGGTGTACTGGTCTAGCCATGATGACATAGATTTGCAACCTTTGTCAACAATTTCAACAATTATGGCCTTGGTCATACTACTTTCTGTTAATCTCTTAAGTTTCAGTTTTTATATATCATTGTTGGTAAATCTTAAAAAGAGGACTGCATAGAGAAAGGAAAGGAAAAAAAATAAAAAAATAAATAAAAATAAAACAAAATAATTAGCAATCTGCAAAACATGATGGTAAGCCCCCTCCCCCCACATCGCTTACTAAATACACACCTGCAGTACCTTGCGTTTGCCAATGTGTTTGTGCCTTTGACTCTCTGGCGAATGAACAACTCTCCATCAAATATATTCTGGCAAGACGGATCAAGCTCCACATTCCTATATATGTATGGTGGAGGTTTGTTGGCATTCTCTGGAGCATCAATGGCATAGATGTTAATGCCATGGATGCTGTCCTAGGTGTAAGATTTACATCTTCGTGCGGTCCTAATCTAAACGTTCACCAATTTGCCAACTCAGGAATTAATACGGTAAATTTTCCGAACAACGCCGCGTCGTTAAATACCACAAAAGTGGTATCGATGGATTCCTTTCAACCTCTACTATTTATATATAGTGAAATTAATGAGCGCTTGCACCCCTGGAGCCCACAATCTGGGTCCCGATAGTAGGGGAGGGCATGAAGTAGATCAGGGAAATTGCGGGGTAAAAATGAATTCCAGCCATAATTCATATGCAAAATCTTAACCAATTACCTACCTAACTTTGCTTAGGTTTGAAGTTTGCCCTAGCCAAGGGGGGGGCTTTGCCCCCACCCCTGTACCCCCCCTTTTTAACCCATTCACGCCGGGTGACGTGATAGCACGTATTGTGGTTTTCGCGTCAGACGCCCTGGACGCGCTATGAGGGGAAGCCGCGCGCTCGGGTAGAGCGAGCGGGCAATCCAGGCTCGTGGCTTGTGCGCCCGAGAATCTCGAGGCGTTAGGTTTATGCGTTCGAGAACCCCGGTATTGCGACCGCGCAAAGCCGGAAAGGCCCCGGTGTGAATGGGTTAAGGCACTACCTCGTGCTACTTTGGTATCACGAAAACCTTAACCCTTAACTACCTACCTCACCTTGCTTAGTTTTAAAGTCAGCCTTTGTGAAGAGGGAGCTACGGTCCCCTGTGGATCTCCCCTATTCAGGGCACTTCGTGATACTTATGATGCGTAATTAGTTCTGTAGATGAAAATGCCACGACCACGAACAACCTTCACACTGTACCATGATGACAGCAACTAAGTCTTCGTCTCATGTATTCCTCAGGATAGAAAACTAGGACCGATAATGACGCGACCCCTCAATAGAGGGCACTTTATAATTATATTGGAAACAATGGGGAATATTGCGCCATCTATCAAGAGAACATAACAGCACATGCAGGTAATTCATTGGGGGTTTCCAGTCCACAGCTTGTTGCTAGCCGTAAATACGTAAACACAGCCATGTTTAAATTTCAGGGCGAGGATGGTGGTGTTTCGGGGTATTTTGCACAAGGTATGTTGCACGAAGTGCCCTACAAAGGAGAGGGTCCAGCGGGGGCAAAGCCCCCCTTTGGCTAGGGATTAATTCAAAACTAGGCAAAGTTAGGCAGGTCACTGGGTTAAGATTTTGCACACGAAATATGCCCCGAAGTAGGACGAAGTAGCACAAAGTGCCTTAAAAAAAGAGACTCAGATTGTGGGGTCCAGAGGTGGAATCGCGAATGATTTCCACTATATATGAACAGTAGAGGTTGATAAGAATCCATCAATACCATTTTTATGGTGTTTCGTAACATTTTACCCCGTAATTTCCCTGATCTACTTCATGCCCTCCCCTACCATCAGGACCCAGATTGTGGGCTTCAGGGGTGCAAGCGCTCATTAATTTCACTATATATGAATAGTAGAGGTTTAGAGGAATCCATCGATACCACTTTTGTAGTATTTCGTAACGTGGCGTTGTTCGAAAAATTTACCATTAATACTAAATACTAAATGGAATCACTAAGAAGGATTAGTTTTTCCTTGATTCCAGCTTGCAGAGTATGGCAAGTCAACATCGGATATTTTCCTCCTATAATTATATTGCACAACTGCACTTGAAATAACTACACATGAAACATAAAATATAATATTTTGGCCGCATTAAATTCGGAATATCTTCACGCTTGAAGTAAACGCCCTAAGTACACGTCTAAATAGGATAAATTGCAAACATTTCCTTTTGCTGTTGCACACTCGAGTTCTCGTTGTAAGCTGCCATACTATAAGCTTAATTTAATTCATGATTACTATAATGATAAATGAGCGTACCTTACACACAGGAGACCATTCCTTACGTCCTAAACACAAATAAAACATAAATTTAATCATTACTACCAATTTACATAAACAAACAAAATACCACATTTCCATAAATACCTAAATAAAGCACTGTAGGAACGAAGGCCCAGTGGAACACCGTCTTTCCCAACTCGATGACCGTCTGTAGTCTCTGGGCAGTGCCTGAGCTGAGCTTCATTACGAAAGTCGAAGGGAGGAAAGGGCCAGAGTTAAATTTCTGAGGTGATTCTGCCTCACGCCGTTCGGGACGATGGTGGTGGTGCTGGTGTGTGAGACGTGAGTTCAGGTTCGAGTAATAGATATCTTGAGAAGACAATAAGGCTTAGATGGAATCAATTTTGTATTAATATTACTTTAATATACCTTAAATATTAAGAAAAGTGATTGGATTTCTCTGTATTTGAGAAATAATCTCTTAAATGGAATTGAGATAAATTTAAATCACCTTAATGTAAACCGGATATATGAATCAACGCCGATCGTCTGCTAAGAAGCGCGTTCGTGTAACTTCTTTATTGAATCCGGATTACTATTTTCACTCTTTTCAGTATTATCATTCATTATTTTTTTACCATCAATAAATGATTTATATCAGTTGATTCTCACATTACGTAACTTGTGTAATACTACAAAATGTTTAAATATTAAAGTTTTTCAGGATGTGTAATCTTATATAATGTCCTCAGCACACGTGGTAAATATAAGTGAGTTAGATTTTATATTAAACATTAGATGATATGTTTCACAAGTATATTTTCATATATCTGTAAGTGTGGGTGTCTGTTTGTATTTTTTATATCTTAGCTATGTTATCCCTAAAATCCATTCTCTCTTAGAAGTAAACGTTTTCTCTTTCTTATATATTAGGAGAAACTATTTCATTCTTTTTCATTCTAAGCTGAATGTAGGGGAGTCTTATTCATTTATCATTCAGTATATAGTTTTTACTAGTATTATCAGTGTATGATTCTAATGATATCTAAAAGCTGTAACTTGTTATGCAGATACATTTTCATAATCATTATTATTATTATTTTTACTATGATATATATATTTTTTATAATTGTTGATACACCAGTGTGGAACCTGTAAATAAATGAGAACTATCATTATCATCATTATTTCTATTATTATTATTATTATTATTATTATTATTATTTTTATTACCATTATTATTATTATCATTGAAATTATCATCAAGATTATTATCATTATTATTATTATTATTTTTATTGTTATTATTATCATTATTATTATTATTATTATTATTATTATTATTATTATTATTATCATTATTATTATTATTATTATCAGTATTATCATTATTATCTTTATTATTATTTTTATTATTATCATCATTCTTCTTCTTCTTCTTCTTCTTATTATTATTATTATTACTATTATTATTATTATCATTATTATTATTATCATTTTTATCAATATCATTATTTTTGTTGTTGTTGTTATTATTATTATTATTATTATTATTATTATTATTATTATTATTATCATTATTATTATTATCATTATCATTATCATTATTATCATTATTATTATTATTATTATTATTATCATTATTATTATTATTATTATTATTATTATCATTGTTATCATTATCATTACTATTAACTATCATCATTATTATTAGTTATTGTGTGTTTCCTTGTCGGTGCCAGGCGCCCGTAGAATCTGTTCTGGGTTCACGCCCCTGTGTTCAAGCACGCCTCCTGCCTACCTGTCTGCCTTGTGTCGGTGGGTTGTTACAGTTATTGAAATTATCATCAGTGCTATCATCATTATCAGATTTATTGATATTACTGCCACTATCATTGTTGTTGTAATTGATGTTGTTATTATAAGTATTTATCATCATTACTATTGTTATTATTATCGTCATATTATCATTATCAACATCATTATCTTCATTATGATGATAATATTGGTAATAATGATAATAACAAGGATAGTAATTGTAATGATAATGATAATGATGATGATAGTAATTATGATAATAATGATAATGATAATGATAATAATAACTAAAATGATAAGGATGATGATAATGATAATAATACTACTAATGACAATAACAATGGTAATGATAATGGTAATTATGATAAAAAAAATAATGATAATAATGAGGATGATTATTAATGTTACTCCTATCATAATAATCATCATAATTACCATTAACATTATTGTTGTTATTATCACCATCATCATTATCATTATCATTATGATCTTTATCATTGATATTATCACTATTATCATTATCATCATTTCTATTATTATCATCATCATTATTACTATTATTATTACCGTTATTACTATTATCATCATTATTACTATAATTAGTAACATTATCATTACTATTAATATCATTATCATATCATTATTATTGCTATTATCTTTATCATCATCATCACCATCATCATACTCATCGTGATAATGAAACAATTATAATGATAATAATAATGATAATAATGATTAATGATAATGATAATTACCATTATCGTTATTATCATGATCATTATCATTGTTTTCATAATTATCCTCCTCATTATTGCTACAATCATTACTTTGCCATTATTGTGATCATTATCATCATCATTACTGATATTATTATCCATATCATCATTATTTCTGTGTTATTATGATCATGATTATTGTCATTATCACTATCATTATCATCATTGTTGATATCATTGTAATACCCATTATCATCTGAATCATTATCATTATGAAAACTATTCTTATCGTAATTTTTATTATTACTATTATTCATTAGTATCGCCATTTGCAATACTACCAATATACTAATTTCTAATGTCGATATTTTAATTATTACTGAAATCATTATTACTATTATTTGCAAGAAAGTAAGTTTAGGGGAAAAAAATATGTGACAGATCCTATTATGTCTTCCTTTCAAATTTAACTTTTTATCTTACTATTATATTTGTTTCTATTCTGTAGATAATTTCCAAAACTTTGCTACATTTTATATATTTTTTCCTTATTTCATATGGAGATAGTGTAATTAAACAGGGAGTTGTCAATGCTGATGTGTATTTTAAAAATATTTCTTCTTCGTTTGAAATTGTCAATACAGATTTGTATTCTAAAGGTATTTTTTCTTTCCTATTCTTACATCGCAATAAACCATATATTTTTATTATTGATCTATTCACAATATCTCTGAAAATATAAGTAATGTTCTATGAAGTTTATATTCTTACAGAGATGAAATACTATATCCGAAGCCTCATTGAATAAAGTGTGGGTGAATATGAGCCTTTAGAATGTAATGAATAAGGTCGAAATCTGTATGAACGATACTACATGACCCATATGAACTGAAAATCCATACAAAAAAAAAGAACTTTGAATATTCTCATCAAACTAAGGGGTTGTTATGACTCTACTCCCTCACTCCCTCCTTCCCTCTCTCTCTCTCTCTCTCTCTCTCTCTCTCTCTCTGTCCCTCTCTCTCTCTCTCTCTCTCTCTCTCTCTCTCTCTCTCTCTCTCTCTCTCTCTCTCTCTCTCTCTCTCTCTCTCTCTCTCTCTCTCTCTCTCTCTCTCTCTCTCTCTCTCTCTCTCTCTCTCTCTCTCTCTCTCGCTCTCTTTTCGGTAAGATTTAAACCCATATTGATTTTTTTTTAGGTTGTCTGTCCATGTTGTAGGAGATGCAAAAGGTAATTGTTTTTTCTATGTTGTAAGTTTGCTTTTATGGTTCTCCATGTTATTCCACTCTTTATCAGTTTCTCAGTAATAAGAAAAAGGTTAATGAAGAAAGCAATACTGTTGATCTGCTGAAAATCTTAATCATAGAACTATAAGTTACTTAAAAAATATGTATTCGAACATAAGTTCATGTACTATAGTTACATCAAACCGCATTTTTATCACAAATAATATCCTATGACATAATATCATACTACAAGGAACACTACATGATCGGACTTCAGAAAAAAAAGATGAAAGAAGGGCCATCAAACTGACCAAAGACTAATGGGAACTTTTACATCGACAAAGATCTAATGAATGACTAAATGTACTCTCTATATCAAAAGAGGCGCCAGACCCTCGTATCCTTCGCCGGGCGAGGAGCAAGGGAGGGCGGGGTGGCCCAACACTCGTCTAGAAGAAGGACACGGCACTCTCGGATCTGGGGCTCCGTTCGTCACACTCCAGGATCGTGTCGAAGTCGGGGACATAGCGGAGGTCCTCGTGATGGCCGGAAGGGTGCTCCAGGGGCGACAGGAAGGTCCCAGGGGGTCCGGCAGGAGGGTAGCTGACGATGGAGGTTCCGGGGTATTCCGTAAAGTGGCCGGAGGACTCGAAGGATTCGTCCGAGACGCTGGATCCGTAGGAATCGAAGGACGTTCGCCGGGTGTTGCATGGGCCCTCCGCGTGACCGTCTGGGTGAATGTTACATCGTGTCAACAAAGGATCGTAATTTCACGATTTTAGTATCACTCTGATTGATTTCAATTGTAATGGATTTCAGTTTAATCTCTTACTAGTAAAAGAGTATTTTGTAAATCAAAATGATGCATTATACAGACGTAACATAAATTCAACTAAATGAATCTCTCCACTTATAAATATATCAGACTTTGACAGGAATACCCATTCGTTGCAATAACGACCCCGAGGATAGTTTCCAATGCCAAAAAAAAGCAGGACAGAGACCAGAGGACTGACCTGAGATAAAAGTCAGTTGAGTGGCGTTGGACCACTCGCTGCCACTTCGGTTGTTCCTGTACTTCCGTGGGGGAGAAGGGTTGGGCGTTGCATTTTGCCTGAAAAAAAGAAGGAAAGAACTAAGAGAACAAAGGTTGTGACTCGACTTACAAAAAGCGACGAGAGGTTTCTTTCAGCTGAATTATGTCTTTTCTGACAAGATGTTTGCCCTCTTGTCAGATATCGAAAGTTCGCGAAGAAAATATCTTACCTGCAGTTGCACTTGGTGTTGCATTGGTCGTCTCGTCCAGAGGAGCACAGTTCACATTCGGGAAAGCGGGGCTCTTCGCGTTTCAGTCGTCTGCTCCACCTGTTGGCGAAGGGGGCCTTGGGATTCTCTCTCTCTCTCTCTCT
>NW_028234403.1:13220285-13222785 GCF_977035675.1 Penaeus japonicus | reverse complement strand
GAGCCATCCTGGCCGCAGCGTCCTCGACCATGTCTACCTGAAGGAGGCGCAGAAGAGGGAGAAGGACGTTGGTTGCCGGCCCTTCATTAAGCGGACACAAAGAGGTGAAGTCACGGGTGATGGAGGGTGGCAGGGTTTAATGAGGGGGAAAGAAGTGAGGCGACGGTTAATGAGGAAGGGGTGATGTCATTATGGGGCAGGGTGGGAGGGGGTTGGGGGGTGGGGGTGCAGGAGGAGATGAGGCAAGGGGGTAGGGGTGCCGTAGGGGGGGAGGCAGGGTGGAAGGGGGTTGGGGAGGGTGCAGGAGGGGATGAGGCAAGGGGGTAGGGGTGCCGTAGGGGGGGGAGGCAGGGTAGAAGGGGTTGGGGAGGGTGCAGGAGGGGATGAGGCAAGGGGGGTAAGGGTGGGTGGGGAGCAGGGAGGAGGGGGTTGGGGGGTGCAGGAGGGGATGAGGCAAGGGGGTAAGGGTTGGGGGAGGGGGGGCGGGGTAATGCGTGTATGAAGGACGCATAACACGTGCTAGGAAATTGGAATTATCAGGAGGAGTGATAATGAGATAGGTACGAGGTCACTGATGAGCTAGGCAATAAATTTGTAGAAGATAAGAAAGGCCGGAGATTAGATAAGATAATTGTGGAGATATCTGTATACAAGAGAAACACTGTGTGAAGTGAATGTTAAAACAGAAGGACAGAATGCATGATCACAAATTAATAACCTCTGTCCCCCCAAAAGAGGGACTGAGTGAAACGTGAAATAAACATATAAACACCAGATATATAAAAAAGGAATATCATTCTAATCCAATCTTTTAAAGTGACTTTGAACTCACCTGATCTTCAATGAGACTAGTGAGATTACTAATAATCCCAACTAGAGTATCGAGATCATGAGGTGAAAGAGTTTGTTCCTCTGTGTTATTTCGCAAGTTAGACGCAATGGCGGCCGCAGATGCATTCCCGGATGTAAGCTGCCGGAGAGGGAGGGTGACGATAAACTCGGTGAAAATATCTTAATAGAAATAATAAGATGGAAAGTTTAGATGAAGTTTAATCTTATAAGTGATTAGTTATCTTTTTGATTTATTTATCTATTTACTTATTTTTATTTATGTTTTATTTTTATTTGTTGAGTGTTGCAAGAACTGAATATAACGAGGGAAAGGGTTGCATATATTGAAATAAATTAGAAAACTGAGAGAAAGATATGAAGATAACAATGATAATGATAATGAAGATAACAAGGATAAAGATAATGATAATGAAGATAACAATGATAAGTCCTACCATATGCATTGCATCGTCGATCCACGGGTACAGACAGTCATCAACCAAATTGACAAGCTCTCCGTCAACACAGGTCACAACCTTTGACCCGACGTGGTCCGCGTTGCAATCCACGGTCATGCTTTCACCCGGACACAAGCACTTCTGTGGACGTGTGAATGCTTGAGAAATTATTACTTGGAAGGGCCTTCGTGTTGGAGATTTTGAAGAGGTTTTCTTGTATTAATTTTGTGTTGTGATATTTTGTTCCGACGAAGGAAGGGTAAACGGAGGAAAGGATGGATAAGGGAAGGGAGGAATTGGAGGTGAAGAAGGGGAACGAGGAGGAAGGGAAGGGGAATAAGGGGGAAGGAGGAGAAGACTAAGAAAGAGAAGGAGAAGATGATGCAGATGAAGAGATGATGATGATGAAGAAGAATATGAAGAAGAAGAGGAAGAAGAGAAAGAGGAAGAAACATAATAAGAAAAAGAATGAGAATGAGAATAAGAAAAGTAAAAATAATCAGAAAAGAAAGAGGAAAAAAGACGAAGAAATAGAAAAAAGAAGAAGAAAAACAAAGAGAAAGAGCAATAGAAGAAGAAAAATAGGAAGAGGGAAACAAGCAAACAACACCAAAGATCAGTATATGCACCTTGAGTCAAATTCAACCCAAGATATCTGATCTTCTGATATTTCTATTTTTGCTATTTTGTTTCCAGTATTTTTTACCATTGTTTCTGTATATCATTTATTATTAACTTTATTAACTGTGAGTCAAAAGCCTATTATAGAAGGTAATGCTAAAAGTGATATTTCACACGGAAACATGATTCAGCATGTTTTTGTTTTTGCTTTTGTTTTATTTACTCGTATGGTGGTATATTGCTAAGTATATTATGAAATGCATCACTTTCACATACTGGATATAATAATATAAAATCTGAAGCAACACAAACTACACAATATGTTCCATGAAATGTTTTACGAAATTTGCAATATATATCGTATGAAATATGTATAGAGGACTCTTTAAGGAAATGCTAGAATATGCGAGATACAAATGAAATATACTATATAATTGAGAAAGAATAAGGAAATATATACTATTCTAATAAGTGAGAAGATTTCAAACAATGAGAAGTTATACGGGAAATGAAGTTCTTCATAAATGGGTTGGACATTCAAGAGCCTGTACTGGACACCAAGAGGAAGTTTTCCTCTGTATTCGAACTTC
>NW_028234403.1:13210285-13212785 GCF_977035675.1 Penaeus japonicus | reverse complement strand
TTTTATTATCACTACTAATATCATGAACATCATCATTATCATAATTCTCTCACAATTAATATTACTGTTATCAATATAATTTTGTTATTATTATTATTATCATCATCATCATTATTGTTATGACTATTATCAACATTATCATTATTATTGTTATAATCATTACCATTATCATTACCACTACCATCATTATTATCATTATAATTAAAATCATTATCATCATTATTACAATATCATTATTATCTTTATTATCCTTATCATTATGGTTACTATTATCATTATCATTATCATTATCAGTACTATTATCAATACCATTATTAACATTAATATCATATCAAATATCATTACTATTATCATTGTTATTATCATTTTTATTGTTATTAGTATCATAATTATCATCATGATTACTATCATAATCATAATCATTATCATTGTCATTATCATTTCCATCATTCTTGTTATTATCATCATTATCATTATTACTATCACTATCATTATCATTATAATCATCATCATTATATCATTATGCTTAAATCATTCTTATTATCATCGAAATCGTCTTATTATCAGTATTATTACTTATATAATTTTATCATTATCACCAGTAAGGTTATCATCATGCAACCATTATCATTATCCTTCCTAATCTTATTATCATAATTATGATTACCAGCATCAATATTATTTGGATTCCATTATCATTGTTTTTATTGCTACTGCTTTTATCATTATCATTATTATATTATCATTATAACATTGTTATATTCATGATTATTATTATTGTTATGATTACTATTATCGGTTATAATGATAGCAACAATGATAATAACAATAATGATAATGATGATGATAATATCATCGCCATCATCATCATTATTATTGCAATCATTATCATCATCATTATTAGCCTCATTATTATTATCATTATGATGACTATTATCAGCATTATCGTCTTTATTATCCTTCTCATGATGATCATTGTTATTATCATTATCATTATTAATACTATTGTCATCGTTATCATTATCACTGTTATCAATATTATTACTCTACTTATTATCATTATGATAATTATGATTATCAGTATATCATCAGCATATATATATTGCCATATTCATCCTTATTATAATTTTAATCATAATTATCACTGTTAATGTTTTATCATTTTAATTCTTATCATCACCGTTATTCCTATCATTATTCTCTCTTATATCTATCTATCTGTCTATCTCTCTCTTTCTCTCTCTCTCTCTCTCTCTCTCTCTCTCTCTCTCTCTCTCTCTCTCTCTCTCTCTCTCTCTCTCTCTCTCTCTCTCTCTCTTTCTATATATATATATATATATATATATATATATATATATATATATATATATATATATATATATATATATATATCTTTATCTCTGTGTGCGTACACACACACACACATACACACACACACACACACTCACACACACACACACACACACACACACACACACACACACACACACACACACACACACACACATATATATATATATATATATATATATATATATATATATATATATATATACATACATACATACAGATAGATATAAAGATGGATAGATATAGATATGCTATATATGTATATAGATACATACACACATGCATACACGTATTGTAAAATACGAATTTTAGAGCGTCGGAGAAGGTTTACGCTCTTTTATATTCATTTTCGTCATGTAACTGGGTGCTATCACTATTTATATCTGATGTCTTTTTTGTCACTTTTTGTCATCAGTTATATAATAATTTTTCTTCTCCATATATAATAGAAAACCACATGATAGAAAGAAGTAATTATGATATTTCCCTAAACTACATACTCTGGAAATTTACTCAACTCGAAGTTGCTTTAGGATCTGATAACCCAACGTTAAATCAACAATAAATTAAAATAAAATCATCTTCGACAAAGGTAGCAAAAAGAAAACAAATACCTAAAAAAAAAAAAAAAAAAAAAAAAAAAAAAAAAAAAAAAAAAAAAGATTGAGGGCAAGAATCACCTCCAAAACCGCTGTTTGGATGACACAAAAAGCAAGAAATCAGGAACTGCATTTCTTCGGCGCTCTCGAGGCCTATACGCTTGGAGTCGACGGGACAGACATACTGGTCCACGTAACTGAGAAGTCCTTCGACCGTTTGGCTCGCGCTCACGAATCCTACAGGAGAAGGAGAGAATGTGAATGATAAAGAATCGTACGAATTTAGTTTTTTTTTATAGTTATTAGTTTTTATATCAATGATCAGGGGCCAATTGTAAATAGGTTCGTTAAGTCCAATGGGAAAATGTGGAGACTACATCGGCAGTGAGCGAAAATATGACTTTTTTTTTTTTTTTATTCCCCCCCCAGATGTTTTACCTAGCCACTGGTATTCTCGTCCTAAAGCCTCGTTAGTGCAGGTATCCCCACACACTTTGCAATGACCCGTATTCATGCTGAGTTCCCGCGCCCAGGACGAGGAATGCGCTGCC
>NW_028234403.1:13202785-13205285 GCF_977035675.1 Penaeus japonicus | reverse complement strand
CAGAAACCAATAAAATACCAATAAAAAAGGGCGTTAGGCAGGGCGACACCATCTCACCGAAGCTATTTACAGCCTGCTTAGAGGAAGTATTCAAGAAGTTAAACTGGAAAGAGAGAGGGATTAAAATAGGGAATGAGCACTTAAGCAATCTAAGATTTGCAGATGACATTGTTCTTTTCGGTGAGTCAGCAGATGAACTACAACAATTAATAAGCGATTTAAATAAGGAAAATCTGAAGATTGGCCTTAAAATGAACATGAAAAAGACTAAAGTCATGTTCAACAGTCGAACCCCAGTTAAGCAAATACAAATACAAGGCGAGGTACTAGAAGCAGTGAACGAGTATGTATACCTAGGACAACTCATTCAGTCGAGTACATCCTGCGAAGCCGAGATAAAACGGCGAATCAGGCTAGGTTGGAGTGCCTTCGGTAAACATAGTAATATATTACGAAGTAGTCTGCCACTATGTCTAAAGAGAAAGATTTTTGACCAATGCGTCCTCCCGTCATGACATATGGATCAGAGACATGGACTACGACCAAGGCACTCGAGAGGAAATTAGTAAGCGCCCAAAGAGGAATGGAAAGGCTTATGCTAGGAGTTAGCTTAAGAGACAAGAAGAGGGCCACATGGATCAGGCAGCAAACAAGAGTAGAGGATATACTCAAGACCATCAAAAAGAAAAAGTGGCAGTGGGCTGGACACATATATCGGAGACAGGACAACAGGTGGACAAAGAAAACAACAGAATGGGTAATACACGACACAAAAAGACCCAGGGCAAGACCAATGACTAGATGGCGGGATGAAATAGCAAAATTCGCAGGAGTAAACTGGAATCAGAGACACAAGACCGGAATGACTGGAAAAGATTGAGAGAGGCCTACGTCCTGCAGTGGATTGATACAGGCTGATGATGATGATGATGATGATGATATATATATATGTATGTATAAAAACATATATATATATATTATATATATATATATATATATATATATATACATATATACATATTTATATATATATATATACATATATATATATATACGTATATATATATATATATATATATATATATATATATATATATATATATATATATATATACGTATATATATATATATATATATATATATATATATATATATATTATATATATATATATACATATAAATATACATATTTCTTTTTTATGAGGGATCTAATCATGCTTTTGTTCACCTTTTGTTAATGACCTTAGGTGGATATTGTGTTATGTAACCTTGTAAAGGAAGTATGTTTACATTTTTCAAAATTAATCTTTTATTTTTTGTTTCTTTGTTATTCTTATTATGACCTTTATTCTTGTTATTATTGCATTATCATTATTATAATAATGATAATTATAGTAAGGATAACAATAATAATGATGAAGACAATGGTAATTACAATAATATGATATATCATAATGATAATGATAATAATAATGATAATAGTAATACTGATATTGATTATAATAGTAGTTGTAGTAATGATAAAGATAATTATAATAATACTGATGGTGATAATAATAATCATTATTACCCTATCATTGTTGTTATTGCTATTGTTATCGTTATCATTATCATCATCCTCGTTATTACCATTATCATTATTATAACAGTTAACATCATTAAGACTATTATTGTCATTATCATCATTATTGTTATTATTGCTGTTGTTGTTCTTCTTCTATTTACTACCAATATATTTGATAATGATTATCATTGCAAAAAACATCATCATCATTATTTCCTCTTGCTATCATTTCCCCCCGTTGTCCGAATTAAAACAAACAAACCTTAAAAAATACTTTCTTTAAATATCCTCGGGGTCAATCTTTTTCGAATAAAAAAAAAAAAGTCAGAAAAAATAGTAATTTATAATGTCATTCAACCCGATAAGGACCTCATCAACATCTTGCAATCAGTCTCCAAAATGACCTATTGACGTGACCGTACCACGATGTACGAGGCAGACCGTAGATAAGAGTGACACATTCCTTTGTAGTCTTGTAGAAGAAGGAAAAAGAAAAGTGAGAAGAAACGTCAATTTGGGGGAAAAATACGTCACTTCTTCTTATCTTTTATCTCAATTTGTGAAATTATTTTTTTTGTTTCTATGTCGATGGCGTGCATAAACAGGTACAGTATATGTAGTATATTTGTCTGTTTATGTCTTATTGCGTGTGTCTAAATTCCGTGATTTATGCAATCATTGCAGGCGTGTATTTTCTTACACCTTGCATTCACCACCAATTACTAAACTTCAAGCATTTCAAAATAGGGTTAATGACTTCAATCATCATGAAATAGTGATTGGGAAATTTTGTTCTTAATATGATTATGTCATATTCCGTCCTCTAAGAAATAATTCTTGAACACAGCTAACTGGTATTGTTCAAAATTGTTACTAAGATAAATCATGCATAGAAGAGGAGGAAGGGGGGGGGGGGGTAGCGATTTATACCATTTT
>NW_028234403.1:13187785-13190285 GCF_977035675.1 Penaeus japonicus | reverse complement strand
TCTTCTCTCTCTCTCTCTCTCTCTCTCTCTCTCTCTCTCTCTCTCTCTCTCTCTCTCTCTCTCTCTCTCTCTCTCTCTCTCTCTCTCTGTCTCTCTCTATATATATCTCTCTCTATCGTCTTTCTTTTCTCTCTTACGTATTTTGTTTACTTTCTTTCTTTCCAAGTTCATTTTCTATTTTTCTTTCTTTTCTGTTTTTCGTTTATTTTCGTTCTTTATATATTTTTTTCTTCTCTTTCCTTCCCCCTCCCTCCCCCCTATCCCCACCTTCCAACTTCCTCGCCTTTTGAGGCCTTACGAAGTCTATCGAAGTCACAATCAACGTATATATAATCTTTTTTTTCGTCGTCTTCAAAGCCAAAATATCTGTGGATTCCCCAAAATCTTGATTATTATCATTCTATCTTTTTTTTTCTTTTTTTTTATTCAATAGGGTTTTCATCATGACTTTACACCTGCGCCCTTGACTTTTTTTTCTTTTTTTTCCTTCTCCTTGTTCCCTCTTTCTGAGAAATCCAATTTAATTTTTGTGCACGTGCCGAGTTTGCTTGGTCGTTCTCTCTCTCTCTCTCTCTCTCTCTCTCTCTCTCTCTCTCTCTCTCTCTCTCTGCCTGTCTTATTTGCTTTTTCTCTCTCTCTGTTTTTTTTCTCTTTCTGCTCTCTTTCTCTCTCTCTCTATCATTATCTCTGTCTCTCTCTCTCATTTTCTCTGTCTCTCTCTCTCATTCTTTCTGTCTCTCTCTTTCTCATTCTCTCTCTCTCTCTATCATTCTCTCTGTCTCTCTCTCTCTCTCTCTCTCTCTCTCTCTCTCTCTCTCTCTCTCTCTCTCTCTCTCTCTCTCTCTCTCTCTCTCTTTCTCTCTACTCCTTCCCCCTTATTGTGTGGAAGGATTCTTCGCCTTTATCCTACGATATATTTTCATGCAATCGTGTATTCTCTGTGCCTCTGTCTTTTCCCTTCTCCTTCCCTTCCCTCCTTCATCTTCCCTCTCGGATTCTCTCCTCTCTTTCCCCCTCTTTCCTCTTCTTTTCAGATCTTCATATCTCTCCCCTATTCCTCCCTTCCCTTGTTTTTCCTCCTTCTCCCTTCCCCTTCCTTCCCTCTCCTTCCTGCCTCCCTTCCCCTCTCCTCTTTTACTCTCCCTCGCCTTCCCCCCTTATCAGATCTTCATCTCTCTCCCCACTCCTCCCCTCTTTCCTTTCCCCCTCCCTTTCCCTCTCCTTCTAACCACCCTTCCTCCCTCCTCTCCTTCCTTCCGCCCTACCCCCTCCTTCGCTCTCCTTCCTTCCCCCTTTCCCCTTCCCTTTTCTTTCCTTCCTCTCCCCCCCCCCTTCCCCTTCCCTCTACTTCCTCCTCCATCCTCCCCCTCTTTCCTTTCCCCTTCCCTCCCCTTCCTTCCTCTCTTCCCTCTCATTCTTTCTCCTTACCTACTTTCCTCTCCCCCTCTCTCTCCCCTGTTCCTCTCTTCCCCTTTCCTTCCTTTCCCTCCTTCAGTTTTATATAATGTCAATGGAAGCAACAGATTAACAAGCCTAGTCTGACCTTGCTAATTTACTGAGTGCGAGCAAGGGTCTTATGTTTTTGTTTTTAATTTTATTTACGCGTCTAAAAGGTGCGATAGATTATATCAAAAGCTCTATGATATAAAATAACGTAGTTTAACCTGTATATTTCTTTCGTCTTCTGATTTTTATCCCCGTTATTGCATTTCTGAGCAGCATTTTTTTCTTAATTAATACACACTTGGAAGAATACATTTGTTGCGTTTCACACAAACACCAAAAAAGCAGGTAAGAAAAGTTCGTTAAAAACAAAGAGAGAGAGAGAGAGAGAGAGAGAGAGAGAGAGAGAGAGAGAGAGAGAGAGAGAGAGAGAGAGAGAGAGAGAGAGAGAGAGGAGAGAGAGAGAGAGAGAGAGAGAAGGAGAGAGAGAGAGAGAGAGAGAGAGAGAGAGAGAGAGAGAGAGAGAGAGAGAGAGAGAGAGAGAGAGAGAGAGAGAGAGAATGAGAGAAGAGAGAGAAACACACACACACACACAAACAAATATACATACATACATGCATACATACATACATACATACATACGTACGTACATACATACAATCACACAGACAGACAGACAGACAGGCACTTAGATGACTTTCCTTCAGTTTCCCCTTAAAGTGATCCTTCGCCTTTTCTTTCTTAACTAATGTTTTTGTTCTCTTGGTCTCATCTCCTTTTTTATTTCTTTTTATTTTTCTTATTCTTGTCACTGATCTTTCCTTTAATTTATCATCCCTTTCTTCGTCCCTCGTGTGCGTTTGTATTTCTTTGTGTGTGTGTCTCTTTCTTTGTCTTTCTGTCTTTCTTTCTCTTTTTCTGTTTTCGTCTTTTATCTGCCACTCTCCGCTCTCTTTTTCTCTTCCTTTCTTCGTTTTCCTCTCTTTCTCTCTCTTGTGTGTCTGTCTGTCTGTCTCTCTTTCTATCTTATTTCTCACTCGCTCTCCCTCTCCCTCTC
>NW_028234403.1:13175257-13182685 GCF_977035675.1 Penaeus japonicus | reverse complement strand
AGAGAGAAAGAAAGAGAGAGAGGGAGAGAAAGAGCAGTACTCCCTTGTCTGTTCTCTGTTCTTCCGCCTCCTCTCGTGTCCTCAAGGAACGCCTCATATTCTTATTTTCTAACTTCTAACAGAAACGACCTTCCTCTGGCAACCTTCTCGAATATTCTGTTAAGTTCTTTATTATCATCTTGCTATTCAATTAATGTAAGAGACGGCACACAAAATCCCGCCATAAAACAGTTGGAACATTGGTGACATTCAATATCAAGTCTATAATAAAGGACAAGAGAGAGAGAGAGAGAGAGAGAGAGAGAGAGAGAGAGAGAGAGAGAGAGAGAGAGAGAGAGAGAGAGAGAGAGAGAGAGAGAGAGAGAGAGAGAGAGAGAGAGAGAGAGAGAGAGTAACCCTGCCATATCCATTTGTATTTATATATCATGTTTACTTTTATTGTTATTATGATTATTGAATATCATCTACATAAGTATACTTATTCATATATACACATATACATTATTATGTAATGTACTCTTCCATCATTTTATATATGACTAAATATCTTAACACACACATATGTACATACATATACGTACACTCGCTGCTTCACAAACCTGTTTACTCTTCTCTGTCTGTCACGCTAGACTTATCTGTTTTGTTTTGTCTTTCCCTTCGCAAGAGCCATGTGCACATGCGACACTTCCTTCTTCTCATTACAATAGCACATGTTCCACACACGTGATTCACACATACATCATCATAGACATCATCATTCACACAAACACTCAAACAAATAATACATTGTTGTAGAGAGTCTCCTCTCCGGGAGCAGAGGAGCAGCCCTCAATCTAACACACTACTGTTCAAGCTTAAGCAATAAAGCTAAAAGCTGTTTCAGCCAAGTTCTTCACATCCTAAGTCACGCTACTATTATTCTTGTAGAGTAAGAGAGAGAGAGAGTAAGGGAGGGAGAGAGAGAGAGAGGGAGAGAGAGAGAGAGAGAGAGAGAGAGAGAGAGAGAGAGAGAGAGAGAGAGAGAGAGAGAGAGAGAGAGAGAGAGAGAGAGAGAGAGAGAGGAGAGAGAGAGAGAGAGGAGAGAGAGAGGAGAGAGCAGGGGGAGAAGAGAAAGAGAGAGGAGAAGAGAAGAGAGAGAGAGAGAGAGAGGGGAGAGAGAGAGAGAGAGAGAGAGAGAGAGAGGAGAGGGGGAGGAGAGAGAAGTAAGAGACAGACAGACAGACAGATAGATGGATAGATAGATAGAGAAAGAGAGAGAGAGCATCCTGTGACCCCAGAAATTAAGTCTCGGCACCAAAGAACGAGGTAATAGGCATCACATCCTCCCAGTTGTCAGATGTGTGTAAAATTCAATATCCGGTGAACTGAAATGGCTGACTGGCGAAGTGACATGACTGGAAAATTTCTCTTCTTAGTCTTACGAGAGAAAGTAGAAAAGGCGTGGTCGAGTGTTGGGGGGTGGGGTGGGGGGGAAGTGAGGTGAGGGGAGGGGGGGGATTAGATTAAGTAGGTAGGGAAGTTGGAGAAGCTTTTGCCGTTCGGGAGTTTTGAAAAAATCGAGTTTTTTGTTGTTTTTTTTCTTGGGAGGGGGGGAGGTGTGGGATAGGTGGGGTGTGGTGTGGGATTGGGTGGGTTGTGGGGTTGGGTTGGAAAGTTTGATTCTGCGTGTGGTTGTTTTAGTATGTGTATGTGCTTGTTTGTATGCTTGTGCTTTCATCAATGCGTGTCTTTGTGTAGAGTGAGTTCTTTGGCTTCTCTTCCTCCACTCATTCAAGTCCTTTTAATTCTTCTCCCTCCCCCAGAACACCTCCTCCCTCCTCCTTTTCCTCCTCTCCCTCCTCCTCCCTTCGTTATCACCATCTATTCGTCTTGCCTCTATCATATTTCGCCATAAACGGTGACGAAAAAGTGGTGAAAGGAGGTGAAGGGAGAGCTTTAGAAAAAAACTTGGATCTTCGGGTTGGCACTTTCGTTTCGGTTCTGGTTCTGCATTGCCTCCTTTTCTCGGGCGGGGTGAGATGAAGAGAGAGAGTGAGAGAGAGAGAAGAGAGAGAAGAGAGACGAGAGAGAGAGAGGTGGTGGAAAGCGCCTCCGAGGTTGGCCCCCCAACAGTCATGGTACTTTGAGAATGGAAAATGATTGACGCGAGTAGGAGTAACATGTGACCCTTAAATTAAATACCACGACGTCTACGAGAACATTTCAACTGGAGCATGTCTATCCAGTGTCGAAACTTTTACCTTGCCAAAGTATCGAATGTATTAACAAAAAAAAAATACCTTGACATTACTTCTTCGTGGTGGAAAAAGTCGTCAAAAGGATGCACAATGAGTCCTCGCCTCGCCATCACTCGCAGATCCTCCCTTGTTTCACGGCGATAACTCTTCCCCTCCCTCCTCGCGTCCATGCTATGTAAGCGCGGAGCGCGCGGCGGGAGGACCTGCCAGGGCAGTCCTCCCCTTAAACCCCCCCCAGGGGCCTCCGAAGGGAAGTGGGCACCCCATCCCTCTCTACCATACAAGAAATAGGACTCCCTCTAGCCCTCTGTCTTCTCGAACACACGCTCTTCCCCCGTCGCTAAGCCACGGACTTCCCCTTCCTCCTTATGCTCCCACTGAAAAATGTAACGCGAGTCTGGGATCTTCGAGATTTTCCTTTTTTTCTTATTCTTTCTTTTCTTCTCGTTTTCTAAACTCGCTCTGGTTTCGCTCCTTCAAACTCCTACCGAAGAACCATTCTAACCATGTCGCCCGGCCTCGCCTCATTCCCTTCGGGATGATGGTCGGTTCGATCCTAAGCTTTACAATTGTGCCCCCCCTCCACCCTCACAAAACAACCTACCCCTCCTTTCCCTCAAACACCCCCACTCCCCCATCGACCAATACGATCCCTTTTCCCGATCTCCTCCTTCGTCAACCTTCCGTGCGAGGTCTCCGTCCTGCGAGGCTTGCTTCCGTGACTCGCCTTAGAGAATCCTTTTCCCCTGCAAAACGCTTTCCTTTGAAGCCATCTAATCACTGAATAAAAGTCGACCGCCTTCTAGAACCCTAAACGACGCCCAGCGAAACGCGGGTTTCACTTACTACTGACTAAGCTGGGCGTTGCAAACCAGGAAGTCTGCACGCTTTTTACAAACACAGAGTTGTATCAACAGCTTTTTAACCAAAGGCCTTTTGGCTGCCTTTTTGAGTACTGCGCAAAAATACACGTGAACCGAACATGATAAAACAGCATTTTTTCCAGAGGAAACGAAACGATTAAAAAACATGCCTCCTAATAAATGACAATTACTGGAATAAAGATAAGCATGTTTGTGTGACCAATATACATACGTTGCATGCATACACACGCAACGTCCGGCACACGCACTTACACATACACAATAGCACACCACACCAGCACGCAGCACACACACATTAGATATATACTTGTACATCTATAACTATATAATATATATATACATAGTATTTATGACATAGTCTATATGGTAGTATAGATATACAAATATATATATAGTAATATATATATAGAAGATATATATATATATATGTATATATATGGCGCTACAGAACAAATATAGTATATATATCAATAATATATATATATATAATATTTTATGTAAATAGTATATAGCATGTATTATATATATTATATATATATATATAATATATATATATATATATAATAATAGATATATATATTATATACACACAACATACATTGTATATAATATATGTATTTACATATATATAATATATAATATATATAATATATATAAATATAATATATATATGCATATATGATTTATATATATATTGATATATATAGATATACATTCATATATATCTCATATCGAATAATAATATATTAATAATACAATATATAGGGGGGTATTATATTATATATATATATATATATATGGTAATATAATTAAACTCTAGGTAAACATATGTGTAAATATATATAACATATATACATATATATAATAAAGTATATATATATATATATATAGGAATAAAGAAAGTTACTACATTTATGATATCAAATAATGTAATGGATATATACTCCTCATCACTAAACCATATATATATATAATACTTATGTATAAATACTCACACTATATATTATATATATATAACTATATATATATATATAATATATATACATGTATATGTATTATTACCATAAAATGTGTTATATATACAATATATATCCACTATAACTATATACTATATAAGACTACTACTATATATATATACTATATATACAAATATATTATAATCCATATATATATATACTATCTATATATTATATAAATATATATATACAGTATAAATATATATTACTCCAAGTACTATCGTAAATACATGTACATATATATATATATATAGTTAATATATATCCGTATATACTATATAAATATATATATATACATATATACTCACCTAATTGTATATGTATATATATATATATATATACTATGATATATATATATATATATACTGATAATTTAACTATATATATATAATATATACATATATATACACCATCACACACAGACGGACACAACTACACACCCCACGAATCCCACCACAACACTACACACCCTACACACACACAACCACCCTACACCCCCCACTAACACATCCTAATAATAAATTAACTAAAATAATTTAATATACTACTATCAACTATATAATATCTAAGTAATATAATATACTATTCATGGAATATATATCAATCCCTATAAGCCTCACCATACATATCATAATAGTGTAATATACTCATAATATATAAGATATAAGATATAACTATATAATAAACCGAATATAATAAATATGTATAATATCTACATATAATATCTACCTAGCCTAACACTTGTACCTATAGCTATATATCTCAATCAACCCTCCTATTGAATAATTACTTATTTTGAAATGCATATATATTATAGACTATATATAATTATATATTATATATATATATATATATATAAAATATAATATTACCATAGATATATAAATATCTATATATTTAATAGATATATCGATATATATATAATTATATAACTACATATATATTAATAATTAATATAAGATAATATATAGTATATACTGTATATTTATAATATCTATATATATATATATATATATATATATATAATAATTATAATATAAATATTATATATAAAATAAATATATATAATATATATGCGCGACACTGAAAGAGGCAGATAGAGAGACAGAAGATAAAGAGACATATAGACAAATAGTGTATAGACACATGGCTACAGAAACAAACAGGAAGAGATGATGTGGCAAAAAATGATAACAAGAACATGAAGAAGATTATAAATAAAGAAGGCAAGAAGAAAAAAAAGAAAAATAAAAGAAATAAATAACAGAAACCAAAACTTGAACAGAAAAACAGACAAACAAAATCAAATCAAACGAGACACAGATACCATCATAAAACAAAATAAAGCAGTAAAAAAAAAAAAAAAAAAAAAAAAAAATGAAAAGAGCAAATGAACCGACGTAGCAGAAATGACGTAATAATTATAGATGAAGCAGAAGAATTAAAAAAAAAAAAAAAATGGCTCCCAGAATAGATTACGAGACGAGTTTAATGTGATTAAAACTTCGTCAGGAGTCGAGGGTCACATCTCGAGGTCCCAACGAAACTTTGTACCCCCCCCACCCTGTACCACCCCCACCTTCTCCCTCCCCCTCCCCTCTCCCTCTCCCTGTAAGCGTACTCCGCCAGACGAAACCAATCTGAGAATGGAAATCTCTAACGATGCGATGGTCTTATTTTTTTGAGACGTTAGGGGAGGAATTATTTTATACACACACACACACACACACACACACACACACACACACACACACACACACACACACACATATATTATATATAAATATATATATATATATATATATATATATATATATAGGTATATAATGTAATAGATAATGTATATAATTAAAATATAAAATATATATATATATATTATATATATATATATAATTATATATATAATACATATATATACACACACATAATTCCGTAAACACACACACCCACACACACGCACACAAAACACACACACACACACACACACACACACACACACACACAACAAAAAACACACCAACACACACACACACACACCCACCACACACAACACACACAACACCCACACACACATCCACACACACACATATATATATATAATATATATATATATATATATCTATATAACATTAATCTATATACCTATAACTTTCTCTCTTATCATTCCCATCCCTCGCTGGCATTCACTATATCCCCCCAACTCTCCACGGCGTCAATTCACTATATCCCCCACCCATTTTTTTTTTTCCTCAAAAAAAATATGCAAAGTTGAAATCCGTTTATAGAAAAGACAGCACCAGGGTCCCGTTATGGAAGAAAGATAAAAAAAAGTTACACCAAATTGCATATACAATATATAGGGTAAGGGGAATAATATGCTATATATATATATATATATATAAATAATATATATATATAAAAATAGATATATATATATAATATATATATATATTATATATTATGCATATTCATATTCAAATAGCTATTTCATTCCAGCAATGTATATGAGTCTGAGTCAAACAACCCAATGTTTCATATTTTTTCTGTATCTTCGTAACTATCCGAACAAGCCTAGCCAAAATGGCTTCTAATTTTGGAGTGACCATAGAGAGGAGAGCAAGCTCGAGGTTCTGAAAGAAGACGCAAAGTTTATCCAGCTTAAAGCAATTTGCTTTGCTCTTCTTGAAGGATCGAATGGAGGAAAGCCAAAAGTGATGTCCAACGGCGAAGAAGGTCAAGACTAGGCTGGATTTCGGTCGCACAAATGGCAAATGCTGCGTTTTTTCTAATCCGATTCTAAAAGTGAATTGCAGGTACTGTATTTATTCATACACTTCTCTAAATCACTCCTTATGAATAAACCCTTTTTTTTATATAGTGTGTGACAATCTAGTTTTTTATTATGTAGATAACCAATACACTTCCTAATTGATGACTAATGAACCTGTAGTTAAATATGAAACATCATTTGTATCAGTAATTTAACTTCATCATCAGTGTTATTCATATTAACTTAAACGCAGAAAAAGAAAGGAAGAAGAAGAAGAAAAAAAAATAAAAGACCGTGACCCTATTCCATCCATTCACAGAGACCGCACTATTCCACATCCAATCACAACCGTAATTTTTTTAGACCTAGAAACAACCTTATGTATAATGAATGAGATACAGCAAAGCACAAACAGCACATCATTTGTTTTGCGTTCTCATCACAACAAATTTCTTTGAACTCATGTTAAAATGTTAATGCCCAAAATGATGCCTCTAAACCAAAAAGCGATATATAAAATA
>NW_028234403.1:13154171-13159171 GCF_977035675.1 Penaeus japonicus | reverse complement strand
AAGGTTGACTGACGATCGCGGGACGGAGATCTCGCGTGGAAGGTTGACTGACGATCGCAGGACGGAGATCTCGCGTGGAAGGTTGACTGACGATCGCCGGACGGAGATCTCGCGTGGAAGGTTGACTGACGATCGCAGGACGGAGATCTCGCGTGGAAGGTTGACTGACGATCGCAGGACGGAGATCTCGCGTGGAAGGTTGACTGACGATCGCAGGACGGAGATCTCGCGTGGAAGGTTGACTGACGATCGCAGGACGGAGATCTCGCGTGATAGGTTGGCTGACGGTCGCAGGACGGAGATCTCGCGTGGAAGGTTGACTGACGATCGCAGGACGGAGATCTCGCGCGGAAGGTTTTGACTGACGATCGCAGGACGGAGATCTCGCGTGGAAGGTTGACTGACGATCGCGGGACGGAGATCTCGCGTGGAAGGTTGACTGACGATCGCAGGACGGAGATCTCGCGTGGAAGGTTGACTGACGATCGCAGGACGGAGATCTCGCGTGGAAGGTTGACTGACGATCGCGGGACGGAGATCTCGCGTGGAAGGTTGACTGACGATCGCAGGACGGAGATCTCGCGTGGAAGGTTGACTGACGATCGCGGGACGGAGATCTCGCGTGGAAGGTTGACTGACGATCGCAGGACGGAGATCTCGCGTGGAAGGTTGACTGACGATCGCGGGACGGAGATCTCGCGTGGAAGGTTGACTGACGATCGCGGGACGGAGATCTCGCGTGGAAGGTTGACTGACGATCGCAGGACGGAGATCTCGCGTGGAAGGTTGACTGACGATCGCAGGACGGAGATCTCGCGTGGAAGGTTGACTGACGATCGCAGGACGGAGATCTCGCGTGGAAGGTTGACTGACGATCGCAGGACGGAGATCTCGCGTGGAAGGTTGACTGACGATCGCGGGACGGAGATCTCGCGTGGAAGGTTGACTGACGATCGCGGGACGGAGATCTCGCGTGGAAGGTTGACTGACGATCGCGGGACGGAGATCTCGCGTGGAAGGTTGACTGACGATCGCGGGAGGATCTCGCGTGGAAGGTTGACTGACGATCGCAGGACGGAGATCTCGCGTGGAAGGTTGACTGACGATCGCGGGACGGAGATCTCGCGTGGAAGGTTGACTGACGATCGCGGGACGGAGATCTCGCGTGGAAGGTTGACTGACGATCGCAGGACGGAGATCTCGCGTGGAAGGTTGACTGACGATCGCAGGACGGAGATCTCGCGTGGAAGGTTGACTGACGATCGCAGGACGGAGATCTCGCGTGGAAGGTTGACTGACGATCGCAGGACGGAGATCTCGCGTGGAAGGTTGACTGACGATCGCGGGACGGAGATCTCGCGTGGAAGGTTGACTGACGATCGCAGGACGGAGATCTCGCGTGGAAGGTTGACTGACGATCGCAGGACGGAGATCTCGCGTGGAAGGTTGACTGACGATCGCGGGACGGAGATCTCGCGTGGAAGGTTGACTGACGATCGCAGGACGGAGATCTCGCGTGGAAGGTTGACTGACGATCGCAGGACGGAGATCTCGCGTGGAAGGTTGACTGACGATCGCGGGACGGAGATCTCGCGTGGAAGGTTGACTGACGATCGCAGGACGGAGATCTCGCGTGGAAGGTTGACTGACGATCGCGGGACGGAGATCTCGCGTGGAAGGTTGACTGACGATCGCGGGACGGAGATCTCGCGTGGAAGGTTGACTGACGATCGCAGGACGGAGATCTCGCGTGGAAGGTTGACTGACGATCGCGGGACGGAGATCTCGCGTGGAAGGTTGACTGACGATCGCAGGACGGAGATCTCGCGTGGAAGGTTGACTGACGATCGCAGGACGGAGATCTCGCGTGGAAGGTTGACTGACGATCGCGGGACGGAGATCTCGCGTGGAAGGTTGACTGACGATCGCAGGACGGAGATCTCGCGTGGAAGGTTGACTGACGATCGCAGGACGGAGATCTCGCGTGGAAGGTTGACTGACGATCGCGGGAGGATCTCGCGTGGAAGGTTGACTGACGATCGCGGGACGGAGATCTCGCGTGGAAGGTTGACTGACGATCGCGGGACGGAGATCTCGCGTGGAAGGTTGACTGACGATCGCAGGACGGAGATCTCGCGTGGAAGGTTGACTGACGATCGCAGGACGGAGATCTCGCGTGGAAGGTTGACTGACGATCGCCGGACGGAGGTCTCGCGTGGAAGGTTGACTGACGATCGCAGGACGGAGATCTCGCGTGGAAGGTTGACTGACGATCGCAGGACGGAGATCTCGCGTGGAAGGTTGACTGACGATCGCGGGACGGAGATCTCGCGTGGAAGGTTGACTGACGATCGCAGGACGGAGATCTCGCGTGGAAGGTTAGCTGACGATCGCGGGAGGATCTCGCGTGGAAGGTTGACTGACGATCGCGGGACGGAGATCTCGCGTGGAAGGTTGACTGACGATCGCAGGACGGAGATCTCGCGTGGAAGGTTGACTGACGATCGCAGGACGGAGATCTCGCGTGGAAGGTTGACTGACGATCGCGGGACGGAGATCTCGCGTGGAAGGTTGACTGACGATCGCGGGACGGAGATCTCGCGTGGAAGGTTGACTGACGATCGCAGGACGGAGATCTGAAGGTTGATGACGATCGCCGGACGGAGATCTCGCGTGGAAGGTTGACTGACGATCGCGGGAGGATCTCGCGTGGAAGGTTGACTGACGATCGCAGGACGGAGATCTCGCGGGGAAGTTGATGACGATCGCCGGGAGGGAGATCTCGCGTGGAAGGTTGACTGACGATCGCTTGACTGACGATCGCGGGACGGAGATCTCGCGTGGAAGGTTGACTGACGATCGCAGGACGGAGATCTCGCGTGGAAGGTTGACTGACGATCGCCGGACGGAGACCTCGCGTGGAAGGTTGACTGACGATCGCAGGACGGAGATCTCGCGTGGAAGGTTGACTGACGATCGCCGGACGGAGACCTCGCGTGGAAGGTTGACTGACGATCGCAGGACGGAGATCTCGCGTGGAAGGTTGACTGACGATCGCCGGACGGAGATCTCGCGTGGAAGGTTGACTGACGATCGCCGGACGGAGATCTCGCGTGGAAGGTTGACTGACGATCGCGGGACGGAGATCTCGCGTGGAAGGTTGACTGACGATCGCAGGACGGAGATCTCGCGTGGAAGGTTGACGATTTAGCAGAGCGGGAGAGGAGTGTGTTAGGGAGGCGGCCACAGTATAGGCGAAGTCTCGGCCGACGTCCTGCCGAAGGGAAAAGAGGCGGGCGAGTGAAGGAGAGACCAGGGCGAGTAGCAGACGAGAAGAAGAGGACCCCAGACTCGCGTTACATCAGAGGAGTAGCGAAGGGGAAGGGAAATCGGTGTCCAGTGACGGGAAAGACATCGCGTACGGGTTCGGAGAAGACATGAGACGAGAGGACGGGGTCGGTGCTTCCCCTCGGCGTCCCTCGGGAGTGCGAGGGACCGCACTCGCCCCTCGCTCTATGGGCGAGTAATGGCTTCGAGGGGAGAGCGAGTGGCTGCTTCCGGAGGGATGGGTTAGCGCTGTTAACGAGGGAAGGGACCAGCGTACAAGATAGCTGCTGCGAAGAGGGAACATCTGTGACTTTGATTTTGCTTTTGTCTCGAGCGAGAGGACACACACACAGTCACGTATTATGCTTGAACACACACACACACCTACAAACACACACACACACACACACACACTTTTTCATTCTATTAATTAACTTCCTAATTTTTGCGAAACTATAGTCCGTTATAATTTGAAACTAATCATGATATAATCTCATTTATAACACATCAGCTACTCCTTATACAGCGTATCACTTGGCGAAGGCTTTCGATAGATCTTGATATATATCACTTGTGTAACTGCTTGACCGCTATCTATTTGAAAATCACATCTAATTATCTATAGTACGTTATATAACGGCGGAAAATAAAACACATACATTCAATCAATCATTGCCCTTTGTAACCAAAATTGCTTCCTTTGTAATCAAATACTCTCATTTATACTGTGGCTGTAACCATAAACAGGAAGAAACAAATCAGTTGTAATTACTGTCTTTCTATATTTCTATGTCTATATATATTTGCTTGTGTGTGTGTGTGTTTGTGTGTTTGTGTGTGTGTGTGTTTGTGTGTTTGTGCATGTGTGTGTGTTTATGTGTGTAGATATATAGATATGCAAACATGATATTTACGCAATATTGTGAATATCTGCATATGCTTGTTCCGGATACCATGTACAAATTAATATATGATCTGGGTGTATGTCCAGAGTTGCAATCCTCGGAGGATTCCGTGGTTAAATCTCTTGACACGGAAGGCCCTTTGTTGCAGGGAACACCTAGCAACATGCAATGGAAATGTTTAATCACACGCGCGACTTATGCAAGCAGCTCGTTGTTGCTATAACATATTGTTTGTCAGACAACTGGAAAGGGGAGACGGAAACCTGGTTCCCTCTTTCAACTTCAGTGTCTCTTCCCCGATGAATTCCATCAACATATTTTACGTTGCAGGTGTTGCCTTCGAAAATCATAATCCTCTTAATCACTTACGGCGACGCAAAGATCACTATTTTCTTTCCAAATTCTAATTTGCCCTTTGTTTATACATTACACGAAAACACAAGAAAATGAAATTCTAACACACATACACACACAAATGTCCACGCCTTTATTCCTTTGAAGGCAATTTTGTCTTTGAAGACAATCACATTTTTTTTTCGTTTTTTTATTTTTTGCCTTTCTTAGGACAGAAAGAGTTATGGCTTTGAATGCTTGCTTGTAGCTCTCTGCTGTATAAGCTTTTGCATAAATGGTTGATCAAAGCATTATCAATGTTATTGGTTTTCATATCATCGCTACGTAATTCGTGCAATTTTAATAATAAAGATTTTCATTGTCATAAAGTAGCAGTAAATAATTAATCGTTCTGGATTTACTAACCTGCACTTA
>NW_028234403.1:13146671-13149171 GCF_977035675.1 Penaeus japonicus | reverse complement strand
ACACAATGCTTATGTGTCTTTGTGAATTTGGATAAACTGTGCAAAAGAATGAAATATCTTACATGGAATAACTGTCTATTGTGCAACACACACAAAATTAATTTAAAATGAGAGAAAAAGTGCCATATGTGCAACATGAAAAAAATAACAGTATGAAAGAAAAATGACATAGATTATTTCTAATTGCTCTGATTACCAAAAAACAATCTTTATATGATTACCAATTCTATAATTGTAGAAGCAAATTATACCAGTGAAGCAATATGGCAACTAAAAGTGTACTTATATTTACGCAACTCGGATGGGAAAGAACTCAACATCATCGTATTGCAAATATTGCATTGAAGAATTCTTGGATCATGCAATACTGAATGACAACTTATATCAATCTTCTGACACACAAATGTTCTTACCTTATTTCTCTTTATCTTCGAGGTCCTTTTGTCTCTTATTTGGGGATCTTCACCAATCTCTTCCATATTTCGATTTCGTTGTCTCTATTCTAAATTTGCTAACTCTATTTTCATCTTCAATTTTTGTTTCCTTATTTAACTTTTTTTTTTTTTTTTGCCATTCCCTTCTTCTCAATCCCCAAACGGCGGTTTTAAGTAAATCAACAGGTTTGGTCATAGGTTTGACTAAGGTAACATATGTGATTTGTATTGACGAATTATGTGTGTGAGGATTAGCTGAGCATCACAATTATTGCTGTGGGTTATTTACTTGCATTATGATTATACTGGTTGCTCTATTATTTTTTTTTTTTTTTTTTTTTTTTTTTTTTTTTTTTTTTACAAAACTTTCTTCCAGTCTTGTCTTCGGTATAAAACTGCAAAATCTGATAATGTGTTTTAATACTTATTGAGATCTGCGATATATTCTAATAACAGAATTCTAATAGACTTTGCAGATCTCTAGATGGGTGAAAATAGATAGACATATGAATAGGCAAATAACGAAAAATACGTTATTACTTCCATCTAGCGTTACAACTCAGTCATTAATTAAAAGACTTTCGACTGAGTGTCTCTCCATACACACAAAGACATCAGTTTTGTTATAACTTCTTGCTTATTTGACAATGATGCTCCGAGAAACCTCACCAGGATGTAGCATTGTCTTCATCTTGGTTACATGTCACCTGTCACTAGATTGCTCTTATGATTTATTTTCTTACTTGGTTGCAGGAATATATGTAGAAATTGTTGCGTTGCACATATATGAGAAGCTACTGATGCATACATATAGTCACATCTGAACAATTACAGATATTATTAGATGTATTTATATGCGTAAAATTACATCTAATGATTAACACACACACACACACACACACACACACACACACACACAATATCTCACAATGCATAAGTAAGTAAGAATCTCAACAACCATATAAGTTTCAGAAAAAAACCTTTAGAAACACAATGACCCTTGCTGACCTAAGGTTGGTATTCCATTTATATCTCAAGAAATTAATCAAACCAAACGGACCTCTTCTGATGAAATCTATACCCTTCTTATATTTTTTTCTTTGACCTTCTTTAATTTTGATTCGTGATCTTTGAAGAAATATCACGTTTCTTTTCACGTAGACAAGTTATTGGCTTAAGTATCAGTGGTTCTGATTCTTAAAACAACAATGATATTAGTGTGATAATATGTAATAAAATGCTTCAACACATCAACATCCATATTAAACCTAATTTTGCTTTATATGTTTAGTATATTTCTTGTCGTTTACAAAGCCGCAAGAAAAAAAAAGAACCATTTGGAAAGGTCTTTTACTTTTTGTGTCCCAAAGTAATTACTTTTATCCCATTACATATGAGGGGATGTAGAGAGAGCGAATGAGAGAGAAAGGAGAGACAAAGGGAGTCACCGAGAGCCACCAAGAGAAAGAGAGAGACAGAGAGAGAGATCGAGCGAGCGAGCGAGAGCGAAAGAAATAGAGAGAGAGAGAGAGAGAGAGAGAGAGAGAGAGAGAGAGAGAGAGAGAGAGAGAGAGAGAGAGAGAGAGAGAGAGAGAGAGAGAGAGAGAGAGAGAGAGAGAGAGAGAGAGAGAGAGAGAGAGAGAGAGAGAGAGAAAGAGAGTGAGTAAGAGCAAGAGAGATCAAAAACGAGAGAGAACGAGAACCAAAGCCAGAGCAAGTGAGAGAAAGCGAGAGACAGCGAGAACCAGAGCCAGAGCGAGTGAGAGAGAGAGAGAGAGAGAGAGAGAGAGAGAGAGAGAGAGAGAGAGAGAGAGAGAGAGAGAGAGAGAGAGAGAGAGAGAGAGAGAGAGAGAGAGAGAGAGAGAGAGAGAGAGAAAGAAAGAAAGAGAGTGAGTAAGAGCAAGAGAGAGCAAAAACGAGAGAGAAAGCGAGAGACAGCGAGAACCAGAGCCAGAGCGAGTGAGAGAGAGAGAGAGAGAGAGAGAGAGAGAAAGAGAGAGATTTAAGCGAATGCATTTCCCCCATCGCCCTTTGACTCGTATTCCCGAAAACCGACCGCCTCTTTA
>NW_028234403.1:13086671-13089171 GCF_977035675.1 Penaeus japonicus | reverse complement strand
TATATATATATATATATATATATATATATATATATATATATATATATATATATATATATATATATATATATATATATATATATATATATATATATATATATATATATATATATATATATATATATATATATATATATATATATATATATATATATATATATATATATATATATATATATATATATATATATATATATATATATATATATATATATATATATATATATATATATATATATATATATATATATATATATATATATATATATATATATATATATATATATATATATATATATATATATATATATATATATATATATATATATATATATATATATATATATATATATATATATATATATATATATATATATATATATATATATATATATATATATATATATATATATATATATATATATATATATATATATATATATATATATATATATATATATATATATATATATATATATATATATATATATATATATATATATATATATATATATATATATATATATATATATATATATATATATATATATATATATATATATATATATATATATATATATATATATATATATATATATATATATATATATATATATATATATATATATATATATATATATATATATATATATATATATATATATATATATATATATATATATATATATATATATATATATATATATATATATATATATATATATATATATATATATATATATATATATATATATATATATATATATATATATATATATATATATATATATATATATATATATATATATATATATATATATATATATATATATATATATATATATATATATATATATATATATATATATATATATATATATATATATATATATATATATATATATATATATATATATATATATATATATATATATATATATATATATATATATATATATATATATATATATATATATATATATATATATATATATATATATATATATATATATATATATATATATATATATATATATATATATATATATATATATATATATATATATATATATATATATATATATATATATATATATATATATATATATATATATATATATATATATATATATATATATATATATATATATATATATATATATATATATATATATATATATATATATATATATATATATATATATATATATATATATATATATATATATATATATATATATATATATATATATATATATATATATATATATATATATATATATATATATATATATATATATATATATATATATATATATATATATATATATATATATATATATATATATATATATATATATATATATATATATATATATATATATATATATATATATATATATATATATATATATATATATATATATATATATATATATATATATATATATATATATATATATATATATATATATATATATATATAAATAAAAGAGGAATAGGAGGAGATAGGATAAGAGGGGAAGTTTTGGGGAGGATGAAGATAAAAGAGGAAGAGGAGGAGGAGATAGGATTAGAGGGGAAGTTTTTGTGGGTGCCGGGATTATGAGGATGAAGATGATTAAAGGAGGAAGAGGATGAAGATAAAGAGGAGGGAGAGGAGGTAATAAGAGGGGAAGGAATGTTTTGGCGAGGATGGACGATAAGATGAGACTAGAGGAGATAAGATAAGAGGGAAAGTTTTGGAGAGGATGAAGAGAAAAGAGGAAGAATAGGAATAGGGAGAGATAGGATAAGAGAGGAAGAAGATGGAGGTGAAGGAAAAGAGGAGGAAAAGGAAAGACAGTAATGGTGACTGTGATATGATAATTGTGGTGATAATGAAAGTGATGATATTGATTATGATTACGAGGATGAGAGTGATGACACTATGGTAATGATAATGCTAACAATCATAATATTGAAAAGAATAATCCTGTTAATGATAGTGATATTAGTAATGCTTAATACTTAATCGTAATTATAGGCAGACTATAAGTTACTCTTAATACCCAGTAATAACCTCAAAATAGCTAATACTCATGATTTAAAATTGATAATAATCATAAACAAGATGACTCAGATAATGATGCTTGATAAACCATTGCTATTGCACATGATTCACCAACAAGGATCATAAAAATCACGATGTTAATGAATTGATTATAAAAATATCATAATCATGAAACAATGATGATGATAATACTGCTATTGTTATTGCTATTATTGATGATATCAATAATTGCAATAACAACAAAAACAATAAAAACATCAGTGATAATTGTAATTTCATAAACTATAACAATGAAAACTATAAGCCACGAGGGTCCCTCTTGGCGAGCCGATAAGCAAGGTCACGGTCCATCAATATTCACTTGCAACAAATTTGATCGATCTGCCCAAGTCATGACATCCTTGGTTATCTTACAACCCTGACAGATCAATCCGTCTGTTGACTTCC
>NW_028234403.1:13056671-13061671 GCF_977035675.1 Penaeus japonicus | reverse complement strand
TATATCATTTTACTATCAATAACATTATGTGGAGTATTGTTACAATCACTGTTATCATAATTAAGATTATAATTATCATTATTATAATTTGTTATAAAAATCACCATCTGTTATTGATATTCTCATCATCATTATCATGATGAAGATAGTGATGATGTTGATAATGATAATGAAGATGAAAATAATAATGATAGTGAAGATGAAAATAAGGATAATGATGATGATTGTGGTTGTGGTGATGATGATGATGATCATCATAATGGTGGTGATGCTGAGGATCACTAATCTCTTCCTAGGCTTCCCAATCTTTCGATTTTCTTTCTTACGTCTCTCACCATTCTCTTGGTAGTCTCTCAGCCACCCCCCCCTCCTAATCTCCCCAGTACCTCCCCCTGTCTCCAGTCCCTTCCCCTATCTCCTCCAGTCCCTCCCCATCTCCCCAGTCCGTCATACATCTTCCCGGTCCCTCCCCCTCTCCCCAGTCCCTCTCTTATCTTACCGGTACCTACCCATCTCCCTAGTCCTTCCCCATCTTCCCGGTCCCTCCCCATCTCCCCAATCCTTCCCCATCTCCCCAGTCCCTCCCCAAATCCCCAGCCCCTCCCCCCTCTCCCCAGCCTCTCCCCCATCTCCCCAATCCTCCCCCCTCTCCCCAGTCCCTCCCTCATCTCCCCAATACCCTTCCCCCCTTTCCCCAGTCCCTCCCCCATCTCCCCAATCCTTTCCCCCTCTCCCCAGTCCTTCCCCCCTTTCCCCATTTCCTCCCCCATCTCCCCAATCCTTTCCCTCTCTCCCCCACCTTGACACCCTTCCCACAAGAGAGAGACAGGAGGGTGTTTGGGAGGCAGCGGGACAGACAATGCTTTCAAAAGAGAAATTCAATGTGGCGGCTGGAAACGTGCACAGACTCTCGATGCGTTAGACTTGGACGAAAAAAAAGGGGTAGTGTCGACTAGCCGTTGAATCATAATGGTCCTGGCTGAGTCACAAGGGGATTAGGAGAGAACTTACAAAACTAATTGGCGAGGGAATTATACGTGTGTTGGTAGAACATGGGTACACGGTAACACGGTACATTGGAATGTAGAGATGTAGTGATAAGGTATTAAGCTTCTCGCTGTACGTAAATATATTTGGAAGATTTTATCTATGAGTCACGTACGAGCAGGTATGAAGAGATCGTGTTTATAAAATCATGCACACTTACTCATTATCATAGATATTTTTCTTGCAGCTTCTATGGGTTATTGCAGTTGGAATTAACCGCAGCACAGACTATATTAGAAGTAGAAATAAATGTTGTGACAGTGAGGGTGAAATGATTTCGAAGAATTTGAAGTGAGACACTGTATCCTCCCCATCATATTATTTGAAATGTTGATGATTTTGCAGTCATTGCTATTGTTCCAACCACAACTACTACTATCAATTCTACTATTCTTTTCATAATTGATATCATGATCACTACGACTACTAACTAACGACTATTACCACCACCTTTAATACTCTCCTCCTCCTTCTCCTCTCTCTCCTCCTCCTCCTCCTCCTCCTCCTATTCCTCCTCCTCCTCCTATTCCTCCTCCTCCTCATCATCATTACTATTATTATCATTATCACTATTGCTATCATCATTATCACTGCTATTATGTTTTTTTTTAAATTCTTTTTGTTGTTATCGTTATTGTTACTATCATCATCATCATTAATTGTTATTATTATCCTCATTTTCATCAACAATATCTGTAATCATCATGGTCATCATCTTCATTAACATCATCAATACTACTATTGTCATCCTCATTATTATCATAATTATTATCCTTATCACTATTATTATTATTATTATTATTATTATCATCATCATCATCATCATCATCATCATCATCATCATCATCATCATCATCATCATCATCATCATCATCATCATCATCATCACCATCATCATCATCATCATCATTATTATTATTATTATTATTATTATTATTATTATTATTATTATTATTATCATTATCATCATTATTGTTATTGCTATCATTATTTTTATTGTTATTATTATCATAATCATTATCATTATCTTTGTTATTATTGTTTTTATTATCATATGATTATTATCATTGTTGATATCATTGTTATTATCATTATCAATAATATCATCATTATCATGATTATCATTATCATGAATATCATCATCATTATTATCGTCATTTCCACTATCATCATTACTGTAATTATGATTATTATTATTACTGGAATCATCATCATTATTATCATTGTTATTACTATCATCATCATCTTCATTATCATTATCCCTACTTTTATCATCATTATTATTACTTTTATCATCATTATCATTATTGTTATCATTATCATCATTCTCACCATCGTCATCATTATCATTACTGCTATTTTTTTATAATTTTCATTATCATAATCATTCTTATTCTCATTATCATGATATATGTAATTATTGTTATCATTGGTACTATTATCATTGCTATTACATTGTCATTATCATTAATTGTTATTATTATCATCGCAACTATTATCTTTATCATCGTCAGCATCATTATACTCATTATCATTATTATTACTATTATTATTAATGTTATTATTATTATCCTTTTTATTATTATTATTATTATTATTATTATTATTATTATTATTACTATTATTACTATTATTATCATTATCATTACTATTATTATTATTATTATTATTATCATTAGCATTATTACTATCATTATTATTATCATTATTATTATCATTATTATTATTATTATTATTACTATTATTGTTATCATTATTACTATCATTATTATCATTGTCATTATCTTTATCATTGTCATTATTGTTATTATTATTATCATTGGTATTGTCATTACTACTATCATCATTATTATTATTGTCATCATCATTATGGTTTTTATGACATTTTCTGCCTTTTTCATTGGAATAACATCGTCATAAAAAAACATCATCATCATCACTTACATCAAATCATCATTATCATCATTATCATTGCTACTATGACTCCAATGATTATATCAATTATTATCATGATTGATGTTATCATCATTACCGTCATTATTACCATTTTTTGTACTGGATCTATCATTATTGATGGTTATTATTCATTGTCATTCTGATCATTATCATTCATTATCATTCATTGATGATTGTTAAATCATGATCTTTCAGGACTTCAAAATTACTGTAATTGCTGTAATCATTGTAATTATTTTCTTGGATTATCATTGTCATTACTATTATCAATCTATTGTTATTGCTGTGGCATATATAATCATCTTCATTATCATATTCATTATTATTTCCATCATCATTATCTTCATATCAATACTGTTTTTTTAATTACTTCTATGATCTTGTCAGATATTTTCCCCCCTTTTTATTCATCATTATCATCATCATTATCATAATTAATATCATTATCTTCATCATACCATCATTTGAATACTTAAACGTCATAACAATTTCCATAAATGTTGTCTCTATACTATTCTATATATTCACTGACAACAACATAATCTTTACAACACGTCTATAAAGGGAACTATATCTAATGGTTCTCTTTATAAACGAGCGCTGCATATGAATAGAATCTTGGATTGAATGAATGAAACCTTGGATTAAGCTAGATGACGTATGCAAATGCTATAGAAATAATAGTCGGCTGGAGACACTAGGTTCATCATTAATGGGACTTTTCTTTGGGTCGTAAAATGATGACGGAATTGATCTGTATATATGTTTATGTATATATTTCGTGTGTGTTTGAAGTGTTCACACATACACATGCAGATAATCACATACACACACAAAAAAAAAAAAAGAAAAGAAAAAAAAAATCACACACACACACACAAACACACACACACACACACACACACAATCTGTATTTGTGGGTGTGTATGTGTGCCTGCATATTTGTGCATGTGTCTGCGTTAGGACATGAGTTTTAATTGGGTGTAAGTTGAGTCTATGTGTGTAAATGTGTATATAGGTGTGCTAATGATCCAGATATATGATTTATATTCTTGAAAGAAATTTGAAGATTCTGTTCCATTGCATTTGCAGTAAGTTTTCAGATTGATAGTACCGTATGCAATTTTGTCCCAAAGATTTAATAATTGAGCTACAAAAACTCATTTATTAGTCTGTCACCTTAATTGGCACCAATATTACCATCATTATATCATCGTCATTATCATTATATTCGTGCCATGATTCAATTATGTATCATAATTTCATTACATATGCCATATTTCAATTATATTTTCTCTCTTCATTTTTTTTTTCAACAAATATCCATAGTGTGAATTAGATATATTCACTACGAAAAGACAAGTACAGCAATACACTTTATTTTTGCGCATTTCTGTTTTTTTTTTCTATTCTTTTTATAATCATTATAAATACTAATTGTAATATGTTTATTAATCATAACATGATTCTTCTTTGAGTTCCGAATTCTCAAGAAACTTCAACAGGAATACACAATCGAGAAGGGAAAGAAATAAGACTCCACCTCTATAACAATAATAATGCTTTAATTTCTCTGAGCGAACCAAATACAACATATATGGTGAGCGTGTCCAGGTCTACCCTTTGCTCTTACCGGTAAATTCTCGTGGCACCTGTGATATACCTGTGATATAACCAAGATGCCTTAAACTTACCGATGATATATACTCGAGGTACCTGTGATTATATCGGCTATATATATAACGAAACGAGGTACCTACGATATACCAGAAATATGATCAGGACACCTTTTTTTTTTAATATATCTACTTCAGATATATTCAGGGTACCTAAGCCTCTTCCTGTGATAAGCAAGATTTGGCGTAGAATAGAAGCCGAATTCTAGCTCTTGCTTACCGATGATAGTGAGTTTCAAAATGACACTACGAGCTGAGGTACAACGTTTTTGCTGTTGCTACTTCTTTCTTTGCAATACGGGCTGCCTCTTTTACCACTGT
>NW_028234403.1:13044171-13049171 GCF_977035675.1 Penaeus japonicus | reverse complement strand
ACCGAAAATAAGAAATAATTAAAACACGATTTGAAACATGGGGATGGTTGGCAACACATGACACATTTAGTGAATTATTTCCCTGGATTACACGTATCAGGTAAAAGTGATGCGCAAAGCAAGTGATTAGCTCAAAATATATATGCACACATCTGGTTTGCAGGTGTATAGTCACGTTCCGTCTCAAGGAGCAATCTTAGAAGAGGATTAGGTTCAAGGGACATCTCAGTCCCTCCTCTTCTCTAACCTTTTTTGCAACTCCCCCCATAAAAAAGGACTATATCAACCATCTTTCATCTGTTATATATGCGTATATATAAACCCATATGTTTACCTCTTACGAACGGCGGAGTGAAGACCCGCAAGTGCCGCGCCGCGATATGCCATGCCCCTCGAACACACGCGTGGCACGATGGAAAGATCCAAAAGAAAGTCTTCCCGCGGGCTACTCCTTGAGGACTTCGCGCGACTACATCCCGGCTACAAGAAGATACAGAATTTCATTTAGCACCATTGAGAAGCTTGACGACATACAATAATCCAGTAGGTCCAGGCGAGACTTCAGTGCGTAAATTGCCTTTGGCCCCTCACTTTGCTTTGGTTAGGTCAAAGGTCATTTCACTGAAGTCACCATGGATGGAATAGTTAGTGGTACACAATAAGCTCGAGGGAACATCCGTCGAGCGAGAAATATATTGTTTTTTTTATACAGTTTCAAATCCTCTAGTCTATACTGTATAGAGGCTTCGTCACTAACTTCAACATCTAACCGTGACGATAAGATTTTATCTTTCATTTATCAAAGAAGCACTGTCATAATCTAGTAATAAAAAACACCAACAAAAAAACGAAAATCATAAGTAAGACCCAGTTTTGAACACCTCTCCTCGTTTCCCGGTTTAGAGAATAACTTCTAAAATCCGGGAGTGAAGCAACGAGAATCGGTGCAGTCCACCATCGTAACTTTCAAGACAAAAACACGCCCTTTGCAAATGTTCTCCTCATTACACTATGTCTCATCTCATTACATGCCATTACGCACTTCTATTTATATATATATATATAAAAGAAAGTCTTCCACTTCTTCAGACAGTGTATGTTCAGGAATAACTTGTAAAGCTCACATTTCAGGAAACGAAGATGACATATATAGGCCTTTAGAATTTAATATCTGTAGCATGCTGGGGATTCTTACGCGAGTTAAACATTACCGAGAATAATGAATGAGAGAAAAAAAAAACACAAGCATCTTTAATTAAAAGTCGATGCCAAGCAATCACAAAGCATCATAAAAAAGAGATTATATATATATATATATTTTGCTCCTGAAATTCCTACATCACGTGACCGGACTATGTACTTCGTTAAGAGAGAACATCTTAACAAATCGTTCACAATAAGTAGTTTTCTTTCTCGTGGGTACGAAAGCGTCCTGTATCTTGATTCACGCTTGTTGTAGATAGCCCCGGCTAGTTCCCGAGGATGGACTGTTGACACCGGGGATGGAGAGCGAGGAAGAGGAGGAGGAGGAAGAGGAGGAGGAGGAGGAGGAGGAGGAGGAGGAGGAGGAGGAGAGAAGGAGGAGGAGGAGGAGGGGAGGAGGAGGAGGAGGGAGAGGAGGAGTGGAGGAGGAGGAGGAGAGAAGGAGGAAGAGAAGGAGGAGGAGGAGAAGAGAAGGAGGAAGAGGAGGAGGAGGAGGAGAGGAGGAGGAAGAGGAGGAGGAAGAGAAGGAGGAGGAGGAGGAGGAGGAGGAAAGGAAAAAGAAGAAAAAGAAGAAGGAGAAGAAAAAGAAGAAGAGGATATGAGATAGGAGGAGGAAGAGGAGGAGAGAAGGAGGATAAGTCAAAGGGGAGAGGAGAGGAGGGCGAAAAGGAAAAGCAGGAGGAAGAGGAGGGGTAGTAGGAGTAGGAGAGAAGGAGGAAGAAGAAGAGGACGTCGAAGATGAAGAGGAAAAGGTTAAGGAGGCGGAAGAAGAAGAAAAAGAAGAAGAGGAGGAGGAGGAAGAGGAGGAAGAGGAGGATGGGAAGGAGATGGTGTTGGAGGAAGTTGGAGACAAAGAAAATAGATAAGAGAAATCACAAAAGACAGAGGTACAGAAGAAGATAGACCAATGAAACAGAAGAAGAAAGATGTGAAAGATGTGAAAGATGTGAAGAAAGACATAATGACATAAAATCAGAAATCGTGTTAATAAAAGAAACAACAAAAGGAAATAGGAGTGAAAGAGACATACATATAAAACAAGAAGGACAAAGCTGAGACAGTATGAATATCAAATTGTACATTTATACAAGAACACCAAAATCTCCAGATCATTGTAAAGAAAAAGGGAACGTAGTGTGTTTAGTTAGACTCAGTGGACTACGAGTTGTAACTGCTACTGTGCTGACAACGGGGGCCACAAATATCTACGATAGACTGTTTACATGATACAAAAATGAGAAAGTCCGTTTCATGATATACTACATGAGGAAACTCTTCTTAAAAAAAAAGAAAAAGAAAAAAGAAAGAAAGATAAAAAAAAGATGTAGAGAAAGAAGAAGAAAAAGAAGTAAACACGGTACCTAAGGTAAGATGATAATAATAAAACAAATGTAAAAAAAAAAAAAAAAAATCTCTAGTTTGTAGCGCCAAGGATAATGAGGATAAGAGGATACAGGGAAGCGTATACGAGGTCCTAGGATAGTTTTAGGATGCCTGAGGATCGCAAATGAAAGGGTTGAATGGAGCATAAGACAAGTGGCGAGAATACACAGTGGGTTTAGCGGTAGTTACGATGAACTGTAATTTTAGAATAAACGTGGTAGCGGGAGAACCGGATGTTCAAATATGTAGATTATCATTTATTTCTAAAGGAAGAACTTTGATAGATTTCAAGCACGAACCAGCCTCAAGGATTAAGAGGAAAGCAGAGAGAAAGTTCTCAACTTTAAGTTTGATAAGAGTACAAGCTAAAAGGTCTTTAAACGTTTTGCCACAATGTAAATATTTTAAACTAAGACTCCCCCCCAAAAAAAAAAAAAAAAAAAACTTGTAGCGAATATGGACATCGATTAATGCTTCTTCCTTTCTGTTGATTGGCAAGGAAGGTCCCTATGTAAGGATAATCTGGGAACTGCGAGGATTGAATTTCCTTTTTTTTTATTTTTTTTTTTACCTGAAGTCAAATCGAAAGGGGACTCTCACGCTGACTTCTAATCAATTAAGGAAACACTGATGAAATAACTATTTAATCACTCCTGCTTTATGATTTATTTCAAAGCTTGACATTCCCTTTTTTTTTGGTTGAGCTCTGCAACAAGGTAACGGTTTCTACTATTCCTGAACGATTCTCATTCTGTCAAAATTGCAAGGGGTTGAGTGAAAGAGGCAAAGAGAGGTCTGGCAGATGAAAAAGAGCGGAGAAGAAAGAGTAACGTCCGAATTATTTAGATCCGGTTGAAAGAAAATAGTTTTTTTTTGTGTGTGTGTGCTCGACGTAGGAGTAAGATGGATATAGATGGAGCGTCTATATAGCGGTGCATGCGTTGGGATGTGTTTGTGTGTGTATGTGCAAAAGGGCAGACGATTTACTGTTGAGGGATATAACCAGGTGGCCTCACGATCGAAATAGGCAAGGATAACATTAGATCTCCCATTTAATCGTACGATTTTTTTTTGGCCTTTGAATAAATGAAAGCTACAAGAGAAGGTAATGACGTCATCCAGTGTAAGAAAAAAAAGTTATAAGACGAGAGGGTGAGAGGGTGGAGAGGGGGTGGGTGGGGGTGGGGGTGGGAAGGCGCCCGGAGACACGATGGACGACGATGTGAACGGAAACAAACAAACAAACAAACAAACAAACAAACAAAAACAAATCAATCGGAGGAACTTATCTTTAGAGGACTCGATCTCAATTGCAATTGGCGAAGGGTAGTGTCAAAGCCTGAAAGCTGTGTCGGGTATGACTGGGGAAGGTATATCATCATTTATCATCGAAGGAGATAAGCGAGTGTGCCACTTTCAAGTCCAAAATTGCAGGACATCCGCTACAGGAAGAAACAGATGGCAAATATCTAGAGAGAAAAGTATTGGTTGTAAGCAACGTGTGGAAACGGGAACCCAAACGAAAATCTGCAACGGCAAGGGAGAGGGGGATGGGGGTGTGGGGGGTGGGTGGGTGTGGGGGGGGAAGCTGTGCATATACAGGATATCATAGGAAAGTTTCACCCAGGACTTTACCACGCGGGACTGAAGGGACGTATGGATTGTTGCTGGTGAGGGGAATGGGAGGAGACGCCGTGGAGATAAAGGCTGTGTGAGTTTGTGGAAGCCGAGGTAAACTTCTGCATCTGTGCTTTTTCACTAAGGTAGTCCAAAGGGGTAGGCTGGCTGTTGGTGGTCGGTGCGCATTGGGGGAGAGAGGGGGAAGGGGGAAGGGAGGGAGCGAAAAATTCTTCGTTATCTGGGGAAAGGAGTGGAGGGATAGGGAGGGAGGGAGGGAGGGGGAGTTTCAGGGAAGAGGAATCGCGGATTTTTCTTTTTTATTTATTTATTTTTTTAATATTTTTTCATGATGGGTGAGAATTTTAAGCAAGGGATTATCGGGAATTCTACAGAGAGATTTTTTCGAGCCAGACAACCCTTCAGAGACGTGTATCTACCGTCTGTATAACCATTCAGAAGCGCTGCTCGAGCTGGAGGATTGAGTAAAGCATCCCACAAAGAAAAAAAAAACCTAGTCACTCTTTCCTCATACATTGCTTATTAAAAACTTTCTCTCTTTTCCAGGATTGAATATCATCCAACCTCCCTCCGGCCCGAGAGAGAAAGTGCGAGACCACACGTGGCCCTCTACTATAACGGGCATTTTGCGTCGCCCCGTTGCTCTCTGCAGGAAACTCATGTCCCGTCACCAGCATGCGTTACGTCCGTGCGCTAATTCCCGTCGCTTATCATGTTATAAAGTCGTATCATGTTTGGCACTCAGTCCTAAACTTGGGACAGTCTGCGTCTCCAGT
>NW_028234403.1:13034171-13036671 GCF_977035675.1 Penaeus japonicus | reverse complement strand
TAATCCTTTACAGCATCGATAAAAAGTGAGATGAAGCTCGCTCCTAATTTCTCTCCTCTCTCTCTTTCCCTCTTTCCTTCTCTCTCTTTGCTCCCTCTCGCTTTCTTTTTCTCCCCCTCCCTTTCCTCCTAGTTTCTCTTTATTTGCCTTTTCTGCCCCATTTCTCTCACCTCTCTCTCTTTCTCTCTCCTTCCCTCCTTATTCCTCTACCCATCCCTCTCTTGTTCTCCTCCCCTTTCTCTCTGTCCTCTCTCCCTCCTTCTCTCATTCTCTCTCTCTCTCTCTCTCTCTCTCTCTCTCTCTCTCTCTCTCTCTCTCTCTCTCCTTCCCCCTTCCTTCCCCCATTCTCACACACCCTCTCTCTCCTTCCCCTACTCTCACTCTCTCTCTCTCTTCCCCCCCCTCCTTCCCCAATTCGCACACTCTCTCCCCTTCCCCCATCCTCACTCTCTCTCTCTCTTTCCCTCATTCTCATTCTCTCTCTCTCTCTCTCTCTCTCTCCGACCGATTTATCTATCTTTGCATAACTTACTCCCTTCTTAAACGTCCAACTATCTATCACACTTTATCTTACTTTCCATCTCCATCTGCTTCCTAAAAAGGGGGATTTCATCGTGCTTCATCTCCTGGTATGAGCTAGCGAAGAGAAGAAGAGGAGGAGAGGATAAAAAAAAAGGAGAGAGAATAAAAGAAAAAAGGAGAGAAAGAGTAAGGTCCTCGCTAGAAAGATGAAGAAGGATGGAAAATACAAGACTGAATAAAAATAAAAATGAAAAGCTAAGAAGATAGACAAAGAGATACGTAAAAAATGGGTGAGAAGGGGAGATAGAAAAAGAGAAAAATCCCAGTTTAGAAGAGAAAATAAAATAAAAAGAAAAAAAGGAAATAAAAGGAAGAAAGCTAGCGAGAAAGAAAGAAAGATAAAGTTCTCAATTAAGAAGAAAAAAAAGGAAAGAAAATAAAAGAGAAAAAGAAAGAAAGAAAGAGAGAGAGAATAAATAAATAAATAAACGAAGGAAAATAATAATAAAATGAAATAATCGAAAAACAACAACAAAATAACAAAAGTCAAAAAACAGAAAACAAAAGAAGAAAAAATAAAAAAAAGAAAGAAAAAGCAAATAGATAAATAAATGAAAGAACGAAAGAGAGAGAAAATAAATAGATAAAGAATGAAAGAAAGGGAAAGAAACAAGAATATGAAAGAAACGAAACAACAAAAATATTCTCTCCTAAAGCTAGTGTTTGTTTATCATCAACCTCTCTTAGTGATTGGTCGGTTTATATAAGTGTTACTGACTTTTCGATTCCGTTTTAGAATGTAAAATATCGCGTGGATTAATCGCATTGAACTGAACTGAATCACATTTATCTCTTACTGAACTGGATCGGAATTAATATGGTATGTATTGTCTTCCTTTTTTTTGCTCAAAGACATGTCTTGAATTAAAAAAAAAAAAAGTATTCTCTCTGCTCTTTCATGTTAAGTTTTAATTTTTTTTTGTATTCCTTTTGAGTGGATCCATATTTTCATATTTTTTTTCCCTCCTTTTCTTTTTCTTTCGAAATAGTTTCGTCTTTAATATCACCTTCTTTCATCACAATAATCTTAATTCACATTCTATCTTCACACTTTGATCTTTACTTGCGTTTCACTTTGGACCGCTCATATTTTTTGTCTCATTTTCAAAAAAAATCCTCATATTTTTTTTTTTCCTCTTGCATTTCTATTTTGGTTCCCGTCGTCATGCTGATATGTCGTTTCTCTATCTTTATTTTTTTCCATGATATTCTTCTTTTATTCTAAAACAGCTCTTTTCTATCACATTTATTTTCTATATCCTCAATTCATTTAATTTTTTTTTCTATTCTAACACTTATCATCTTTTGTCATATATCATTTTATATTTGATTTACCTTAATCATTTTTATTTCAAATTGTTTATTTTCTTTTTTTTATTTTATTCATGTTAATTCTTATATTAGATTTACAATTAATCACTTAAATAATAAAAAATGTTGTGTATTTCTCCTTTTGTTCATATCTCTTTACTTCACACTTTATTTCTTGTAAATGTTCCTTTCACTTTTTCCTTTATTTTCCTTTCCTTTATTTCGTCTACATTTTCTCTTCTAATCTCTTTCCTTTGCTTAGAAATCTCATTATTTCAATTACACGTCTATTTTTGTCCATACCTCTCTTGCACTTTTCGTCCGTATATAATTTTGTTTATTTATCTATTCATTTATTTATCTTTTTTACTCACACTTAAATTCCAAATCGTACCTTCATTTTAGAATCTCATAATTTCTCTCGTACCAAATTTACCTCCATACTTCTCATCTTATTTCGAATTAAATTGATTTTTAAATTTATCATTATCATTAGTATCATTATCTATCTTCTCTTCTTTTAAAATCTCATACGTTCTATTACATTTCATGTTTCGTCTAAATCATGTCTGCCTTTCTTACTTTACTATATTCTCTTTATTCTTAT
>NW_028234403.1:13019171-13021671 GCF_977035675.1 Penaeus japonicus | reverse complement strand
GTTCCGAAAATGAGTTTTGAATTAACAAGACATAGACGAAGTTTTAATGATCACTTTCCGGCTTGCGGTAACGAGGTTGAGAGGAGAGAGAAGGTAGGGGAGGGAGAAGGATGGGGAGGATGAGGAAGAAGAAAAGAGAAGGAGGGAGGATAGGGGAAGGAGGTAGGGGATGAGGTAGGGCATTAGGAGGAGGAAGGATAGGTGGGGGGGATGATGGGACAGGGAAGTATGGGGGAAGGGGGGGAAGAAGGATGGGGAGGATGAGGAAGAGGAAAGATAGGGGAAGAAGGTAGGGGATGAGGTAGAGTGTGAGGAGGAAGAAGGATAGGGAGGAAGGGATGAGAGGAGAGAGAAGGTAGGGGAGGGAGAAGGATGTGGATGAGGACGATTAAGATTAAGGATATTAGGAGGAGATAAAGCAAGAATAGGGAAAGCATGAGAAGATGAAGTGGAAGATGAGGAGAAATATGAGAAAGAGGAGGATGAGGATAAGGAAGAGTTAAAAGAAGAATAGGAGGAGGAGGATTATATAGAATAAGGGAAGAAGGAGGAAGAAGAATAGGGAAAGCAAGATGATGATGAGGAGGAGGAAGAGGAAGAACAAGCAGAGCTTTTGGACTTGGAGAAAGAGGGGAGATATTGAGCGGGAGGAAGAGGAGGAGGAGGAGGGGGAGGAGACAGAATAAAGGGAGGAGATGGGAGGGGCAGGGGGGCGGAAAGGGGCTGGCGGATAGAAGTATGTTGGTGAGAGACTCAAAAAGGGCACTTACACAAGAATGGAGACAGAGAAAGTAGGGATGGCGGAGGCTCTTATGCGACGGGTAAGGAGAGTTAGAGAGAGAAAGAGAGAGGGGGAAAGAGATATATAGAAATAGAGATAGAAAGAGAGTGAGAGAAAAAAAAAGAGAGAGAGAGAGAGAGAGAGAGAGAGAAGAGAGAGAGAGAGAGAGAGAGAGAGAGAGAGAGAGAGAGAGAGAGAGAGAGAGAGAGAGAGAGAGAGAGAGAGAGAGAGAGAGAGAGAGAGAGAGAGAGAGAGAGAGAGAGAGAGAGAGAGAGAGAGAGAGAAGTAAGAGGAGAAACAAGTATAACAAATAAAACCAGCCGTAAGATTGAAAGGCAGGTGCGAAGGGAAAAAGTCATATACACATATGAATTAGAATCACTTAAAAATCATCATAGTTTCGGACCCAACATCCCCTATTATCCTTCCCCCTACCCCTCTTCCCCTTCTTGCCTGTAAGCCCCTCGGCCGTTAGAATCCCTTGGCTGCAGTGATTCCCAAAGCCGACACAGCCGAAACTAAGGATAATGTGGCAATAAAACTCATATATCAACTGGAACGAAGGCAAACTGGCCTAGTAAAACAGACTGAGGCGTGGCTGCTCCTCACTCCTTTCTCTGAACTATCCTGACGTTTGGACACTGAGCTTCTCGTCGTCTTTTTCCCTAACTTGTTTTTTATTGTGTGCTGCCGTCTCGTCGTGCTTTTTTTTGCTTCTTTTACTTTCCGTCCCTCTCTCGCATCCTCCCCTTTCTCTACCTTCCTTCTTGTTACTCTCTTCCTCCCGTCTTCTCTTCTATTTTCGTTCCCATTTGCTCTTCCCTTCATTCTCGTATTCTCTTCTTCTATCAGTCGCCTATCTGTCTTCCATCCTCTCTCCTATTCCTCTACGCTCTTTTCCTCCCCTCTCCACCGTTCTCCTTCCCCTCTCCATCATTCTCTTCCTCTCTCCAGCCTTCTCCTTCTATTCTTCTCCTCTCCACCATTCTCCTTCCCCTTCCTCAAACGACATTGACGTTCCAAACCCACTTTCAACTCCCCCCCTCCCCCCACCCCATCCTTCACACTGATGAGCTACACCAGGAGCTTCAACCTTCCCCTCTCCTCCCTCTCCCCCCGGCCCCCAAACACGCCCTGTGACCTGTACCAAAGAGGTTAATGGCGACGAAGAGAACATTAGTACTATCACTAACACCAGGAGGCTACCGGGAGGCTACCGGGAGGCTACCGGGATGGACTAGACACAAGGGGAATATATATTGTGTATTGTTATTATGTTCTGCCGATTCCCATTGTGATCTCGATGTCGTGACTGTACTGCCACCAAACGCTCCTCTTCGGTACTGGTCTCTGCGTCACGGTTGATTTTTTAGTTCTTTCTTTCTCTCGCTTTCTACCCCCCCTCTCTCCCTCTCTTTCTCTCTCACTCTCGTTATTTTCATAAATAATAAATTAATGTAATGAAAATTAAGATTGCGGTGATAAATGATAACAACTTTTATTACTGATCATTACTATCATTGCTGAAATAGTCATTTCCACTATTATCATCATCCTTGCTGTCGTTTTCATTATCATTTTATTAAGACCATTAGCATTTTCATTTTTATTTTTTCATATTTCTTTCTTACAATTATCATTGTCATTACTTCTATTATTATCATTATTCTATCTTGCTTTTGCTATTTTAAGATTTATCTCCATTACCATTATTAATGT
>NW_028234403.1:13001671-13004171 GCF_977035675.1 Penaeus japonicus | reverse complement strand
TTTTTCTGTCTGTTTTTAAGCGTTTCAGTTTGTGTGTCTGTCAGTCTCAATGTATGTTTATTTGCCTGACTGTCATTTTGTCGGTCTCTCTCTCTCTCTCTTTCTCTCTCTCTCTCTCTCTCTCTCTCTCTCTATCTCTATCTCTCTCTATCTCCCTCTCCCTCCCACCGCCTCCCTCCCACCCAACAGTACTTCAAGGCTTCACGGAATGAATGCCTTCCCGCCTCACCCCCAGAAGAGGTTGCGACCTCAATCCAAAGATGCCATGAATCTGTCAAGAATTTTTCGATGAACTCTGTCGCCGCTCGCCCACCCAAGGCACGCGCCGGCTGAACAATGAACCTCCAGCCCCTAAAACGGATGAATTAAGGGAAGGCCAAAAGAAGCGAGGGTTTAAAAGATGGGTTGGAGGGTACTAGGGGGGGGGGAGGAGAGAAAGGGGATGGGGTCGGGGGAGGATAGGGGATAACGGAGGGGGGAAAGGGGGAAAGGGGGCTGAGCGAAGAGAGGGGAGAGGGGTGGAGGGTACTAGGGGGTAGAGGAGAGGAAGGGGCTGGGGTTGGGGGATAATAGGGGATAGGGGAGGAGGGGAAAGGGGGAGATGGGGCTGAGCGAAGAGAGGGGAGAGGGGTGGAGGGGAGAGGAAGTTGGGGAGGGATAGGGTTTGAGGGAAAGGAGAAGGGGTTAGGCAAAGGGAGAGGGTAGAGGGAAAGAGGGGAGGGGATTAGGGGAAGAGAGGGGAGGTTATTGGTAGGAGAAGGAAGGGAAGGGGGGGAGGGAGGGAGTCAAAGGTAAAAAGAACTTGAGAGGAATGGGAATAATATAAGGTAAAGGGGAGGAGGGGGAGGAAGAGGAAAACGAAGAGTCATAGCAGAATAGGGAGGGGTATGGGGAGGAGGAGAAAAATATATAGAACTGGGGTGAGGAGGGAGGAGGGAGGAGGGAGGGGGGGAGCATGGAGGAAGGTTACATATTTCCCTCCTCATTCCATTCTATCATTATCATTATTCTCTCTCCGCCCCCTCTGCCCCCAGCCCCGACACGCTCATTCTTCACTCCCCTTTGTCTCAGTTTCTCTCTCTCTCTCTCTCTCGCTCTCTTAATCTCTCTCTTCTCTCTCTCTCAATCTCACTTTTTTTCTCTCTCTTATTTTCTCTCTCCTCCCCCACCTCCCTCTCCCTCTGTTTACTGTCCTCTCTTTCTTCTCCCTACCCTTCCCTCCTCCTTTTTCCTCCACCCCTTTCCCAGTCCTTCACACTTTCTCCTTCCTTCTCTCCTTCATCCTACCTTCCCTCCTTCTCCATCTATCCTTCCTTCTCCAAGCTTCCCTCTTTCTCCTACCTTTCTTCCTTCTTCCCTCCTTCTTCCCTCCCTCCTGCCCTCCCTCCTTTCTCCCTCCTTCCTCTCTCCTTCGTCCCTCCCTCCCTCTCTCTTCTTCCTCCCTCCTTCTTCCCTCCTCCTTCTTCCCTCCCTCCTTTCCCCCTCCTTCTATCCCTCCCTCCGTCTTCCCTCCTCCCTCCTTCCCTCCATCCCTCCCTCCTTCTCCCTCCTTCTCCCTCCATCCCTTCATCCCTCCCTCATTCTTTCCTCCCTCCTTCTTCCCTCCCTAATTCCTTCTCCCACCTTCCCTCCATCCTTCCTCTCTCCTTCCCTCCATCCTTTCCCCCTCCTTCTTCCCTCCCTCCTTCTTCCCTCCCTCCCTCCTTCCCTCATTCTCTCCCTCCTTCCCTCCATCCCTCCCTCCTTCTCCCTCCTTCCCTCCCTCCTTCTCCCTCCATTCCTCCATCCCTCCCTCCTTCTTTCCTCCTTCCTTCCCTCCCTAATTCCTTCTCTCACCTTCCCTCTATCATTCCTCTCTCCTTCTCCCTTCTTCCCTCCATCCCTCCCTCCTTCTCCCTCCTTCCCTCCCTCCTTCTCCCACCTTCCCTCCATCCTTCCTCTCTCCTTCCCTCCATCCATCCTTCCTCCCTCCTTCCCTCCCTCCTTCTTCCCTCTATAAGGCGACGTCCGATCTCGGCGAATGAAACAAAGCTGCCGATTTAATTCCCAAAACGGAGCACCTCATTTGGTACCTAAAGGAATTTCCGAATTTGGGTGAAGAAAAGGCTCGTTTATTCTCGCGGACTGACGGGAAATGCGAGGGTTTGTGGGCAGGTCAGAAGGGGTGGGGGTGGGGGCAGGTGGGGAGGAAGGGAGGGAAGGGAGGAAGGGAGGGAAGGGAGGAGGGGGAAGTAGGACGGGAGGGGGCGTTAAGGAGACGAAGGGGGGAGGGAGAGTGAGGAGGCGGGGCTATGGTTGAGGGAAGGGATGTGAAGGAGGGAGGAGGGGGAAGGAAAACGGGAGAGGAGGGTTGGGTGGGGGTGGGGGGGTTAAGGAGAGTAGAGGGAGGGAGGAAGGGGGAGAGGAGGATGAGGAGGGAAAGTTGGGGAGGGGGACTGTGGATGGGAGAAGGGGAGAGATGGGGTAAGGAAAACGGGGGGGGGGGGGGGAGGAAGGAGAG
>NW_028234403.1:12951671-12959171 GCF_977035675.1 Penaeus japonicus | reverse complement strand
TTGCGTCGTTAATGCTTACTCCAAGGTAATATCCTGCTAGTTGTTAGGGCTCGACCGGGGCTAAATCAGCCCTTTATAGCCCCCGGTTAATCTGCTAGATTCATGCTCTTATTAACAGCGAAATTAGACTAAAGTAGCTGACGTTAACAGTTCCTGCGGAGTTTATTATGAAGAAAGCAATATGAAGTTGAAAACAGTAGGTGTGATTAGGTTTATCATAGCAGAGACTTAAATACGAGGAGGTTGAGTACTATTATTAGTGCTTGTGGGAAGGATCATATGTGCATTTGCAGAATATAAGTTATTAATCTTATGATATCTAAATAAACGTTTGTTAACGATGGAGACACTGAAGGCGTAGATTTAGATATTAATGGATAAAATTTGGTATTTCTTTGGTGTAATGGTAACAATTTGCATTCACGTTGATGATGGTACTATTGCAAAGATAGAAAGGTTTCGATAAATTAATATATAAGTAATGATAATGAGGATAGCAACAGGTAAAAGAGTAATCATATCATTAAGGATAATTTTGATGATAAGTAATGATCATTAAGATAATTTATGATGATTATGAATATCATTAAAGATATATTTATGGATACCAATATCAACAACATTATACCACTATCAATCACTTTTTTATTAAAGTGATGACGATGCAGAAGAAGAAGAAGAAAAAGAAAGAAGAAGAAGAAGAAAGAAGAAGAAAACAGAAGTAGATAAATGTAACCTATATTATCAGAAATCCACTGTCCATAATTAGCAAAAGATGGCTAGGCCAGGCGTGATGAATCACGTAATAATGACACAATGACTAAGAAAGGTAAGGTCCGCACACATTATCTTAGGGACATAATTACTCTCTCTGCTAATGACCTAATTACCCCATACGAGGCTTAGTCTCCCGTGAGAATCATAATCATCAGGCTTGTCGCAGCCAAATACGGAAACCTTGGAATCTTCCTATAATCTCCGTCTCTCTCTCTTCCCCGTCCACTCTTGCTCTCGATTTTTCTTTTTCTCTCTCTTTTTTTAAGATTCTAGAGATAGATTGATAGAGATAGATGATAGAGAGAGATCAATAGAGATAGAAAGACAGAGAGAGATAGTGAGGAAGAAAGAGAGAGAGAGAAAGAGATAGATATATAGGTAGATAGATATGTAGAAAGAAAGATAGATAGATAGACAGATAGATAGAAAGAGATGGAGAGCGAGAGAGAGAGAGAGAGAGAGAGAGAGAGAGAGAGAGAGAGAGAGAGAGAGAGAGAGAGAGAGAGAGAGAGAGAGAGAGAGAGAGAGAGAGAGAGAGAGAGAGAGAGAGAGAGAGAGAGAGAGAGAGAGAGAGAGAGAGAGAGAGAGAGAGAGAGAGAGAGAGAGAAATAGACCACCCTACACACACACACACAAAAAAAAAGCACAAAAACAAAGCAATGTAAACGGGAGAGATAAAGAGAAAGACACCAACAACCAAATGAGGTACCGACGCCAAGACTTTTCCCAGGGCGCCTCAGCAGATGAATTATCTCGTTACAGACCAACCATAGATCCTGCAGCCTCCCTCCTCCATCATCAGGGAGGTCTAGGGGGACATCCGAGTCCCTTCCGTGGGTTAGACTCCGTCTTTAAGATTCTCATAAGATTCCGTGGCAATAAAATAGGTGAGATCTTCCATTCCGTAGTTTTTTTGTTGTTGTTTATCAGATCGTAATCTTTTAAAGAAAGCTACAGGGTCTTTATTTCAGTAATGAGTGTGTCTTCTCAATAGAAAAAGGAATATCAAGTTTTTGACTAAGAAAATATGTTTCGATTCACATTAACGTTTTTTGTCTGCCTTACTTATTATCTTGTTGAAAAATCCCTTGAAACCCTTATAACTGTAGACTATTTTCGTAAAGAGAGAACACGATTTGGACCGGTTCTGTATTTAGTACTTCTCTTCAATAAATCCATACATTTTTTTAATACGATAAAGAGCACAGAACTCGCTAGGTGTGTTAAGGTTAGTCTCTCTCTCTCTCTCTCTCTCTCTCTCTCTCTCTCTCTCTCTCTCTCTCTCTCTCTCTCTCTCTTTCTCTCTCTCTCTCTCACACACACACATACACACACACTCACACACACATACACACATACTCTCTCTCTCTCTCACACATACACGCACAGATACACACATCTATCTATATATATACAGTATGTATATATATATGTATATATATACAAATTATACGCATAAGTGTGTGTTTATTGAGGAGATAATAAGGTGACTATGAAACTGTGTAAAAATTTACTAAATGTGCGATACAATCTTTTACGAGAAACTTTGGCTCTTTAATGTTTTTTTTTCCCTTTTTTGTGGATAACTTTACAGCGAAAAATAATATTTTCAAAACTGCTAAACTCTCAGAAAAGCCTCATGAGGTCACTGTTATACAGCTTGAAGAAAGTTTATTTAGAAAAGATATACTTTCTGTATAGGTAACGGCCTTAACGAAAAGTACGTGAAAAGCTAAAATCTAAAATAATACAGTAACTCTACGGTTGAAAACCCAAGATTCACTTACTTATTCACAGTATTTTTTACGCATTCATATTTGCAGTATTCATGAATATACCGTACTGAGTTTCAAGTTTTTATATATTGCACTATAATATCAAATGACATTATCGAAAAAAAAAAAAACAGTTACAGCCCTTTCTTTCAGAGAAGTGAAACCGATAGATTTTAAAATTATCTTGAGTCTCATAATAATTTCAAGGAAAACGCCCAGCGTTATTTCTAGCAATATGTCTCCAAAAAAGTAATAAAACCATGACTTAATCAAACTGTAATTGTTCCGTTTTTTTTTAAAGAGCAATTCAACACATTTCTTAAAATGTCGTCTGCTCATGTTCTTATAGTTTAGGTGAGTTCCCCCTCGAACTCTGACAAGCAAATTGGCTATAGACTATATCATGAATGTCGAACTGAGAAAGAAGTCAAAATACATATATCAAGCTCTCAAGTCTGATAGGGGTCATGATATCTCTCGTATTTCTCTCCGAATACAGGAAAGGTGGCTACTATAGTGACTTGCATTTGTTATTTCAGATACTGAAACGAATGAAAGATAGGTATGATCAAAGGGTCAAAGAGACCGAACCGGAAAAGCGTAAGACATAGCGTGAGAAACTTGTGTATATTCCAGACCACATGTGTCTACAAACTTGGAGTTGCGTGACCCAAGATAAGGTTCAGCTGGATTCCAGACCAACTTCATTTAAAGAATGCGTTCTCTCCTCAGGGAAAGCAGTAGTGCGTGGGATCCTTTCTGTCGAATGTGAACAGGAAGTTTGTACGAAACATAACGAAGGGATGTATTCAATAGTATATATATACTACCTGCATATATATGTTATATTGATATTGCTAATAGTGAGGTCCGAAACGAAATGATAGTAATATCGCTGTAGACTAAGTTAATACCTCTTTCTTTCATTTAGTTATGATTATGATCTGACTCCATCGAGGACTCACATGTAAATTATTTCTTACTTCGCCCGAACACACTACTTTCAGTCCGACCTCGTTAACCTGTACTCGAATCACCTGTTGCTTGCACTGGGAAGCTTTGTCTTATTCACGAGTGTACACACTGGTCGAACTTGAAATCTTCGTGTAAACATTATCTAGTGTGAAAAAGAGGCTTCATTGCTTCCCTAAAAAGAAATACTAAAATTATTCTTCAGAATGTATATGAGTAGTTTCTACTGATCTTCTTTTTTAACTTTCTAGAATTGTCAAGGAAATATTATAAACACTCGCACAGACTGTAGATGCGCACGGGAGTAAAAAAAAAAGATTTATCGTGCCATTAACGTCGTCTCCCCCAGCATCATATATAGCATCGATTTCGTGTGCCCTTAAAAAAGCAACATAAATCCCTCAATAGAAATTATTGCCTTGCTGGATCTTTCTCGACGAGAATAATTCATTTTCACAGAATCCCTAATCAACATAGCGCATAATTAGACGAGGAGAGATAAAAGAATTGTCCTAGTTTTTTTTTTATACCACTGAAAAACACAATTATCTATGCGTACAGACCTTTTCTCACTCAAATATACCTGCTGTGCCTTATGACCTTGAATGACCTGAAGTGTACCTGCAAGGGGGACCTGGCATCCTGATCAATATACAGTATAGGCGGCACGCAGGTGTGTAGTGCCAGGAAGGTGGTGGGGAGTGTCACACACACACACTATTACGGCTTCTGTTTTTGATGTCTGGTTGCCAACTTTTCGGCATATGAATAAATACATGTAGGGATGTGTAAGTGAAAAGAGAAGAAAGAAAACGATTTTCTGATTTATGGATACGTCTAATCTAATTTCCTGTTTCGCTGTGCTAATTAGATATTCATGATCTAATGACAGATGAATATCCGTAAATGTATTACTCGTTTGGTAGCGTTTTTCTAACCATGATGATAAGAATGGTATGAAATAAAAGGATAATCGAATACTGATATAAGGGATGAAGGTAAATATATGTCATTAAAATCATAACGCGTAAAAAAAAATCAAGTTTGATTTTGAAGAAAAGGATAATAAGGTAGTGGTAATTCCAGTAATGATGATAAAACAAATACCAATGATAAGCGTTATAACAATAATGATAACAATAAGCATAATGATAATGATAATGATTTTAAGAATGATGATAGAAATAATGACTATGATGCTATGACAATAAAACCAGTAATGAAGATAATAACAATAATAATTAAAGTATCAATAATAGCAACAACAATGATGATGATTATACAAAGTGATGATAATGATGTTAATGCGAATGGCAATGATAATGATGACGCTTGTAATGATAATCATAATGATAACAATAGTAATATTAATAATGATATCAAGAAGAGGAGTAATTCGAAGGTAATAATAAAATGATAATGAAAATGGTAATAATGAGAATGAAAATAAAAGTAATGGTAATAAAATCAACAACAACGATAATGATAGTAATGATGATGATAATGACAATAATAACAATAACGATGGTAATATTGATAGGGATGATAATAGCAGCAATAATATCATATCAATATTGATAATGATAATGATAATGTTGGTATTGATAATGATAATAATGCTGATGATAATGATACTCATGATAATGCTAATAATATTAATGATAATGATGATGATAATGATATTGATAATAGTAGTATTGCTAGAAATAAAGGTATTTGCAATAGTTATAGTATTGATAAAAATAATGATGATGATAATGGTAATGATAGTAATAGTATAATCATCATGAAAGAAAAAACAATGTTTATGATTGTATTATGATAATAATATTAGCGATATTAATTTTTTTGATGATAATGATAATGGTGATGATAAATGATAATGATTGTAATAATAATGATAATAATAATAATAACAGTAATCAAAATAACGACAACAATGATACCAATGATGATGATAACGATATTGATGATAATAATTACTATGCTATTGATGATGATGATTATGATAATATTGATAATAATGCTAATGATGAAAATAATGTGTATGTTGATAACAGTAATAATAATATGAATAATATAATATGATCATAAATATAATGATAATAATAAGAATAAGAATAACGATATTACCGAAGCTATTAGTAATAATAAGAGTAATATATATAATAACAGCCAGGATGATGATTATGGTGATAAAACTAATGACAATGATAATAAGGATAATGATAATAATAACGATGGTGATAACAGTAAAATGATAATAATAATGATGGTGATAGCAGTAAAAATGACAATAATAATGATGGTGATAGTAGTAAAAATGACAATAATAATGATGATGATAGCAGTAAAAATGATAATATTATTAATAATGATAATATTGAACGTGAACATGAAAATGATAATGACGATCAACAAATATTATAACGATCTAATGATAATGATATGTACAAAAGTATCAGTAATAATGAGACAAAAAGATTTTCCGTTTCTCCCCAAATCACACTTTTTTGAGATAAACGATGTACACACACACAAACACGCACACACACACACACACACACACACACACACACACACACACACACACACACACACAAATAATAATGATAATCTGATTACGGACAAAACACCTATATAATCCATACGTAATTACGAAACTATAGCCTATGTTATTTATATATCCTAATAACTTCCCGAAGATATAAATCACGAGAACAAAAACATCTTCCTGGTGGTTGCAGTAGCTGTCAGGTATTGATAGGTAGAGCTACTTCATCACAACCACTTGTTACATCGTTGTTTCACAAACAAAGCAACAGGTTATATGGTTAACAATGGCAGCCACAGAGCAAATGAGCTGGAGAGGACTACGAGGGTAAAATGTATTTGAAACTCTCTATTGATTAGATATGGTTCAGTTAGCTATTTTCTATGTCGTTTTTGAAGTGCAGTGGTGACAGATTATATATATATATTTTTTTTTTTTTGCCCTTTGCTCAGTGGAGTTTTCTGTATCCATCAAAAGAACGTCGTCAGGAGTTAAGGATAACTCGAGCTATTGCATCAAAGGATGTCTGAAGTGAGTCCTGCGCTTCTTGAGAAAATATATATTCTTACATGGATGGTTGAGGACACGACCGATCTCCGGGCCATCAGGAAGGGAAAAAGGGAAACATAGAAGGGAGAGAGATAGATGGATAGATAGATAGATAGATAGGTGGGGGTAATGAATAGAAAAGAATAGACAGATAGATGGGTAGGTAGGTAGAGAGATAAAGATAGACAGATATATAGAGATAGATTTAAAAAAAAGAAGATATATATAAATACAAGTCCAACAGCTAGAGAATCCGAACAAGGGCAACAGAAAGAACCCACAAAGAACCACAGGAAAGATACAGAAAAAAAACGAAAGATAAAAGCGAACGAGAAGAGCGAAACGCAGAGGTAAGGACACCGCACAACGAGCAAGGGACGCCCGATGTGGCACTGGAAGGCCGAAACTGGGTAACAGGCGAACAGCAGGCAGCAGTAGGGCGGTGTGCGTAAGTAGGGAGGCACCAGGGGGATGGAGGGGAGAGGAGGAGGAGGAGGGGGGAGGGTAAGGGAGGGCGAGGGAGGGTGAGAGGAGGGAGGGCGAGAGCTGCACGGACCCGCGTGGCTCCACAAAGTTTGGTTTACAGAGCGCGGCCTTGGTAGAGCTCTCTGTCGACCCCGCGCACGCCGGGACCAATCGATAGTCAGGTGTTCCGACGGGTTGGGTGGAGCCGGAAAGGAGGGAAGGGCGCGGCTGGGAGAGTTGGGAGGGGCGAGGCGAGGTGAGCGCGGAAGGGGAGTCGAGGGGCGGAGGGGCGGCGGGGCGGAGAGGCGGAGGGGTGGAGGGGCGGCGGGGCGGACAGGCGGAGGGGCGGAGGGGCGGAGGGATGGGGTAGGGGGTAGGAGAGACTGAGAGAGAAAGAGAGAGAGAGAG
>NW_028234403.1:12909171-12924171 GCF_977035675.1 Penaeus japonicus | reverse complement strand
CCTCGAAAGGCAGACGTCAACATCCTCTCTCTCCCAAGGACTCACTGCTTCAATCCTCTCTCTCGTGCCGCCCTCATTCTCTCTCCCAGCACGTCACTGTGGAAGTGGAAGCCGCACGCGCCCACTGGGGCTTTTGGGAATTTTACTTTTATTGAAATTCTTGCTTTGGTGATTTGAGGCGACATTTTCATTCAAATGAATAATAAAGTCATTCGCAAGTATTTTGGACGGCATTCGCAAGTGGAATGCTAGAGGAAAGGCGAGGCTAAACGTAGTCGCACGGATGGGCGAATATGTCTCGGCGAAATTTTTTTTTTTTTTCTTTTTTTTCAACATTGTGGCATGATTCATCCTCTTTATTTTTTGGGGAGGGGATTTTTTTCTTTCTTTCTTTGAAGTGATATGAAGTGAAGGATGAGAGGAGGAGGGAAAGAATGAAGAAGAGGTTGATGGTGAATGAGTGATGGTATATTGAATGAAGATGAAATGATGTGGAGGTGGAGTAGAAGAAGAAGAGGAGAAAAGGTAAAAAAAGAATGGGTAGAAAGTTAGAAGAAAAAGAGAGGAAGAGCTAATCATAACAATGAAGTTGAAGAAATGAAGATGTGAAGAAAAACGAGAAAGAAGCAGAGTAGAAAAGAAAGACTAATAAAAAAAAAAAGAAGAAGTAGAGAGTAAGAAGAAAAGAAGAATAGAGAAATGAAGAAAAAAAAGATGAGACAGAAGAAGAAAACGAAGAAGATGCAGAAGAAGAAGAGGGAAAATAAGAGACGTAGATGAAAGTGTTGTAAGAGGATATATGTTGGGCAAAACGAAGTAAGAAAAAAAGACAAGAAAAAACATAAAAAAGAAATAAAAAAAAATTAAAGAAGAAAATGTCGAAGGAAAGTGTAGAATAACAATGATATATTTTAATTAAAATATTGGTATAATAGTATAATGTGAAAATAATATATTTAAACCATCTCCTTCGTTTTTCTTAGTAGCATTCTTCAATTACCTTCATTCACGTTTACATTATAGAAATAAGTATCACGACTCCTTCATCTCTTTTTGTCGTACTCGCTATGGATCTATTTTCGTCACATCTACCTCACACCACAAGGTTAATCATACTGTCATTTCCTTGTCATCAGGAAATGTTTTGACTATATCGTTATTTGTTTAGTATTATTGGTTTATTATCTTTGTTATTGCTTCGTTAGTGAATGTGTGAGTGCGTATTTGAATGAGGGTGTTTTGGAGTGGGTTGATGAAGACCTTTCTAATTAGTAGAGATGTATGGACACACACACACGCTCGGATGTAGATACCCACCTATTCATGCACATACGCACACACACACACACAGGCACACACACATACACACAAACACACACACACACGTACGCTCACACTCACACACACAAACACACACACAAATTCCTATACAAAAACCCATCTCAACCTGAAATACACCTTTTCTACTCTCTACACTTTCACTCCTCACATTTCGCCTTTAAGAAATTTACTATGTACTAGCCCTGTCTCCATTGTGTTCCTGTGATATTCTATATCATGTCATGATTGTCATTTGCAATATGTCGCAGGAACTATACCCTAAATCAAGATTATATATTCAAATACATCATATTTTTACTCTTGTTGATTGTGTGAATTTTTCAATGAATTGTCAAAATTTTGTAAAAGTTATACTCTCTGTTACTGACAACGGATGAGAGAACAAACATCATAATTCTATGTAAACATCTCTCGTGCCATTGATCATTTAGCAAACTCTTCCATTATTCACGATTTGCCCTTTGTATTTCTCTCTGTCCTTCCTTACGAAGTGAAAGTGAAATATGGAAATAAGTCACTATCTGAGTGATGGCAATATGAGTTATGCTAGAAATAGCGTAAAGGAATTGACAAAGTTCCTCTCATTGGAACTAGAAAGATGAAGGTGTGGTGATGCTTATTCTTGAGTATGTGGATGTGAGTTTGGATTGATGTGAGGTTTTGTATATATGTGTGTGTGTTTGTGAGTGTTTGTGTGTTTATGTATATGTATTTGTCTTTGTCCATGTGTGTTTGTTTGTTTGTGTGTGTGTGTGTGTGTGTGTGTGTCTTTACGTGTGTGTGTATGTGTGTGTGTGGGCGTGTGCTGTGAAGCGTCTACCTGAGAACAACACATCATAGAAAATAAAGGTGAAAAGACAGACAGGAGTTGGAAAGAGAGGGAGGGAGGGGGTGGGGAGGGAAGGAGGGTCAAGGCACAGCTGTGTTTTGCTCTTGTCTTTTTTCAGTCCCGTCTTTGATTTCTGGAAAGGACTGTGAAGGGTTGATCTGTCGTGCAAGGACCTGTGTTTTTTGTGTTGGGGGAAAGGGGAGGGCGGAGCGGGAAGGGAGGGGGATGGGGGAGGGTTATGCAAGAAGGGAAGGGGAAGGGAGAAGGGGATGGGTATTGATATAGGGGGGGAGGGAGAGAAGGGGGAAAGGGAGGAAGGGATGACAGGTTGGGAGGGGAAAGTGGCAGGGTTAGGGGAAGCGGCAATGGAAGGGGAGGGGGAGGATGAAAGAATGGCAGAAGAAAAAGGGGAATGAGGGGGAGGGGAAGGGGGAGGGAAAGACGATGGATAAACAGGAGCAAATGAAAAGAGGGAGGAGATGCGGGGGATGGGAGGGGGGAGTTAAAAAGAAGAAAAAGAAAATAAATAAAAGAGACTCCTAAAAGGATAAAGTTAAGTAGATCAAAATAAAACAAAACAAAAAAGAAGAAACAAACAAACAAGAACCAAAAACGAAAACAATACGAACAAAGAAAACGTCTCGCAGCAACAACAACAACAAAAACAACAAAAGTGACATGAGTTACGGCATTAGTTAAGAGAAAGAGAGACATGAATGAGGAACTTAAGTCTACGACATGAGGAAGAGGAGGGATTCCAGAAGACGTGGAAAAGATTGGACCATCTTGAGGTGAGGAGAGAAGTGTTGCAGATCACTTAATGACATGAGGGATGAGGGAATTAGTGGCTGACATGAGGGAGCTCTCGCAGATATGGTGGAGGATTAGTGCGGAGAGAGGAGCATGGGGTCTGGAGGGGAGGAGGGTGTAGATGTTGTGTGGAGGTTATGTGGAGGTGTGGAGGTTATGTGGAGGTGTGGATGTTGTGTGGAGGTTATGTGGAGGTGTGGATGTTGTGTGGAGGTTATGTAGAGGTGTGGATTCTGTGTGGAGGTTATGTGGAGGTGTGGATGTTGTATGGAGGTTATGTGGAGGTGTGGATGTTGTGTGGAGGTTATGTGGAGGTGTGGATGTTGTGTGGAGGTTATGTGGAGGTGTGGATGTTGTGTGGAGGTTATGTGGAGGTGTGGATGTTGTGTGGAGGTTATGTGGAGGTGTGGATGTTGTGTGGAGGTTATGTGGAGGTGTTGATGTTGTGTGGAGGTTATGTGGAGGTGTGGATGTTGTGTGCAGGTTATGTGGAGGTATAGGTGTTGTGTGGAGGTTGTATGGAGGTGTGAGATTGTGGAAGTTGCATAAAAAGTGGAGAGTTTATGTGTAGATGTGGAGATTTTATAATGATGCGGAGACGTTGCTGGGGTTTGGTGGTTATGTGAAAGTGTGGAGGTGTAGATATTTTGTGGAGGTGGTGGGATTACGTGTAAAAATGTGAGAAGTGTGTCAATGCATAGATGTATTGTGAAAGTGAGAATTTGGTCTTGTGGAGATATGGAGATTATTGTGAAAGTGGAGGTTGCGTGGAAAAGTGTGTGGATGTATGCGTGTGACGGGATTTTAATCTACAGATATCTGATTATATGTATCTTCAATTTCAAATCTTATTTTGTAATTTAAATTTTGCATATCTGCCAATCATATGTGAATGTTTGCAACATTTATATGATTTCCTTTCGTTATCGTTACATAAAAAACAACAACATTATACCTCTCCTTACAATTACTCTTTTCCCTTTTTCCTTTTTTAAAAGCTATTTTGTTTATTTGTTATTAGTATTATTTTCTTTAGATATTTACAATTTTTACTGCCACCTACCATGTTTTAAAAATATTATCATTGTTTTACATTAGTTCTTTTTTCTTCTTCTTTTTCTTAACATGCCTGAATTTGCAATCATATCTCCTTATAAATTTCATGCAAGTAAAGTCTAACACGAGTTTCATCGATGTTGCTATTATATAAATCTTGGAAGGAAAGGAGGCAGAGAAGGGGAAAAAATAATAATGAAAAGGAATAGGAAGGAAAGATAATGAGAGAGAGTAAAAGAGAGACAGAAAGAGAGAATGAGAGAGAGAGAGAGAGAGAGAGAGAGAGAGAGAGAGAGAGAGAGAGAGAGAGAGAGAGAGAGAGAGAGAGAGAGAGAGAGAGAGAGAGAGAGAGAGAGAGAGAGAGAGAGAGAGAGAGAGAGAGAGAGAGAGAGAAAGACACAGAGAGAGAAAGAAACCCAGACACAGACAGGGATAGACAGACAGACAGACAGACAGACAAAGACAGACAACAAAAGATGATTAGGTTCGCAGAATAATAGAAGAGGAGGGAGAACAACGAGAAATTAGGGAGGGAGGTAGAATTATCGATGTGTCATTATGGCACGAATTCAGATTCAACATAAAGTGCCATAATGGCCCTTGATCAAATTCCACACGCAGAGGAACACCAGCCTAATTCACTGAAACAGCACTGATTGACTCGTTTTACATATATGGGTGAGTTGCTACGAAGCGCCACCGAGTAGACACCGAAGGAGACTCGTGGTTAGAGCTCTTACGAGTCGTTTCGTGTCAACAACACCTATCGTGAACAGTTGCAAGTGTTGCATCTCTCTCTTCGTTTCCCTATTCTTCACTCTCCTTCCCTTTCCTTCGGCATGCCAATGTATTGTCTCTCGTATCCTTTGAGGTAATAGATGCAAGATTGATAGATGTAACAGCTCTGTCCCGATGTTCCAGTTGATTTACTGATAGATAGACAAACTGAACAACTTGCTAGACAGATGGATAGTTAGATAGATGGGTAAACAAATAAATAAGAAAGAACAGGCTACTAGATGAATAAGTACCTGGAAAGATAGATATAGAGATTGACAGGTGAATAGATAAATATAAAAACAAATAGAGAAATAGGAAACGGAGAACAATACAAACGAAATTTAGAGAAAAACCGAGCAATGTTACGTATGCCTACGTATTCGTCCTCTATCCTCCACGACCAACACCGTATTTGGCTTCGACTGTGAAAAGACATCTAACCTAAAAAGGACGAGAGATTCTTAGAGAGGACGCTTCGAAACCGCCGTGTTTTCCGACCCATTGACTTACCCTCCATCTCTTGGAAAGGGGAGGGGGGAGGGGAGGGGGACGGGGATACATGGAGGGGGTATGGGTGAGAGAGGGGAGTGCATGGAACGGGCACTGGTGAGAGGGGGGAGTACATGGAGGGGGCACGGGTGAGAAGGGGGGGGGGCACATGTAGGGGGGACTGAGGGTCGGGAAGAAGGAACTGTGGGGGGTTATGGAGGGAGATTAAGGGAGCCAGAGGAGGGGGGGCAGAGTAGGGACGCGGGAGATAGATAATAAAGATATGTAGAAATAGAAAAAAATATATAGATAGATTTAGATATGCTAGAGGTATAGATGCAGATAGATAGATAGCCAAACAATTATGCATATTTTTTTTTCATGTGAGTATACCCATCTTCTTTAAAGTTTGTATTTTCCATATCTCCTTACCAGTTCATTTTCACATTCATCTTTTATAAACTCTTTTCAGCCTATTTCCAGGGGAAAATGATTAACAAATGCACAAGAAAGCACTCATGGATAGTTAGGATTTTGTACCGAAATGATTGCACATTTATGGAAATAAAAAGATGGAATCAGCCTTTGCCCCAGGCTTATTCTCCTCATCACTCTTGGCCGATGGAATTCCTGTGTTACGCTCCTCTTGTCTGTACGTTTTCATTCGCGTGCATTTGTTGTCGAGTCCAGTTTCAAAGATGCTGATCTAACTATTCTGTTCTTTATTTAGAAATAAAAAAAGGTGGGTTGGTTGTATACGTAGACTTTTTTTTTTTTACAGACACGTAAACACAATCACACATACAGACACACACACACACACACACACACACACACACACACAAACACACGCACAAACACACACACACACACACATACATAACAAAACAAAAACATATCCATTCAAATTAAGTACGCATGAACACCTTCCACATCAAAATAAAAGAACCAGTTAGACGTAAACGAAGGCCATAACTAAAAAGCCACGGCAATCTCATAGAAAATTCTAGCAGGAGCCGCCAATTTCCCCGACTGGTTGAATGAAAACGAAATCACTCGCTGACAAACGGCAATGCATGATCGGCGTAAGATGTCGACGATCACGTGACCTAGTCTGTCGGATTTCGGGAACACTCCAAGAGCTTCCAGTCATCTTCGCTGCCACATATTGTTCCAGTGAACTCGAGCATTATCATTATTATTTTTTTCTTTCGTACGTTCTGAATTTCCATAATTCATCGATAATCTAATAACAGCATCCACGCGCCCGCAAGTGAATTACGACTGTCATAGCGTAGCCCCAAGGACTGATTTATTTGTATTTATTTTTTTTTGTTTTAGTTCACCCTTCCTCTATGTCACCTGCACATCATCTGCTTATTCCTATTATGTGGCTCTCAACACCACCTGTTGTCACCATCTGTTTCCACCACCATCTGCCAATACTGCCGACATCTCTCACACCACGAACAACCTAATATGCCATCTAATTTTGCCACCTTTAACCCACAGTGCTGACTGCCACCATTCCCCTACCACTTGCTCCAACAATCACCTTCCACTTGTCTCTACCATTTCCCCACCATCGGTTGCTCCTTCCATCTCCTCACCACTTGCCAACACTTATCTACCATCTCCCCACCAATCACTTCAGTCTATCCCCACCACTTACTCCTATCCCCACCACTTACCACTTGGCCTTTACTATCTCCATACCACTTGCCCCTACCATAGTATCCCCATTTATCCCAACTAGCTCCCTGCCATAGCCCTACCATTGCCCTTGGCATCTCGTCATCCCCGCCCATACGTCTCTTCGCTTCGAATTGCCCACGGTAGGGAAGGGGCGCGAGGTGAGGTGGGCAGGGGCGCGAGGTGGGGAGGGGGAGGTGGGGAGGGGGGGAGAGGGCGGCATGCGCTAGTTGGCAGGTGTGAGCATGACGGAAGACGAGGGGGGAATGCTACATAAAATGCTTTAGGCTTGAGAGCAGAGAGATTGCAAGAGGAGGGGAAGAAACAATGGTTGGATAACGGAGAGGAGAGAAGATAAGAGAAAAGAGATTAGGAGATCGAGAGAATGAGAGAAATAGAGATAGATAGACAGATAGATGAATAGAAAGAAAGAGAGAAAGAGATAGATAGATAGATAGATAGACAGATATATAGATATATATAGAGAGAGTTAATTAGCCATAGTTCTATATAGGAATCCATTGCCATTTGATATAGAGATATTCTATCAGCCAAAGAATCCAAATGCTCCCAAAAGGTAAGCAATAACCACAATCATAAAAACAACAACAACAAAAAGACGAAGAAAAAGAAGAAGTTGAAGAATAAACAAGAAGAAGAAGAAGATGAACAAGAAGAAGAAGTGGAGGAAGAAGAAGCAGAAGAGAATAAGAAGTATGAAAAAGGAAGAAGCAAAGAAAGAAGAAGAAGCAAAAAAAGAAGAAGCAGAAAACATAATAAGAAGAAAAAGAAGAAGAAAAAAAAAGAAAAAAAAGAGAAAAAAAAAGAAAATACAAAAAACTAATCCCCAAAATCACAGGAGTGTCATTGATTTCTGAAGACAATTTACCCGTTGCATGACACAACTCATTACAAGACTCAGGTTCAAGATCGAAATCTCGTTCTCTGTTGACCTGAGTTCCCCTCTACAGCTTCTACCAGTCTGACCTCGTAGGCCCATAAAAAAAGGTCATAAAAAGGTTATAAAAACGAAGTAGGGCATGTAATATCTCTCGACCTTTTTTGACCCTATTATTTATTTATATGTTTATTTATTCATGATTTACTCTCATTTCCAGATGTGCGGAGGTACCATTGGTCACGGGGGAAGGAGGTATATATGACTATAATTATGTATATATATATATATATATATATATATATATATATATATATATATATATATATATATATACATACACACATATATACATACATATGAAAAATATTAATAATAACAAAACTCCCAAATGAAATTCCCAAACAATAAAACACAAAACAAAACAAAAAACACAAGACTTTACACAAAGGGAATATAAAAGCAAACCGCAGTTCCACAGCATGGCAGAAACACACACCTGCTCAACGAAATCTTATTCTCCTGAGTGTGTCAACGGAACAGCTTGCTCGTGTCTTTGTAGAGTGTGTTTATTTTATAGAAATACATTCTTAAGAATAGTGTATATGTACAGAAAAAGGTTGATGGATGGAAAGCAGGGAGAGAGAAAGAGAGAGAAAAAGTGATAGAAAGTGAGAGAAAGGAGAATAGTAAATAGATAGATGGATAGAGAAAGAAAGAAAGAGAGAGAGAGAGAGGGAGAGAGAGAGAGAGAGAGAGAGAGAGAGAGAGAGAGAGAGAGAGAGAGAGAGAGAGAGAGAGAGAGAGAGAGAGAGAGAGGAACAGACATAGAAAGAGAAGTAGATAGGTAGAGAGAGAAAAAAAGAGTAATAGGTAAATAGATAGATAGAGAGATAGACAGAGAGAGAGAGAGAGAGAGAGAGAGAGAAAGAAAGAGATAGGGGGGGGGGGGATACGTCTACATCGAGACATGAATAAAAATTCATGCCTCAGTATTCGCAATCATCTCTCACTCCTCCCCCTCCCTTACCTCTCTCTCTCTCTCTCTCTCTTTCTCCTACTCACCCCCTTTCTCTCTTTACATAATATTCCCTAACAACAATCCCAATCTCCTTATTCACAACTAAACAAAAGCCCCCCTCCCCCCAGAAAAAAAAAATCCTTGAAAGAAGTCGATCCTCATCGGAATTCACTCTCTGGCAACCCCTCCCCCCCACACCCCTCAGTCAATTCCCCCTCACCCTCCTTCGTGGGAAATGAGGTTACTTGAAAAAGGTCATTTGACGAAGAAGGAAAGTGTGAATATGTAATAAAAGATGTAGAGGTTTAGGGCGAAGAAGAACAGAAACAAAAACGCAGGAGAGGAGAAAGGTATGGAGAAAATGGATGTGTGAAGGTCTGTGAAGAAGGGAAGAGATGTGAAGAGAGGAGGAGTAAGGGGGAAGAGGAGGAGGAGGAAGAGGAGGAGGAGGAGGAGGTGGAGAAGGTGGAGGAGGAGGAGGAGGAGGAGGAGGAATTGGGAGGAGGAGGAGGAAGAGTAAGGAAGAGGAGTTAGGAGGAGGAGGAGGAGGAGGAATTAGTAGGAGGAGGAGGAGGAGGAATTGGGAGGAGGAGGAGAGGAGGAGGAGGAGTAAGGAGGAGGAGGAAGAGGAGGAGGAGGAGTAAGGAGGATGAGGAGGATGAGGAGGAGAAGGAGTAATGAGGAGGAGCAGGAGTAAGGAGGATGAGGAGGATGAGGAGGAGAAGGAGTAATGAGGAGGAGCAGGAGTAACAAAGGAGGAGGATGAGGAGGAGGAGGAGTTCAATAAGAAGGGTAAAGGTAATGAGAGGAGAGGAGAAAGATGAGAAGGAACAAGAGTAAAGAAGGGGAGAAGGAAGAAGGAACATAAAAGTAAAGGAATGAAGGAAAAAGGAATAGAGATGAGGGGAAAATAAGGAGAGAACATAGACAGAAAAAAAGAAAGGTAAAAGACGAAAAAGAAAAGAAATGGAATGCAAGGAGAAGGAGAGGAGAAGAGGAAAAGAAAGAAAGAAAGGGAAAGGATAGAAAAAAGAAGAAAAGAACAGCATGAAACGAGAGAGAGAGAAAAAAAAAACGAAACAAACAAACAAACATGATACAGACGATAGTAAGAACAAAAAAAATAAATATAAAAATAAAGAAAAGAGGAAAAAACAAGAAAAAAAAGAAAAAAAAAGAGAAGGAGAAGGATAAAGATAAGACCAAGAGAGAAAAGGTGAAGAAGAAATTCAGAGAAGGTCGCAGAGGGTGGTTTAATAGTGGTGCTTTGATGTCGGCCGCGTCATGGCTAACTAACCCCCGGCAGCAGTAAACATGAAGTACTTTTAGGCGTTCGTTCATTGGCGCTAATCTTCCTTGGTATTTTTTTTTTTTTTTTTCGTTTTATTTTCTGGATATATTTTAAAGGGAATGATGATGATTTAGGATTGATGATGATGATGATGGTGCTGTTGATTATGATAATGATAATTGTAATGATGAAAAAATGATGATAAGAATGATGATAAAAAGGTCATGATGCTAGTATCTATACCATTAATGAAATGAGAATGAAAATGGTATTGATAAATCTATTACATAATTGCTATATTCCATATTAAAAAATCGAAAAACAAAGTCTTTTTGGAAACCAGAACCATCAAACTAGCGACAGAGTTACCATAACTCAAGGCTCCCACCGAGAGAAGGGAAAGCGGGCCGAGAGAGCCTAATAAAATGAAGATAGGAGGCCAAGATGGCGGCCGACTATTGAGAGGAGCCTGACCAAAGGATTTCAAGGTGAAAGGGGGCAAAAATCGACCCGGGAATAGCCTAACTGGCCACCTGGGACAGGGCGAGGTCAGCAGCGTAAAGCTTTACTCAGGACGACTCAAGCTGTTGCATTTCGGTGAAGGTGAGAGAGAGAGAGAGAGAAAGAGAGAGAGAGAGAGAGAGAGAGAGAGAGAGAGAGAGAGAGAGAGAGAGAGAGAGAGAGAGAGAGAGAGAGAGAGAGAGAGAGAGAGAGAGAAAGAGAGAGAGAAAGAGAGAGAGAGAGAGAGAGAGAGAGAGGAGAGAGAAAGAGAGAGAGAGAGAGAGAGAGAGAGAGAGAGAGAGAGAGAGAGAGAGAGAGAGAGAGAGAGAGAGAGAGAGAGAGAGAGAGAGAGAGAGAAAGCAATACTGATGAAATAGAAATTAGAATAGAATAAGGAAGTATTATGAATTTTTATATTCCTTTTCTCTCTCTCTCTCTCTCTCTCTCTCTCTCTCTCTCTCTCTCTCTCTCTCTCTCTCTCTCTCTCTCTCTCCTTTTCTCTCTCTCTCCTTTCTCTCTCCTCTCTCTCTCTCTCCTCTCTCTCTCTCTCTCTCTCTCTCTCTCTCTCTCTCTCTCTCTCTCTCTCTCTCTCCCCCCCCTCTCTCTCTCTCTCTTTTTCTATCTCAGTCTCTCTATCTCAATTTCTTTCTTCTACACACACACTCACACACACACACACACACTTATCCATTCATATAGACATATCCATCAATATTCATACACACAGTATATATACACCTTTAACCAAGAGAGCGGAAGTCGCCGCATGATGACTTCCATATTCATGCAGACTTCCGAGACCTTGTCATAAGAGAGTGATTCATTACTAGGCAGGAACTCCCAGGTAATTAGCACCTGCAATTGCGACTGGTACCCGGGCCTAATAACCCACGCGGACCATAAACAAATGACTATATGACGGACACTTTTATTACGTTGATTGGTAACGCTGGCGACGCGCCGGAGCAGGGTGACAATTACCGCATAAATAGAGTGCGTTATAAGCTGCTGTACAGGATGGAGGTTGGAATCTGTTTTTTTTTTTTCGGGGGGGGTGATAAATAATTGATGGAAGTGGAGTGCGAGGTGGTCATTATTATTATTATTATTTTTTTCTAGAAATACGTCTCTTTTTGGATTTTTTTTTGTTTATGTGTAGCTTGTTATCGTTATCGTTAGTAGTTGCTTGTGTTTTTTTGCTATATCTCTTGTTATAGAAATTATTATTGTTTTTATTCTACTGTTGAGGGTTTATTCACATTTACACCCTTCCATCCTGATCCATAGATTAACATCCTAATATTCGTCACCATCATCATCACCATAACTCCAAAATCACAACCTTATCCATCTCACCCTTTTATCTATCTTTCGATTATAAAACCATCATTCCGACGTAAAAGTACCAGCACCAGTATTCTCCTTTACAATATTCCTTATCATCACCATCATGTACGTCATCATCACAACACGCTCTATGGTGATGCTTCCGACCCTTCATTACAGCATCACGAATGGTGAATGTCGCAGTCATCACCTCTCGCCGGAAACAGAGGTAGAACGCTATAAGATGGACAAAACATGTCATTATCCTTACACTCTATCCCCGTTTTTATCTTTAGTTTCTCCCTCCTTCTCTAATCCCCCTTCTCCTTCCCCTCCCACTCCCACTGCCCCTTCCCTTTGTCCCTCTCCCTCTCCCTCTCCCAATCCCCGTTCCCATTCCTCTCCCACTTCTCCTTCTCCATCCCCTTCCCCTTCCCCTTCCTTTTCCCCTTTCCTTTCCCCTTCTCCGTCCTCTCCCCTTCCCTGTCCCCAATAGCTTACCCCCCCCCCCCCCTCATCATCTGTTCCCAGAAATAATCATTGCAAGAAGGAAGAGCAAATTAGTTGCAAGATTTTTTTTTCTCTTTTGCAGCAAAGTGTGGAGGGTGGTGGAGCGGGGGGAGGGGGGGAGGGGGGAAGAGCAAGATCCTTTGTTTTCCTTGTCTCGAAGTAAATAGATCTTACACGTAGGAGGTTCCTGTGTCTTATTACCGCTTTCCCGTGTCTTCGCAAGCCAGGGCCCGTCGTGAAAGGCGAGGTTTCTGTGCTTGTGTGTGTGCATGTTTATGCTGCTGTGGGGGCTATTATATACAAAAGCATGCATGCATACACACACACACACACACACACACACACACACACACACACACACACACACACACACACACACACACACACACACACACACACACACACACACACACACACACCAAAAAAAAAAAAAAAAAAAAAAAAAAAAAAAAAAAAAAAAAAAAAAAAAAAAAAAAAAAAACTTATATGAACATTTAAGATTCTACCTTTGATCCTGATTCATCATTTGATTTCTCAGAACCTTACTTGTAAATGATGATGAAAAATCTGTCATTATCATCATCATCATGGTGACCTGAGAATAAACCATGGATTATGTGGTATTAATACATGCCATTAAATGACACAAAGGTAATTGGAGAGGATCGATAAAGATAACAGTGGTTAAAAATAATCCAGAAAGCATTGCTCGCAATACCGGAAGAACAATCATAAGACTCCAACTTACGCTCGTTCTCTGCCAGTTTCTCTGCAAATGCAGACGCAAAGGCGAGCTTTTAGCTAATTAAAACAACAATTACGAACAACGATGTATCCGAGAATATAATTCGCAAGGATTAATCTAGACCTTTTGAAAAATTTGTTTTTGTTTGCATTTTGTTCTACATTAGTTAGTCGGATCCATCTTTTGTCTTTGCCTGTGCCAAGGGCTATTTACAGAATATGTTTTTTTTTTCTTCTAGCATATTATATTTCCATTCCATGGTACGTATGTTCACAAGCGCACACGTAGATATAAAAGCACACTGTCACATAATCACTCAAACACACACACACACACACACACACACACACAATTACACGCACACACACACACACACAAAGATAGACAAAAAATATAATCTGCCAAAGCAAAAATGGGACACAGAGCACACACACACATCAACATTTCCGTCTCATCAGGCTGCCATGTCCGTAAGTACCACGGAGGCCCTTTGGCTTCTCTCCTCAGGACTCTCTATTTAGTAGATTGTCCTATGAGCAAGGGCGCCATCAGGGGAACATCCAGGTTGCTTGCATACTTACAGTTGACCCTCAAGTAAGGGAAAAAGGGAAAAATCGTATGATGTATAATCTCCAATTTGAAAGATTCCGTTCATCCACAAGCAGGATCTTTTCCTACAGCTCTAAGTTACTCTGAGCGTCCCCACGTCGCGGTCGCTTCTTCTCTCTTTAATTACGCAACGGCAGCCACTCCTCTGGTGTCTTCCAGAAGTACCTATTCAACTGGCGAGTGCAGGGAACAGGTACTCATACTTAGCATTCATCCACCCTGCATCTTCTCAGCGTCAAATGAAAGGCGACCAACTTGCTCACTGGACCAAGATGACATATATTTTTGTTTAGCCCATACACGCTCGAGACTCACAAAGCGACTCCCAGCCTCAGCCGCGAGTTCCCTCTAAAGCTCTCCCTTTCGACGCCCACGAACACGCAGGCTGCTTCCCGCTCCTCGTCGTCCTGCACTTGCCTGCTCCTTGAAGTGACTCAAAAGCACTCATTGCCAGCGACAACCAGAGCTCCTGGGAGGCTCCTCCGGTGTTCTCGCTTTCCTGCATGTGGGAAGACTAGGAAAAATGTTGTCTAGTGTTTCTGGCTCTAGGCTCTCGAGACCCAGACCCTGAAACAGTCTGCTTTACCATCTCGACGATTCCGCCAAGGCATTTAAATCAGCATGTGTTTCATTGGGTGGGTACTGATATGATGACAAACAAAATGGTGTATTACAGAGCTTGTTTTACATTGCGGCAAAATTGAAGATGACGTGTTTGAAAATATGCAAACCAACAAAACCCAGATCCTGAAAACTAGTAAAAACCAGATCAGGAAAAAAACCGAGAACAGAGATGCATTCAACAACCTTTACTGATTTCGCCTTTACCAAGCCTCAGGAAGTGCCCAGAAACTATTCTCAGACAGAGAGAACATGACCCCCCTGAAATTCCTTAAACTTTAAACCTTTGAACGGCAAACAGCTCCGCACCTCTGCAGGCCCTATTCCCATCTGAGAGCATGGTGATGGAAGGCCTCGGATGTCATCAGCATATGGCAGTCCCAAAGGCATTGTCCCATATGTGTCGCCTGCGCTGTGGAGGTCCTCGCCACACATCACGCGCATTACCAACGAGGCATATGATTACCTTTGTTCTGCCAAA
>NW_028234403.1:12886671-12889171 GCF_977035675.1 Penaeus japonicus | reverse complement strand
AAGGAGAGAGAAAGAGATGAAGAGAAAAGGAGAGAGAAAAAGGAAAAGAGAAGAAGAGAGAAGGAGAGAGAAAGAGAGGGAGAGAGAAGGAGAGAGGAAAAGAAAAAGAGAAGAAGAGAGGAGGCGAGAAAAAAAGAGAAAAAAAGAGGAATAGAGAAGGATAGAAAGAGAGAGAAAGAGAGAGAGGGAGAGAGAAAGAGAGGAAGAAAGAAGGAGAGAGAAAGAGAAGAAGAGAAAAGGAGAGAGAAAAAGGAAAAGAGAAGAAGAGAGAAAGAGAGAGAAAGAGAGGGAGAGAGAAGGAGAGAGAAAGAGAGGGAAAGAGAAATAGAGGAAGAGAGAAGGAGAGAGAAAGAGAAAAAGAGAGGAAGAGAAAGGGAGAAAAGGAGAGAAAAAGATAGAAAGAGATGAAGAGAAAGAGAGAGAGAGAGAGAGAGAGAGAGAGAGAGAAGGAGAGAGAGAGAAAGAGAGGAAGTGAGAAGGAGAGATAAAGATGTACAACGCAGAACGTAACTCCTCAACATTCCCTTCCCATGTCGAGACTTTTCAGTTGTTTCGCCGACAACAAAGACGAAAGAAATGGAAAGTCGTCACATGGGCGCCAGTGTCCTCATTGGTAAGCGGTTTGAGTAAGTTTAACAGGCGACGCAGCCGGAAGAGTCATCCCTTTCACGGTGAGTTTATTGCTGGGTTCTGCCTGTTGCAAAACTACATGATTGAAAATGAACATGAAATAACGAAGAAGAAGAAGAAAAAAAAAAGACGAATTTTTTTTTAGCAACTTGATACTTCTTATATAAGAACAACAGCACCAACAAAGAAAAAAAAAAGAAAAAAAAAGGAAAAAAAAAAGAAAGAAAGACAAGTAAAAAACAAGGGCCATGGAAAAGTACCCCACCAGCTTAAAGTTCAGAGCAGTTCCTGTTCTCCTCCCCGCCCTCGGCACCGAAGCTATCTCTTAGGGGACGGCCTGTGTACCACCTGGGCTTCAGGTCCTGGCCGAAACATCTTGGCCAACCAACAAACACTTGGGTCAGAGGAGAGCCAACTTCGGATCAATACTTCTCGCTCTTCCTAACATTAAATCAGCCAAACCTGGAGCAACTTTTATATCAGCCTCGCATCACCAACCTGTATACCTGTTCCCCTTTGTCACTACGCTGGGTGGGCCTTTCACCACCACGCCCCATGCGGTCATCACTATATCGACGGTTTCAGTTTTATGGCCTTGTCTTCGTGTTATCAAATATCTCACCTCTCCTTTGTATCAGTAGACCTATACCACCATCAATGTGCTTATATAATATGTTACGTCCGATGTTTACATATAACACAGGAGTCATCACTACCGTTTCAAAAAGTACACAATGATCTAATCCTGAACAAGTATTTAAAGAATTATAAGCAAAACAACGAAGGGGAAAAAATAAAACAGGAAAACAAACAAACGAGGAAGCAATATAGGAAAAAGGCCTCGAGATATTCGTATGTTTTCCTGTTCCTCCCTTCGTTGTTTTGTTTACAATACTTTAAATACAAAACTAACAAGCCGGACCTCCAGCTACGTCATCAGAAGTCACAACACCTGTGAGCCTTGTATATTGAGTAGCTAAAACAAAGGGTAACTGCATGGAAGAATGAATAAACCATTCTAATGGGACACAAGTAGCCGTTTTTCAGCTTGAGAGAGAGAGAAAGAAAAATGTATATGTATATTTATATATCGATATCTATCTTTCTATCTATTTATCCATCTTTCTATATCTCTATTTATCTTTATTCATATATATACATACACACACACACACACACACACACACACACACACACATACACACACACACACACAGACACACACACACACACACACACACACTCACACACACACACACACACACACACACACATATATATATATATATATATATATATATATATATATATATATATATATATAATGTGATAAGGAAAAGAAAGAAAGAAAATCTGAGACGAAAAGAAAGAAAGAAAGAAAAAAAAGATATAGCGATATCTGAAACCGATAAGGAAGAGAGACGATTGAAAATAAAACAAATGAAGAATAATCAAAGAATTATAATGATTCATTTGCATTTTTTTTAACGATTTTCATGTCTAAGCTTGCATTTTGCTGAAAAAAAATAAAAGATATAACCGAAAATCAAATCAGTCATTCCCCCTTCTCCCCCCTCCCTCCCCCCCGTTGCCTTCATCATTATATAAAAAAAAGGGAGAGAGAGAAAAAAAAGAAGGAAATCAAAGATTCAGTTATACCACCAAGCAATTATTCCGAAAGGTCAAGCAAATTATTTGTTATTACGCTATTAATTAGACGCAGGGGCAGGGAAGAGGAGGAGGAGGAGGAAGGGAAGAAGAAGGGGGAGGAGGAAGGGGGAAGAAAGAGGAGGAAGAGGGAGGGGGATGAGGGAGGAGGAAGAGGGAGGGGGAGGAGGGAGGGGGATGAGGGAGGAGGAGGAGGAGGGAG
>NW_028234403.1:12874171-12881671 GCF_977035675.1 Penaeus japonicus | reverse complement strand
CTGGCATTTTATGTATTTGTAGGCGCGCTTAGGAATGAGAGACACGCATACTCATACAGAGAAGAAATAGATAGATTGGTATAATGTTAGATAGATAAGTAGATAGATTAACCGATAGATAAAAATGGAAGGGGGGCATTATTCTCATCACGGTATTTGTTCTCCTATTTCATCATTCTCTCTCTCTCTCTTTTTCTCCCTCTCATCCCCCCTCTCCCGTCTTTCCCCTCTCTCTATTTCTCTCTCTCTCTCTCTCTCTCTCTTTCTCTCTCTCTCTCTCTATCCTCTCTCTCATCCCCCAACCCTCTCTCGCTCTCTTTCTCTAAGAATAATAACTCAGTGACGCAAGACAAGACACGTAACAAGCACAAAACAAGCCCTTGCAACAAAGCGGAGGTACTTGCAACGTAGTAACCGTCCGCTGCAACCTGAGTTATTGAAATGGTGTTGGTGTTATTAGCAGTCGATGATTGATACAATGGTTCCTTTTGCTCTCGCTCGAACACGAAGCAAGCCGGGAATTGGTGGCGGCCGCGTGTTGTGAAAATGAATGATTTTCACGCCTTCGTTTGTCTCTGTTTCTGTTCGTAGTTTACGCTCATCAATTTTTTTTTTTTTTGCTACTGACATGTAGGTTTACAGAAAAATTACGTCACCTCGCTGTCCAATGTTTCGTTTCTTTATTCTGTCAGAGGGATGTCGCTGTCAACAAGACAATCCGAGAGAGAGAGAGAGAGAGAGAGAGAGAGAGAGAGAGAGAGAGAGAGAGAGAGAGAGAGAGAGAGAGAGAGAGAGAGAGAGAGAGAGAGAGAGAGAGAGAGAGAGAGAGAGAGAGAGAGAGAGACAGACAAACAGATAGAGATGAAGAAAGAAAAAAAGATTGAGAAAGAAAGAGAGAAAAAGAAAGCTAAAAAGAGAAATAGAAACAGAAAGAAAGAGAAAGAAAAAAAGAAAAAGAAAAGAAAGAAAGAAATAATCAGAAAAAAAAAAAAATAGAATTGCCCAGTGGCTGAGACTGATTTAGTCAGCGGAAGCGACCATTCAGGTGCGATCATTCCATTTGACAATCCATCCAGAGCACCTCTCGCCGTTTCGGACTCGGCTGCCTGCGTTGCGTCTGTCACAAGCTGTTTGAAATTCCCGTAAATTTCCTGATGGCTCATTAGGGGCTCACTCCAAAATAAAAGAGAGAGAGAGAGAAAGAGAGGGAGAGAGGGAGAGAGAGAGAGGAGGATGAGGGAGAGAAAGGAAGAGGGAGAGGGAGCGGGAGAGAGAGGGAGAGGGAATAAATGAGAGAAAGAGAGAGAGAGAGAGAGAGAGAGAGAGAGAGAGAGAGAGAGAGAGAGAGAGAGAGAGAGAGAGAGAGAGAGAGAGAGAGAGAGAGAGAGAGAGAGAGAGAGAGAGAGAGAGAGAAAGAGAACGAGAGAGAGGGAAAGGAAGAGGGAGACGGAGAGGGAGAGGGAGAAGAAGAGGGAGAGGAAAAGAGAGAGGGAGAGGGAGAGGGAGAGGGATAGGGAAAGGGAAAGGGAAAGGTAATGGGAAAGGGAGAGGGAAAGGAAGAGAGAGGGACAGGAAGAGAGAAAGAGGGAGAGAGAGAGAGAGAAAGAGAGAGAGAGAGAGAGAGAGAGAGAGAGACAGATAGAGACAGACAGACAGACAGAAAGACAAGCAGACACACACACACACAAAACAGACAAACAAACAAAGAGGAGAAAGATTCAGAAAAAAACAACGACAGGATAAAATAACAAAGACAATGCTAGGAAGACCACATACAATATCAAAGACTATAACTTACCCCCCCCTTTTTCTCTCTCCTATATTTGTGGTTGTATATCATATAACGGGCTATAGTGCTGTATTATAAAACTCTACATAATCATTAACTATTGATCTATTTAAGTTGTATTAGTATTTTCTTTTTCGTTGGTTTTGTCTTCATTATTATGTTATCACTCTAATTATTACTGTTATCATCATTACCATTTCTATCACATCATCCCCATCATGACCAACACTATCACTACAATCACATCATCACCATCATTACCATCACCACCCTTATCACAACCATCATCACACTAACTCATTCCCACACATTCCAACCGCTCCTTGCCAGTGTATTGTGTCTTCGTGTACCCTGCATTTTGTTTTCTTCAATATTCACGAATTCTGGCCCACGTCCTGAGCCAGTTATCTTGGGATGAGCGAGCCCCCTCCCCCCTTCCCCTCCTCCCTCCCTCCCCCCTCCCCCTTTCCCCTTCCACTCCTCCCGTTCCCCTCCTCCCTCCCCCTTCTACTCCTCCCGAGGTGTCCTGCATGTCTGCCCTTCCTTCAGGACCTTGCAACACTCCCCCCCCCCACCCCTTCCTCTTACTACTCCTAATACCGTCCTTCCTCCTCCTCCTCCTCTTTCTCCTACTCTTACTCCTACTCCTCCAGGGAAACCTAGCTAAGACGGAATCTCAATGAGAAACAACACATAAGAGGAGGAGGAGGAGGAGTAGAAGGAGGAGGAGGAAGATGAGGAGGAGGATTAGGAGAGAGAGGAGGAGGAAGAGGAGGAGGAAAAAAAAAAGAGAAAGAAGAAAAGAAAGAGAAAAAGGAGATACGTGGGGGAGTAGGAGTAATAGTAGGAGTAGGAGTAAAAGGAGCAGGAAGAAGAGGAGGAGGAGGGGGAGGAGGAAAAGAAAAAGAAAAGGAAGAAGAAGAGAGAGAAGAGGAAGAAAAGTTGGTGGGGGAAGGTGGAAAAAACGGAGATAGGTGACTGCGTAGCAGAAGAAAAAGCGTTGAAAAAGAGGACGAAGAGAGAGAGAGAGAAAGAGAGAGAGAGAAAGAGAGAGAGAGAGAGAGAGAGAGAGAGAGAGAGAGAGAGAGAGAGAGAGAGAGAGAGAGAGAGAGAGAGAGAGAGAGAGAGAGAAAGACAGAGAGCGAGAGAAAGAGAGAGAAAGAGAGAGAGAAAGAGAAAGCGAGAGAGAAAGAGAAAGAGAGAAAGAGAGAGGGAGAGAGAGAGAGAGAGAGGGAGAGAGAGGGAGAGAGAGCGAGAGAGAGAGAGAGGGGGGAGGGGTGCCTGAGGTGAAGCTTCGGATCCTGAGGTCGAACGAGGTTGCTTCGACAGAGATCATTTGCGAATTCGTGGGAGATTGGCTTCGGCTTGCAGAGGGAGGGGGCGGGTTCGGGGGCAGGGGCAGAGGGAGGGAAGGGGGGCAGGGCCGGAGGGAGGGGACGGTGGCAGGGACGGTGGGAGGTGACGGGGGCAGGAGCAGACGAAGGGGCCGATAGCGGTGGCAGGGGTGAAGGCGGGTTCAATTTGGCAGGGTGTCTTGGGGTCAAGCTCTCCCCATGGGAAAGGGAAGGGGAAGGGGAAGGGGAAAGGGAAGGGAAAGAGAAAGATAAGGGGAAGGGGAAGAGAAAGAGAAAGATAAGGGGAAGGAGAAAGAGAAGGGGAAGGGGAAGGGGAAGAGGAAGGGGAAGGGGAAGGGGAAGGGGAAGGGGAAGGGGGAGGGGAAGGGGGAGGGGAAGGGGAAGGGGAAGGGGAAGGGGAAGGGGAAAGGGAAAGGGAAAGGGAAAGGGAAAGGGAAGGGGAAGGGGAAGGGGAAGGGGAAGGGGAAGGGGAAGGGGAAGGGGAAGGGGAAGGGGAAGGGGAAGGGGAAGGGAAGGGAAAGGGAACGGGAAGGGGAAGGGGAAAGGGGAAGGGGAAAAGGGAAAGAGAAGGGGAAGGGGAAGGGGAAAGAAAAAGAGAAGGGGAAGGGGAAAGGGGAAGGGGAAAAGGAAGGGCAAGGGAAGGGAAAGGGGATGGTATTAACTGTAATGAAGCTGATTATGATCTGGAGAATGACTTAGATGGATACAAGGGACCGAGATGAGAATGTGGGCGACGTAATAATATATGACAGAGTGATTCATCAACATTTTCTCGTGCAATGAGGGCGTTGACCGAGTGCTCGCAGTAGTGTTGACAGGGCGTGGGACAAGGAAGAAGTTCTTGCACGGCGTAAGTTGCAAAGCCGAGGACGTCCTATTTTCTCAGATAGGAAATGAGATTCGGCTGAGGCAACAGAAACAAACAAACAATATATATACACACACATACACACACAAATACCATTTTCCTTCTCTCTTTTTCTCTCGCTCTTGTTCTCTCCCTTTCTCTTTCTTATTCTCTCTCTCTCTCTCTCTCTCTCTCTCTCTCTCTCTCTCTCTCTCTCTCTTCTCTTCTCTCTCTCTCTCTCTCTCTCTCTCTCTCTCTCTCTCTCTCTCTCTCTTCTCTTCTCTCTCTCTCTCTCTCTCTCTCTCTCTCTCTCTCTCTCTCTTCTCTCTCTCTCTCTCTCTCTCTCTCTCTCTCTCTCTCTCTCTCTCTCTCTCTCTCTCCCCCTCTCTCTATCTTCCTACCTCCCTACTAACCTGCCTTCCTCTTTCTCTTACTCTCCTTTTCATTTCTCCTTCGGCTGATACAGACAACGAAATCTATAAAAAACAACAACAAAAAAATTCATCCCTTCGGCTTTCTTCTCTCGATAACTTCATTTCTCTCCTGATTATTTTCCTGTCAGTTTTTCGGCGATACTCTCCCACCAAAGTTACACAACTGACTTCAACAGCAAAAATCAAAACATTTTCGACAACAAAACTGATCTCTGATGTTTACCGCCATCCATCGAGGGTTAGCCAGACCGAGCAATTGCGTGTAACCTCTGTCTATATGCAACAAACAGTAAATCATATATAGCGCAAACAAATCGACCATTTAAAAGGGTGAGGTGAAAGACTGGGCGGAGGCAGATGGACATGTTAGTAGATGCGCGGGTAGATAGATGGATAGATAGATAGATAGATAGACAGATAGAAAGAGAGAGAGTGAGAGAGTGAGTGAGAGAGAGAGAGAGTGTGTAAGAGAGAGAGAGAAATAGAGGCAGAAAGAGAGACAGAGATACAGACACAGAGAGAAAATGAGTGAGTGAGAGAGAGAGAGAGAGAGAGAGAGAGAGAGAGAGAGAGAGAGAGAGAGAGAGAGAGAGAGAGAGAGAGAGAGAGAGAGAGAGAGAGAGAGAGAGAGAGAGAGAGAGAGAGAGAGAGAGAGAGAGAGAGAGAGAGAGAGAGAGAGAGAGAGAGAGAGAGAGAGAGAGAGAGAGAGAGAGAGAAACCGAACGTTCAACCCATCCACTTGTGCCCGTGCCGATAGAGTGACGTACAGGCAAGCAGAAGCAGATTTCAGCCAAGCATCAAACGGCGCAGTGACCTTGTCAAAGCAAGATTCAGTTAACTCCGCAAGTGTCCATCAGCTTGCCACTTTAGCCAGCTTCCTGATGACGTCAGCTTTATTATCCTTGGATGCTGTTGACCTGTCTACCTCCCCCCACCTCCCCTTCCACCAATGACCACCCGCCCCCAACTCAAGTCTGCCTCACTCCTCTCATTTTACCTCATGATATAACGGCTTCGTGCAACCCCCTCCTCCTCCCCCTCCCTCCTCCTCCTCCTCCTCTCACACGCTTCGCAAGATAAAATGAAGAAGAACAGCGTCTTGTATAACGAGATTCACACAGAGCAGATATCTTCATTAACAACGAATATGAGAAAAAAATACCGATAATAAAGAAGATAATATTGAACAATGCGGGCAGCCTCTTGAATTAGAAAAAAAAAGACTGATAGCCGCGAATTAATAAAAAGACAATAATAATACTCACGATATCAAGCAATACTACTAATAATGACAGTCCTATTTCCATAAATATTACAGACATAGCAGTAATGACAAGACAAACAAATAAACAAACAAACAAACACGAAACCAATACCAATGACAAGAACTTTAGATGATAATAATATTACAACGAAAACAATCTCCACGATACAGGATAATACACCGAGGTACAGTAACAGGCACAATAAACCACTACGAAGTATTATTGCACTTATCCCAGTCGCTCTCATCACACGAGAGGACGCCTCGCTGAACTAAAACAACTCCTTTCTCCTCTTCTCCTTTTTTTTCATCTCCTCCTTTTCCTTTTCTCCCTCTTTCCTCCTTTCTCGTTTTTTTTCTTCTTCCTCGTTCTTTTCTTCTTATTCCTTCCTCCTTTTTTTTTTTATCTTCCTCCTTCCTCATTATTTTTTTTTCTACCTTCTTCTTCATTCTTTTCTTTTTCCTCCTTCCTCATTCTTTTCTTCTTCCTTCTTTCTCATTCTTTTCTTTCTTCTTCCTTCTTCCTCATTCTTTTCTTTTTTTCCTCCTTCCTCATTCTTTTCTTCTTCTTCCTTCCTCATTCTTTTCTTCTTCTTCCTTCCTCATTCTTTTCTTTTTCCTCCTTTCTCATTCTATTTTTTTCCTCCTTCCTCATTCTTTTCTTCTTCTTCCTTCCTCATTCTTTTCTTTTTCCTCCTTTCTCATTATATATTTTTTTCCTCCTTCCTCATTCTTTTCTTCTTCCTCCTTCTTCATTCTTTTCTTCTTCCTCCTTCCTCATTCTTTTCTTTTTCCTCCTTCTTCAATTATCCCGGCTGCTCTCATCACCCGAGAGAGAAGGAATCGCTGATGGAAAACTAAAATAACTTTCCCCTCCATCTTCCATTTCCTTCTTCTCCCTCTCTTCTCCCTCCTCCTTCTTTTCTTCTTCTTCCTTTTTCCTCCTTCCTCACTTATCCCAGCTGATCTCATCCCCCGAGAGAAAAGGAATCACTGATGGGGAACTAAAATAACTTTCCCTTCTGCCTTACCCTCTCCTCCTTTGCTCTTATCTCTCTCTCTTCATTTTTTTCTTTCTTGTCCCTTCTTCTCTTCTTGTTCCTCCTTTTTTTTTCTTCCTCCTTCTGTTTTCTTTCTTCTTTTTTTATTCCTCTTTTCTTCATCCTACTTCTTCTCTTTCTTACACTCCTTCTCTTGCTGTTCTTAATCCTCCTCCTTCGTGTTTTCTCTCTCTATTCCGCTATTTTTATTTCTGTCTCCTTACTCCTTCCTTCTCCCTTCTGCTATTTATCTCCTTCTCTCTCTTTCATCCTCTTCCTTCTTCCTCCCGTCCTTCCTTCTATTCTTCTCTAGCTTTCCTCTCTCCCGTCCCATTTCTCCCTTGCTTCCTTTGCCTCCCTCCCTCCTCCCTTCCTCTCTCTTTTCCAGTGTCTTCTTCCTTCCTCCCTCTCTCCTTCCTCCCCACTTTTATCATCTTTCCCTCCCTACTTCCCACCTTCCTCCTCCCTCGCTTTGCCTTCCTCCCTCTCCTTGCTTTCCTCCCTTCCTGCCCCCCTCTCTCTGTCTTTCTCCCACCCTCCCTCCTTCCTCAACCCCCTCCACCCCTCCACCCAACTCCCACTCCCCCCTCCCTCCCTCTCTCCCTCCTTCCCACCCTCCCAGCACCTCCTATACTTGTAATACCTCAGGAAATAAGAAGCTATGGCTTGTGACCGCCCCCTCCTCTCTCCCCCACAACCCATCCCCCTCCTCTCTCCCCCACAACCCACCCCTCCCCCGTCTCCACCCTCCCCCTCAACTCTCCCCCACAA
>NW_028234403.1:12866671-12869171 GCF_977035675.1 Penaeus japonicus | reverse complement strand
ATAATAATAATAATAATAATAATAATAATAATAATAATAATAATAATAATAATAAGTAAAGGTAGCAGAAAAAAAGCAAAGATAGCAGAAGAAAAAGAAGAAGAAGAAAAAGAAGAAGGAGAGGTAGCAGAAGAAGAAGAAGAAGAAGAAGAAGAAGAAGAAGGGGAGGTAGCAGAAGAAGGAGAAAAAGAAGAAGAAGGAGAGGTAGCAGAAGGAGAAGAAGAGGAAGACGAAGGGGAGGTAGCAGAAGAAGAAGAAAAAGAAGAAGAGGAGGGAGCAGAAGAAGAAGAAGAAAAAGAAGAAGAAGGAGAGGTAGCAGAAGGAGAAGAAGAGGAAGACGAAGGGGAGGTAGCAGAAGAAGAAGAAAAAGAAGAAGGGGAAAAGCAGAAGAAGGAGAAAAAGAAGAAGAAGGAGAGGTAGCAGAAGGAGAAGAAGAAGGGGAGGTAGCAGAAGAGGAAGAAGAAGGGGAGGTAGCAGAAGAAGAAGAAGAAGAAAAAAAAGAGAGGTAGCAGAAGAAGAAGAAGAAGAAGAAAATGAAGAAGCAGGGGAGGTAGCAGAAGAAGGAGAAGGAGAAGAGGAGGAAAAGCCAAGCCTCCGGAGGCGCCCTAGTATGACATTCCTGAGCACGACGCGCGAGGTGATAACGAGGCACACGGGGAGTCATTTGGCGATATTTAGAAGAAATAAAAATAAAATAAAAAGACACCGTTATTCCAGGGCCCGCGAGATGACTCACGCTTACTTAGTCTTGTTAATTCATTTTTGCATATGCGCACTTCTACACACACACACACACACACACACACACACACACACACACACACACACACACACACACACACACGTACACACACACATACATACGCAGATGCACACATATATAGCGAGGATAAATATATAGATAGATATGCATCTGCGTAATTCTCTCTCTTTCGCTCTCTCTCTCACTGTCTATGTATACACACACACACACACACACTCACACTCATACACACGCGTGTGTGTGTGTGTGTGTGTATTTATATATATATATATATATATATATATATTATATATATATATATATATATATGTATATATATATACATACCATATATATATATATACATATATATATATATATTATATATATATGTATATACATATATATATACATATACATACATACATATATACATACACACACACATGTGAAGGCATTCTGAAACTATTGTTTACACAAAGCTAATGTCTCTAAGTGTAGAAACACCAATGACAAACGTGGGAAGAATGTCACGTACCCCTGCACTTAAAGCTCATTAACACAGTACATTTACATGTTAATTATAGTTTTACGTGACTGCAAATGACGGATTACTGCCAAGGCTTATGATTTTGCAATTAAAGAATTCCAGGATAATGAGAAAATTGAGAGAAGTGGGACTGCGTGTTTGTTTATGGGCGTCTACACACACACACACGCATGTTTTATTCACGTGAATAAATTGCCATCATGCATACTAAACAAGCGCATCTCTTAGCTTCATCACTCATGAGAATTAAATCAAAAGTATTCTTCTGCTTACGTAGAAGGAGATTGCAATAAGAAAAAAATAAGAAAGGCTTATTAACAGTTTCGATGCCTAGTTTTTTTTTCATTCACATAACATAATGTTTTTTCTATTCACATAACATATTTTTTTCCATTCACATAACATAAAGTTTTAAAAATGAATCTTTACCTGTAGACTTATGATGGGAACTTTTTGAGGTCATTCTCTAAGTCCTATATAAGAATCTATATAAGAACCAAAAGATCGGTATTCTTTCGGTAAAGATAAGAATCAACATTTGCTTATCAATAAATCATTTATAGAGATCGTCTTCAGCACATCAATGGAAATTGACATGTGTAAAAAAAGATATTCACAATTATGAATTCAGGATGGAATGTAAGCTGCAGTGTACTTCAATACTCGATTATAATATAACAATTCTTGATTGTGAATTACGCTACTGATATACTACCTCGTCATGTGTAATTCAGTTTTATATTCACTACTATAAATTCAGTGCATGATTTAGCTATATAAGATATATGACAATTCTATTTAACATACTTCTTAATTCATTGTATTTATTTTTTCAAAATTTATCTTTATCTTCATCTTATAATTCTGTCTATGCCTATAAATCAATCTACATTTATCAATATCTACATCGCGATAATAACGATAATGACAAAAATAATTGATAACGCAATAATGATAATAATAATAACAAGGGTTACAATCTTTAAACAAAATATAATGATAATGATGATAATAATGGTAGTAATGATAATGATGGTAATGCAGATACCAATAATGATAATGGTAATGATGATAATAGTAATGATAATTACTATTATTACACTTATCATTGTTATCCTTATGATTAATATGGTTATCATAATGATTATCATCATTATTATAATTACATTATGATTAATGATAATATCATTATTATCATTATCATGATT
>NW_028234403.1:12859774-12866571 GCF_977035675.1 Penaeus japonicus | reverse complement strand
CTGGGAGAATTCCTGCCAGGCCAAGAAAGTTTGTTTGGCAGAGCAGTTGCGCTTCTCGAATGTTCGAAAGTGTTAATTGCCTTATCTTGTAGCTGCCCAGGATCACACGTGGCTGAAATTCCCGTCGCCTCTTCTTGTTTCGTCTTTTGTTTGGACCTTGTTGTTCTTCTGTATCTCTCTCTGTTTCTCTTTCTCTATCTTGTTCTGGCTCTCTCGTGCTCATTTTCTCTCTCTCTCTCTGTCTCTGTCTCTTTATCTCTCTCTCTCTCTCTCTCTCTCTCTCTCTCTCTCTCTCTCTCTCTCTCTCTCTCTCCCTCTCTCTTCTTTTCTCCTGTCTCTCTCTCTCTCTCTCTCTCTCTCTCTCTCTCTCTCTCTCTCTCTCTCTCTCTCTCTCTCTCTCTCTCTCTCTCTCTCTCTCTCTCTCTCTCTCTCTCTTTGTGCTTTAATCCTCCAAGCAAAATTCTGCTGGAGGAAAATGCGAAGCAGGAAAGCTTAATGGCATTAAGTTATCCCCGCATGAGGAGACTGATGACGTCATCTTGCGAGGACTTAGAATCAGGTAGCGTTTACTGCCCTGCCAATCCTCCCGTTGAACTTAGATTTCTATGCATATTTGAATATGTGTTGTGTTTGTGTGTGTGTGTGTGTGTGTGTGTGTGTGTGTGTGTGTGTGTGTGTGTGTGTGTGTGTGCGTGTGTGCGTGTGTGTGTGTGTGTTAATGTGTATATATAAAACATACAACTAACTGCCTTGACTCATATATACATGTCACTCGATATTCACTTGCTCTTGCTAACTGTAAAGAAAAGTAAATCTACTTTTATTTCTCTCGTCACGTCACAACTCCGAAAAAAACGAAAGAAGAAAAGAAAGAAAGAAAGAAGAAGAAACCAAGGAATCAAAATGCAAATCATTCTCTGTCTCTACGATCACAAAACCGGAGATAGCCGGAAGGGAAACTGCAATATTGCTTATTGATTATCATCGTTCAGTCATTCCAGCTGAATCTCCTTTAATGCCGCGCGGGGATGAATATCTTAAGGAACACTTAAGGCTGACGTAAGACCGCGTCGATAACACAAGCTCCACGCGGCGACAGTCTTCCCAGCTTCACTTCCAGACCAAATGATGCTGTTTCGGGATGCGCTCCTGGTAGATCTCGGAATCGAGGTGCGTCCGGCGTACCATTGCTCGGTTTTACGATCAGGAGAGAATGATACTTACTAGGAAAGGTTGATAGTTATTAACAGTCCTGTTGCCCGGAAGCTGGTGGTAGATATCTAACCTTCCACTGATTGTTCCGCGGAGGACAAGGAGCCGAAGAATCACCATCGAACCGCCCTTATTCCTGGGACGTTGTTGACATGTTTATGAATTTAGATTCCCGCCGAACCCCGAGGGAATTTATGGATGTTATTTACAAAGCCCTTGTTGTAGGGCCTGAGACTGATGCTCACGATTTACGGACCATTTCCACGAAGGGCTGCAGCGGAGGGTCGTCGAGGCGTGGTCCTGTGCCTCTGCCCTCCGCCTCCCTTATTAAACACCTGAAGGCCATCATTATTAAAGCTGCCTGGTGCTGCCGAGGCGTCCGGCATGTTCATCCTGAAGGTAGGATAAAGATAGGAGGCGAAAGGACAAGTAAGAGGAGTAGCGAAAAAGATGCCTGCATATAGGATGGATTTGATACAGAGGGATAGAGGGATGGAAGGCGCATCAGTGATAAAAGGATGTCTTGTTTCCTCGACAATAACAAAATAAGTAAGAATAACCAATTATCTTTCCGGGAATATACTGATGCGATAAAGGGATATGAAGACAAGATGAATCCTACACGTGTATTATTAATACCCTGAGATGATCAGGAGATTCCCCCCCCCCCCCTTTCTCAACTCCCAAAACCTAGTATAAAAAGAAGAAAGACTAGGAAGGTTGCTTTATATCAGTAGGGCTATTAGATGTCTTTAAACATTCAGAGAAACCGGTTTTATGACTCACTGGAGGATGAAAGAGACTGTGTATGTGAACGTAGATAGACATATGTATATAGATATTAGTTTATATTTTTTATAATATATATGTGTGTTCTGTATTAGTTATATATATATATATATACACATACACACAACACTCACCACATCACACACACACACACAACACACACACACACAACACATACACACACACACACTACACACTACACACAACACTACACACACACACACCAAAAACACACTACCACTCCCACACCACACACAACACACACATATATATATATTATATTATATATATATATATATTTAATATATATTATGATATTTATATATATTTATATTGTCAATATAAAGAGAGAGAGGAGAGAGAGGAGAGAGAGAAGAGACGAGAGAGAGAGAGTGAGAGAGGTGGAGTGTGGAGGGACGAGAGGGGAGGGGAGTGAGATGATGAGGAGATCTGTAGAGTTGAGAGAGAGAGATAGCGAGAGGAGAGGGAGAGGAGAGAGCGAGGGCGGAGAGCGAGAAAGAGAGTGGTGAGAGAGGGAGGACGGTGTGATGAGAGAGTAGAGCGACGAGAGAGAGAGTGGAGGAGTGAGGTCGATATGGTGAGAGTAAGTAGCAAAGATGGAGTGAGAGAGAGAGCCGATAAACAGTCCAACCACGTGGAGAGAGAGAGTCGAGAGAGTGGATGGCCGTTGTACGGAGGGATGAGAGAGAGAGATGAGAAATGGCGCCCCCGAAAGAGAGAAAGAGAGAAAGGAAGAGAAGAGAGAGAGTGAGAGAGAGTGATGATGAGAGAGAGAGTGATAGAGAGAGAGAAGGATAAGAGCGGTGGGGAGAGATGAGTATGGAGGAGAGATGAGGAGAGCGAGAGTAGAGAGAGGTGAGATGTGAGAGATGACGAGGAGAGTGAGAAGGAGAGAGAGAGAGAAGAGCTGATGATGCGAAGAAGAGAGGCTGAGAGAAGAGGAGTATGAACCGAGTGTAGAGTAGAGAGAGCTGAGAGAGAGATGAGAGAAGAAGAGGAGAAAGGAGGAGTGGGGGGAGGGGGGTGGAGAGAGAGATAGGAGAGGAGAGAGAATGCGTGAGGAGAGAGAGACGGAGAGAGAGAGAGAAATGGCGGAGAGAGAGAAAGAGAGATTAGGAAAGAGAGAGACGAGAGAGAGAGAGGAGAGGTGTGGGCGGAGGTGACCGAGGACGAGAGAGAGAGGAGGAGGAGATAGTGTGAGAGGAGGACGAGGAACGGGGGTGAGAGAAAGAGGGGAGTAGAGATGATGAGATGGAGATGGGAGAGAGAGAGAGAGAGAGAGAGAGAGAGAGAGAATAAAGGAAATGACGGTAAGAAAGACCAACGGTGAACTGCTCAACCAGTTTCATGCTAAAATAAAGTTGGTACCTGAAGATGGCATGTGATACCCCCCCCCCCCTACCCTCCCCTGATTCAGGGCTTAAACGATCTGTTCTCTATATCTCTCTCCTTTGTCTCTGTTTGTATGTGTATCTCTCTGCATGTGTGTGTGTGTGTGTCTGTTTCTGTTTCTGTCTATCTATCTATCTGTCTGTCAGTATGTCAGTCTCTCTCCCTCCCTCCCTCTCTCTCTCTCTCTCTCTCTCACTTTTTCTCTCTCCCTCCCTCTCTCTCTCTCTCTTTCTCTCTCTCTCTCTCTCTCTCTCTCTCTCTCTCTCTCTCTCTCTCTCTCTCTCTCTCTCTCTCTCTCTCTCTCTCTCTCTCTCTCTCTCTCTCTCTCTCTCCTTATCTATCAATCTATCTATCTATATATTCGTCCATTTCACTCTCCCGTTCCCCGCCTTTCTTTTCGGAAAGCGAACACTCCAGTTGTCACTCAATAAATTAGATGCCATTAACCATTTCATTTCATCTGGAACGGAAATTGAACGTAACCTATCTCGGAATTAAGAAATGTTGAAATATAATGATAAAAAATGAAGTCTTTAGGCGGTAGGCGGTGACAAGAGATATATATAATAACGCGTTTTCTCGCCGTTACTTATCCTATGAATTATGATATTATCAGCTGTTATTTAAACACATTTTGCAACATGTCACACACTGTATAATTTCACAGGAGTGCGTGTGTGCGAGTGTATGCTTCGGTGAATACGATTGCATGTGGTTGCGCGTATCTGGTAAGCGCATGTGTTTTTTTCTATTTTTTTTTTTTTATGTCCGTTGCAAGTTTTAGCAATGTGAAATATATATCTTAGTTCACGTAAGTAAAAGAAAATGTTTCGAGATGTAAATGTTCGTGAATAGTATGCATGTTCCCGCCATTGCGCTATACATGATGATATAAGACCACTTTATCACGTAATATTGGATGCCCTGCACTGAAAATTTCATGAGTTGCATATTTCATGATATACAAATAATGCCTTGAAATTTCTTGAAATAAAAACTAACGGGCATATATACGAAGATGTGAGCGAGTGAGGAAACGTAGCATGAGTGAGAGAAAGGAGTGAGACGCAACGTACACAGAATTGAAATAGGTCTAGAGATGTTGCTCTTGCAAGGGGGTTAGTAAAGATGTCAGTATGTATAGAACAAGAATTAAGGCTACAATGTTAGGATTAATTTTAGTTACACTATGATATAACATCTATGATGGTAGAACATCAATAATCATAATGGTGATAATCATGATAGAACATAATGATAATAATAATAATAATACTGATAATAATAATAATAATAATAATAATAATAATAATAATGATGATAATAATAATGATAATAATAATAATGATAATGCTGATGATAATGACAGCATACCTATCCATATACATATCCCCTCACCCTAATAGAACATACAAACACAAACACAAACACAAACACACACAGAGAAAGCAATGCAAGGTTAGACCGAGGGAAGCAAGCCTTTCCATCCCCGTAGGCGAAATTGTTGTTCCAGAAGGAAGGCAAACAATTGATCTGGGGGGTAGGGGGGTAGGGGGGGAGAGGGAGGGACAAGGGAAACCCACTAGACCGTAGACTTCATCCCGCTGATGATGGGAGCGCCAGCCTCCGCCGCCTCGCGCTGACTACGCCCTCTTTGGAAGTTTGTTTTACACCGTTTTGCAATGTTTCTATTGTTGTTGCTACTGATTCTATTACTACTACTACTACTACTATTACTACTACGTATGCTATCCTATTACGTATGCTATTACTATTAATATTACAACAACGTCTACCTCTATTACTGTTAATAATACTATCACTGCTACTACTACTATTATTGTTACTACTACTACTACTTCTACTACTACTACTACTATTACTACGTATGCTATCTTACTACTGCGATTACTACTAATATTACAACAACGTCTACCTCTATTACTGTTAATAATAATAATATCACTGTTACTACTACTATTATTGTTACTACTACTACTACTACTACTACTACTACTACTACTACTACGTATGCTATCCTACTACTGAGATTACTACTAATATTACAACAACGTCTACCTCTATTACTGTTAATAATACTATCACTGCTACTACTACTATTATTGCTACTACTACTACTACTACTACTACTTCTACTGCTACCATTATTACTGTTACTACTACTACTACTTCTACTACTTATGCTTCTACTACTACTTCTAGTACTATTACTACTATTAGGCTTGCTATTACTACTAATGCTACTACAATTACTACTACTATTACTGATACAAATACTATTATTGATACCAATACTGCTAATACGAGTAGTACAGCTACTATTACTACTATTACTCCTACTGCTATCATCAATTATCATTATCCTTATTACTATTATCACTTTTTATATCATTATCATTATCACTAACATTGATATTATAATCCTTATGGTAATTTTTAGTATTATTTTCATAGTGACAATGTCAATGATGATAAGAAATGATAATGATAAGACCAATAAAGATAATTAAAATAATTATTTTTGTTATCATCACTGTCATCATTATGATTGGTATAACTATTGTTACCATTATCACTATCAGTAATATCAGTATAGTTATTGATATTATCACCACCATCATTATTATCATTATTACCAACGCTATCATTATTACTATATAACTGAGGCAAGGTTATATTCCTGCTATTTGCAACTTTCTCTTTGCCAACGCATCTTTCCCCTCCAAACCAACAGTGCCGAATCCGTAGAGTTCTTGATGGGAATCAGTGCAGCCTTTTCCCCTCTTCAAAATGTTCCAAAAAGTCTACGGTTGGCTTCACCAGCTAGGGGTACTGCTAGGTCGCTAGTTATTATAGTTAGTGTATATAGTTATTTATATCATTGGCAAGGGAGAATAAAACTTTCTCTGTCTGTCTGTCTGTCTCTCTCTCTCTCTATCCATCTCTCTCTCTCTCTCTCTCTATTTGTTATCTTTCTAATGTATTTATCTCTCTAAAAATCATTACAAGATAAAATGTCACATCCCACCCCTCACTTATTTGAATTCCAAATGCCAAACACCATTGTTTATCCCAAAGATTAAAGGTAAGTGCATTTTCTTTATCGTTCTTCCTTCTCACAATTACATACCGAGTATATCATAATCCTCCCCCCCTCCCCACTCACATCCTTTTATTTACATTTTGCAATTCCAATTTAGCTTTTGTGTGGTTTGCAATAATAGCAACACGTACGCCTACTTTGATCTGTGCATCGACTGGCGTATCGCGTTACCATGCAACTTTATGACAAATTACATTAGTGACCCTTTGATGCAATGTACAACGCGGGGTTACATTTCAAACAGTGCTATGCGTTGCGG
>NW_028234403.1:12849774-12854774 GCF_977035675.1 Penaeus japonicus | reverse complement strand
GTGTTTGTGATTTATTAGTGAATTGTGGTGTTATCTCTACTTCTATACATTCCATCTCCTCTACACACTCTCATACACACTCACTCTTACTTCCATACTCTCTCTCTCTTATCTATCTCATAACTATACTGTGTTTGATAGATTTATTGTTGTTTTTGATAGATTTTTGAGTGTGCTGGTGATGTTTGTGTGTTAGTTATTGGTGTGTGCTGTCGTTCACGCGTTTGTGTTTTTGTGAGTGAGTTGTGGGATTTATTGAGAGATTTAGTTGGGTTCAATATCGCTCTCTACTCATAATGTATCTCACTCTCACCTACCTTCTAATCTCACTCTCTCTAAATCACACACACCTCATAACTATCTATATATATATATATATCATTCACTTCTAACACTCTAATGTGTGATGTGTGTGTGTTGAGTAGTAAGATAATTTATGTTTTTGGTTATCATTGATAGATATTGTTCGTGTGTGTGATGTGTGAGTGTTTTTAGTTTGATAGTGGGTGGGTGTTGTCACCTCTCTCTCTATTTCTACACACTGACATCAAACTTTCTAACAAATACACTATCTATTACAAAACTCTCACACTCCGCTCTATAAATCACTCTCTCTCAACTTTCTAACTTTCTATCTACACTACACTCTTCTTTCTCTCTCAATTTTTTATACTATCTCACACATCTCATCTATTTCATATATCTCTCTCTCTCTATATCACTCTCTCTATCTACCACAAACTCTCAAACAGTGTGTGTGTTTGTTTAGTTTTTGTGTTGTTAGGTTAGAGTGAAGTGTGTGTTTGAGTGTGTGTGATTTGGATGTTCTTTCATTTTTGAGTCTTAGGTGTTTTAGTTTTTTGTGAGATTTTTGTGTGAGATAGATATTGTTTGTTTTGGTATTGCATGTAGTAGTGGATTGTTATGTGTTGTTTACCTTTTATTGTTTTATGGTTAGTTTGTGTGTTTTAGTGTGTGTGTTTTATAGAGTGTTATTATGTAGATTGGTAGTGTTATATATACTTTTTATTTACATATAGATATATTTTTTTTTTATATTGTTGTGTATGTGGAGTTATTGTTTTTATATTAGTGTTTAGATATAGTTATATTTTTAGATATGTATATATATTATTATTTATATATAAAGGATAATTGGTAGTATATTTAGATTTTGATGGTGTTTTTTTGTTAGTGAGAGTGTTTTACATTGGGTGGGATGGGATGTTGTTTATTTGTGAGTTAGTATGTTGACAATGAGTGTTTGGAGGGTTGAGCGAGAGGGAATGAGTGTTTTTTTACATTGTGTTAGATTTGTTTGTGATGTGTGTGAGAGTTTTTTAGTGTGTGTGTTTGTGAGTGTGGAGTGTTTTTGAGTGTGATGGGGACGGTGGGTGGTATTTATAATTTTTGTATGTTTTGTCTGATTGTTTATAGTGTTGTTTGTGCGAGGTGCGAGTCAAGGTTATATTGTAATATTTCGTGTGTGTTATATTTTTAGAGTGTTTTTGTTTGTGATTTATTTTGAGAGAGTTTTTTAGTTATATAATGAATGACGTGTGGAATCGTCATTCAACAGCCAGGGCTGGGCATGCCACCCCCTCGAGAACCGCACTCGCGCACCCGTGGACAACGTGGGCCCAACGGAAGCATCCTCACCACGAGCCCATCCCTCCCCCTTTCCCCCTCTCACTCTCCCTCTCCCCCCCTCTCCACATCACCTGCACTATAACCTATCATTCCCCCCCGCCCCCCTTTTCAACCTCCCCCAATCCCCCCCCCCATCGCCCCCCTTCCCCCCTCCTTTCCCAAGACAACCACACAAAGACGTACTACCTCCACCTACTTCGCTGTATCTTCCTCGAGCCTGCTGGGAGGTCGCGTCTCGCGTGGGCCTTGCCGTGTGGGGGGCCGTGGGCGGGTTTTTCTAATGCAAAATTATGACTCTATTCAGATCATCACGCCGTCACGTGGGGCCCCTTGTGCACATGGAAGAGGGTCTGTTTTCATCTGCCGCGGTGGGCGCGACGGGGGGGGCGGTCGAGCGAGTGGACGTTGGGTGGGGGGAGGTAGCCTTTGGGCTTGTAGCCGTAGTGTGGTGGGTGAGTTTGGGGTGGAGAATCCTGATGTAAAACAATCTATCTCGATAGCAATTGTCTAGTGTGTTTGGTGGGTGCTTGTGGTGTGTGAGATGTTGGGGCGGGTGGGGAGGGGGTGGAAGGGTTGGTGCATTGGGGGGTGGTCCCTGTTGTGGCTTGTGAGTGGTATTTTGGTTGGGCGGCGAACGACGAACAGTAATTAGTCGTTAGGGGTTAGGGGGGGGTGGGTGGCGGCGGGGGGGGGGTGGGGGGGACGAGTGGAGAGGGCGCGAGAAGAGCGAGAGTTGAGTAGCGCGATGCGGGCGAGAAGGAGAGGGAGGGAAAGAGGGCAGCGAGGAGTACGAGTGAGGAGAGAGGGGAGAGAGCGCGAAAGATAGAAAGAGAGAGCGCGCGAGCGAGCAGAGAGAGAAGAGCGAGACAAAAAAAATCGAATCACTCTCATTCTTAAGAAGAAAAAGAGTCGACGACAGAGAGACGAGAGAGCAGAGAGAGTGAAGAGAGCGAGAGAAGAGCAGCACGAGCGCGAGAGTCTAGAGAGAGAGAGGTGCGAGACGGAGAGAGAAGCTTGCGGGGAGAGGAAACGAGGGGGAGGGAGGGCGCGAGGGCGCGGGCGCAGAGACGCAGGAGCGGAGGAGAGACGGCGCTCGCCAGAGGGGCGCGGTCGTCTCGCCCTCTTCTCTCTCTCTCATCTCTCTCTTTCTCTGTTCTCCTATCCCTCTTCTTCTCTCTCTCTCTCTCTCTGAGAGCCCTCGCTCTCCTCTCTCTCTCCCCTCTCCTCTCTCTCTTCTTTCTCTCTCTATCTCTTGTCTCTCTTGTCATCCTATCTCTTTATTCCCACCCCTCCCTCTCTCTTTTTTTTTCACCGTCCTTTTTTATTTTATGCATACATATACGCACTTCTAAATTGAGAAATCCTCATTATTTTTTACCCATATATTATATTTTCGATCTCGATACACCTCTTCCGTGTAGTAAGGAAAAATTCTGATTCCCGAACAAAGTCTTCCATTATCTTCATCATAATCCTCCTTCCTATCCTCGTGTGATCCACGCCACACTCTTACCCCCTTCGTAGTTCAGGTTTACTGCACTTATCGACATAACGCCTTGTGTTGTCTTTCGACTCGCAACTAGTTATCACCCTTGTGTACCCTTCGTGTCAATATGGGTCATTATCCCTTAGTCGCCGTGCCGCATACAATGATGAATGTGTGGGGAAGGGGGGGGTGTTTGAGTTATTTATAGTGGGTGGGGGAAGGGGGGGGTGGTATGGATTATTGATATAGGGTGGGCACCTATTAGGAATAGAGCGGGATCGGGATGGGTGGGGTGGGTGTTTTTAGGTGTATGGGTGGGTGAGGAGGAGAGTAAGGAGAGAGAGAAGAGGAGGAGAGAGGGAGGAGATAGAGAGAAAAGTAGAGAGCTAGAGAGGGGAAGGGGTGAGAGAGGGAAAGAGGAGAGAAGAGCGGAGGACGAGGTAGAAAAGAGTAAGAGAATAGAAAGAGAAGAAGAGCGGAGAGAAGGCGAGGGGAAGGAGGGGAAGTTGCAGGGGGGGCTAGTCAAGTGGGGGAGCCTCGCGATGGGGGCGGAGGGGAAGTGAAAAGAGAAAGGGAAGGGAAGAAAATGGAGGGGGATGAGGTGTGTGCGGCGCGAGTCAGATATCTAGAGATATACTACGAGCAGGTGGGTCGAAAGTGCGAAGGAAGAGCGGGAGGGGGAGGGGGGGGGGGGGGAGGGAGAGAGAAAGGATGAGGCGGGATGAGGAGTCAGGGAAGCGAGGTGGGAGGGGAGCAGGACTCACGTCGGAGAGTAGAGAAGCTAGAGCGCTAGAGAGGACAAGCGAGATACGCGGGAGAAGAGCGACCGGAGACGAGAAGAAGGAGAGAGATAAGAGGAGAGAAGAAGAAGAAAGAGAGAGAGAGTGCGTAGAAAGATGGAGAGAGAGAAGAGAGAGAAAGGGAAAGAGGGGGAGGAAAAAACGGGAGGGTGTTCGCGGTAGCGGGGGAAGAAGAAGTAGGCGATAGCAGGTAGACGACGAGAGAGTATACTAACGAGAGAGAGCTCGCTACGAGGGGGGGTGAGCGAGAGCATCGAGAGTTGCGCGTACATGCTCGCTACCTGCAGCTGCTAGTTTATTTCTATAAGCTGCATTGGCCTCAACAATTTTCAATGGTTCATACAATCAGGTATGTGAATCTCTGGCTCTTTTTTTTTTTTTTTTTTTTATTTATTTATTATGGGACACTTGTGGGGGTTGGCCGGGGGGGACGGGCTGATTGTAGCATTTACGCTTTATCGATAGGGGTCTGGGGATAAGCTTTTATGGTGGTGGGGGGCGTCGGAGGAGCGAGCGGCCAGCGAGGCTGGAGAGAGACGAACCCAGAGCGAAGCAAGCTCGAAGAGCGCCGATGGGGAGCCTCATCGAGAAGGGCACGAGGGAAGAGAAGAGAAGAGCGTGGGGGCGGGGGGCTATGGTAGGGAATCTCGCCGCTCTCTCACTCTCTCTCTCTTCTCTCTCTCTATGTCTCCTCTCTCCCTCTCTGTCTCTCTCTCTCTCTCTCTCTCTCTCTCTCTCTCTCTCTCTCTCTCTCTCTCTCTCTCTCTCTCTCTCTCTCTCTCTCTCTCTCTCTCTCTCTCTCTCTCTCTCTCTTTCTCTTTTTCCTTTTTCAACACACTTCGCCTTAAATCTTCTTACTTTTTTTGTCTTTGTTGCAATGATTTTAAATACCTTTAGTTTTATTCATTTTTTTAATAATTTTACTACTCCGAACCTTTTTTCTACCTCCCACTTCCTCCGACCCCCTCCCCACCCGCTCTTTTACCTTCCTCCCCCCTCTGACATTCTCCCTCCTTCGCCCCCCTCCATTCTCTTCCTCTTCCTTCATCCTCCCACTTCCTTCA
>NW_028234403.1:12832274-12834774 GCF_977035675.1 Penaeus japonicus | reverse complement strand
CTGTTTATTTACATATCTATACATCTATTCCTACCTAGCTACTTATCTTTATATCTATCCATACATCTACCTTACTATCTCTCTGTGTATGAATATATGCATGGAGAAAACAAGAGAGGATTGCAAGTGTCAAGAAATTCATACATCCTGCATAGATTCAACTTGCCTTGCAAAGTTCAGGCGAGTTAAACGATTTTTTTTTGTTTCAAATATATTTAAACCATCAGAGCGCTGCATTGCTTGTGGATACATTTCTCTTTCACTCCTTTCAACACCCCCCTCCCCCCTTTTTCTCTCTCTCTCTTTCTGCAGGACATTTACACCCACACGTGCAAACACGCCCATACCCCTACCCATACCCACCCACCCCCCTACACACACACACCCACACCCACACCCACACCCACACACTTACACAACAAAAATAAACATAGAAGTAGATTCAAAAACAGCCTCAGACACACACAACGATCCCACTTTAATGAAATATCTCCTACCAAGCCATATACAGAAGCATTTATTTCCAAACATCGGGACCGTGAGTGTTGGCGACGCTATCATATGCGGAATTCCAACGCGAACTCGTTATGTTAATGGTTTACGGTGATGAAACGCTGCATAAATTAACGCCCCGGCAGGAGGGAAGCAGCTTCATATGACGAGTCGCATTTCCTGTCGTGACGTCAGCGAAGTGCAGCGTCATGAATCTACCTTTGGTGTGACATAAACGATTGGAACTGAGTAAATGATTGGATCTCGAGTTGATGTGATTTTCTCTGCGCTCCTCCTACCATTTTGGACATCTTTGCTTAACTTAGAGTTTCATTAATGCAAAGTGAGGCAAGAGGGAAGTCAAACTTGTGTAAACAGAGACCAATCCTATAAATTAAATTGTTCTTGGTGAAATGGTAATAGGAGAGAGAGAGAGAGAGAGAGAGAGAGAGAGAGAGAGAGAGAGAGAGAGAGAGAGAGAGAGAGAGAGAGAGAGAGAGAGAGAGAGAGAGAGAGAGAGAGAGAGAGAGAGAGAGAGAGAGAGAGAGAGAAATAGAGAGAGAGAGAGAGATAGATAGAGAGAGAGACTAACAGACATAAATAAGAGGGAATGAGAGGTATGGTTAAACTCATAAGACGTTATGTCGAATAAAAAGAGGAAAAAAAAGTTGTTAATCTTTTGGGGCTCGAAATATCCTCTCATACTATTAGATTAAACAGCCAGTATTGTTTACGAATCATCAGCCTCCCCTCTCAGTCGATTTATTGATAATCAAATAAAAATGAGATTATCATAGCCATTTGCTGATATGATTCATCCCTCTGTGTCCTTCCCCAACCCTCCCTCTCTCTCGTTCGTTATCTCTCTCTCTCTCCCTCTTTCTCTCTCTGTCTTTCGTTCTCTCTCACCTTCTTACTTACTGTCTCTCTCTCTTTCTCTCGCTCGCTCATGGCTGTTATTAGTTCACTTTACTTCTCTTTTCCTTTCTTTTTATCTGTCCTTTCTTCACAAACATGTATATCTTCTCATCTACATCTCTTCCTCTCTCTCTCTCTCCTTCCTCCCTTCTCCTTTAATGGCATCTCTAATCTCCTATCTCTCACCAGCTCCATCGACTAAAACTAATATAATCCGACCATCTCTGGCACTCTTACTCCCCCTCATTAATCCATTTAGCCCGGCTCTCTCTCTCTCTCTCTTTCGCTCTTTCTCTCTCCCTCCCTCTCCCCCCCCCTCTCTCTCTCTCTCTCTCTCTCTCTCTCTCTTTCTCCCCCCCCCTCTCTCTCTCTCTCTCTTCTCTTTCTCTCTCCCTCCCTCCCCCCCCCTCTCTCTCTCTCTTTCTCTCTCTCTTTCTCCCCACCCCACCTCTCTCTCGCTTCTCTCTCTCTCTCTCTCTCTCTCTCTCTCTCTCTCTCTCTCTTTCTCTCTACTTCTCTACCTCTCTCTCTCTATTTCTTTCTCTTTTTTCTAAATATTCTGTTCTCTCTATTTGTTGTTCATTGTCATTATTATATCCAAATCATATGTTGTTATTATCCTTTTTGTTATTATCTTTACTATTATAGTTTTTGTTATTAACATCATTATCATTGTTATCTTTGTTCCCTCTTCTTTTCCGTTCAGTTTGTTATCTCGTCTTTCATATCCTACTTTATTCTTTCCTTTGCCTTTTTGTTCATACACTAATCTCTCTATCATTCTCTTCCGTGTTTCACGTCCCTTCGTATTATGTTTCCATCTCTGTATTTTGCTTGTCTCTTTTTTTTAATACTTTTTCTAGGTCCATAATCATCTTACTCCTCATCTGTTCTTTCTTCCCTTTCTCCTTTCATCCTCTTTCCTATTTCTCTCTTCTCTGTGAAACGTACATTGCTTTCGAAGAAAATGTATATCATGTATGCATAAGTGTATAATAGATGCCGGACTTACACTTACGTAACGTGTGTAAAACCAGCAGTTGTAGTGATTCTAACGATAAGGTTCAGTTAGCACAACACTAGACAAGCT
>NW_028234403.1:12794774-12797274 GCF_977035675.1 Penaeus japonicus | reverse complement strand
TATTATCTTGAAGGTCAAGCGACCGCGGGGATACGAGAGTTCACCCTGACAAAAAATCATTTAAATTTGATTATTCAACAAAGAATAAAGGTTCTAGACCTTAATCATAAAAGACCAAAATAAGACTAACAACAAACAAAGATAAATCAACTTTGATAGTTATTCACATTTTCTTTATGAAAAGATATTTTTTTTTACACTAAACAGGAAAAAATACTCTGTCTATCAAGGTGTTTTCTATCAAGCTATTTATTGATATTGCAGAGTATGATGGTGATAATGATGGTGATGATGGTGATGATGAGGAGGATAAGGATGAGGATGATGATGATAATGATGGTGATGATAACAATATTGCCATATATTACTATGAAAATGTTGATAATGATAATTTGATTATTTCGATTATCACCATCAATACTATCATCATCGCATTATTAGTACTAGAAATAACACTAGTATAATAGCATATGATAGTGACAATAATTCAATACTTAAAACAAAGAGGCTAACAAACAAACAAACACAAAAAATACCCCGGAGGAGCCTGGGATACCACAAGAAATATCTTCCTTCCATGAAAGCCTTTATGGCCAACAGCAGCCTAACATAAATGCAATATGATCTTTTCAACAATATTTGCAAAGTGTATATATATGCATGAATAATACTTCCAGCTGTGCGAGAACACATTATATGGGATACGTGCACCGAAGCTAGGATGATATCTGATGGCATTTACAGTTTATAAAACTACTACCTACCCCCCTCCCCCAAATCCCCCTCCCCCTACCTCCAAATCCCCCTCCCCCCTCCCCCACCCACATTTCTTTTTCCTTTATATTTGGTATGATTATCGTTACATTTTTTTTTTCTATCTTATTTTTTTATAATCTGTTTGGTCTTTATGAATATCCTTGCTGATATTTTCACTATCTTATATTGTTAAATTAACTTCCTCTAAGAACACCGGAACATAAAAACATAAAAAAACAGAACATGTAAGAACACTATTAATATATCTACCAAAGAATATACACATGCAGTAGAATATAAACACACCCTGTTCAGCGTTTAAAATCAATGTGTTTACAATGTAGGATTTTACTTCCGCTTAACACACACGCTAATCATGTTGCTGCTTTTATGTTTTATATGTTGTGTATCAATTTGACCATCAGGAATTCATCATAATTATCCCATTATACTTGTTGCTCTGCGTTTTATCGGCTTTTTTCCCGACGGAAATTGTTTACTGCTTTGTTGAAATGTTGCACGGAAAAGAGCAAGTATCTGAAACGCTAGTGGGATTTCCGAATATGTGTTTTAGGTATATATACGGTTACGAGCGGTGTACACTATTAGCGAATGGGTTTTGTACGGTAATGCAATGTTGCAAATGTAACTATAATCCTAATTTGAACGAAGGATGTGCATATGCTAATTTATCGATTATCACTTTCAATATCATTATAATTTTCTCGATAACAAGAGTTTTCACAGACCTAATATTTGCATATGTCCGAAGAAATATGAATCTGTAAATTATGAACTCTATCATAAAACAAATTGATAGCGCAGATGTTGATAGCTATGTTTATAAGAAGAATAGCAATAATAGTAAGAATGATAATGTTGATAATAACATCAATGATTATAGTAATTGTCATAATTGATGATTATGGTGGTGATGGTAATGATAATATGATGATGATAATGGTGGTAGTGGTGATGGTGATGATGATTATGATCATGATGATGACATTTATGAAGATAATGATAATAATAACAATATTAATTATAATAACAACAATAATAATGGTAGTGATGATAATAACAATGATAAATATAACAATTATAATAAGGATAATAATAACTATAACAACAACAATGATAAAAACAACAACAACAACAATGGTAAGCGTTGTAATGATAATGCTAACAACAACAACAACAACAACGAGACAGCAAAAACAACACAACAACAATAACAACAACGATACTACAACCACAACAACAACAACAAGACAACAACAACAACAAAAACGATACCACAGCAACAACAACAAAAACAACAACAACGATACCACAACAACAACAACAACGAGACTACAACAACAACGTATTCCAGAAGCCTGCCGTTCAAACTTTACTAGATACCCTTCCCCCTAAAAAAGAAGAAGCAGAAGAAAAAAAGAAGAAAAAAAAGAGAGAGACGAAGAAAAAAAAAAAGAGGAAAAAAAAGACTTATCAGGTCTTAGACTTTGCCAAGAAATGTTACTATCCATAGAGGGATTACAAATGCTTAGACAGCGTAATCCCGGGATTATCAAAATTCCTGGTTCCTGAATTCTTGGGAATCTACATGCTTGTATAACTGCCACGCACAGCAACTTCCCTGACAAACTGGGGAGAATAAGCAATTAGATGGAAATAGGGGGGAGGGGAGGAAGGAGGAGGGAGGGAAAGGAGGAGAGAGGAGGGAGAGCCAAAAAACGGG
>NW_028234403.1:12769774-12772274 GCF_977035675.1 Penaeus japonicus | reverse complement strand
GTAGCAACGTGATGAAGTGTTTGCAGTGGTGAAGTGTGGCTGAAGGATATAGAGCACAGATTCCCGCAAGTGTCGAAATTGGTCTTTCTTGACACGCGACCATGTTTGATGTGAAATCTATCCGAAGGCGGTTTACTGACGAGGTCGTTGCCTGGCTGTGTTTTCACAAGACGTGGTGTGTTCATACGTATAACAACACTTTTACTTGTATGTGTAGGAATGTTCAAGAACGGGAATTGTTGTACTTTTTTTTTGTGTGTGTGTGTTTGTATGGGGCTATGTATATGTGTGCGTGTGTGTTTGTTTGTTTGTGTGTGTGTGTGTGTATGTATAAATGTTTGTGTGAGTGGGCGCGTGCTGTACGCAGGTATTCACACACACACACACACACACACACACACACACACACACACACACACACACACACACACACACACACACACACACACACACACACACACACACGCATTATGCACAAACTTGCGCCGTAAACTCCCCACCTTGAGCTGGCACGATGATAATTTACTGCCGAGATAGTCTAGGAAAGCTAACTGATGATGAGTCACTATTCTCTGTTTAAGACGAATGAGGAAGACGTAGAGAGAGAGAAAGATAAAGAGAGAAAGAAAGCTAGATAGACAGATAGAGAGATAAATAGGGAAAGAAAACAGATAAAATATACAGTGGGAAATATAAGAATAAATGAATATACAAATGAATATACATATGTACATGTATATATATATATATATATATATATATATATATATATATATATATATATATATATATATATATATATATATATATATATATTTATACATATATGTATATAATATATCATATATATATATATATAATATATATTATATATAATATATATATATATATATATATTATACATATATATTATATATATGTATATAATATATATATATATATATATATATATATATATATATATATGTATATATATATATAATATTATATATATAAATGTTATATATTATATATATATATATATATATATATATATATATATATATATATATTATACATATATATATATATATATATATATATATATATATATATGTACAGAGAGAAAGAGATAGAGAAAGAAAGAGAGAGTAAGAAAAGAAAATGAACATAAACCCCTCAAAATACGATTAACTCATGGCCACGCGGTGGTATCGTATACCCCATCATTTACATCGTGCTCTGAAAGCCAGTACAGTACTCTTGGCATGCATGAAATATGATATAATACTTTGTCACGATTTTGCAAAATTTATTGCCTGAATGAACTGCAATAAACTTCGTGTGCAATTTTTGTGTGAGGTCAAGCAGTGTAAAGCAGATGCAAACGAGGTCGTCTATGTGGAAATACCCTTTTGTATTATGTGTTTTATTTACAGATTTGTACATACCACGGCGGCGTTTGGTTAAACATCGCCCATATCATAACTGAACACAAAGGATAATCTACTTTATTGTCCTCATATCACAATGGAATATCCCACTGTATTCAGATGACGTGCATTCCATGCTGTCATTATTAATGATTTTTTTTCGTTTCATATCTGTAAATTGTAATTAATTCCATAATCATTTTGGATCAAGTTGATGCAGTTTCAGCCATACACGTACATATACACTATGAAATAATGGTATTGATAGTGATGATGATAATCATTATAATTATGATAATGATAATGATAATGATTATGATCATATTAACAATAATGATAGTGATAATGATAAATTATTGATAACAACAATGGTATTAATTAAAATAATAACAATAGCAATAACAATGATAACAAAACTAGTGATAACAATAGTAGTAATGATGATAACATTATCTATATCAATGTAAAAAACGATTATAACGATTATAAAAAAAAAGAAATAATAATAACGATGATAAAAAAACAGGTAAATAAAGAAGTTACTCCTCTTACAACAAGAACACAACACCTAACACCCACAAGCAGAATTCCCAGCTAACGCACGCACCCACATACAGAACCCCAATAATTCCTTCAAGAACCGAGCCTCCCAAATGAAGATGCCAATACAGCACTTCCGGGTCTTGAAAGCGTAGCCTTTGAACACCGAAGATCAAGTTCCAGTAATGACAAACACGAGCAAGAAGTGTATTGCCTCGAGTGGTACTTGAAGCGAGCGAGAATGAGGATCTTTGGGTGGCACTTATGTAGAATGGGAGGTGGAGGGGTAGGTGGGGTGGGTGGGGTGGGGTGGGGTGGGGGGAAGGAGGGTGGGGTTAGAGGGGGAGGATGGGGAAGGGAGGGGTGGGTGGGGGGAAGGAGGGTGGGAGGGGGGAAGGAGGGTGGGAGGGGGGAAGGAGGGTAGGGTTAGATGGGGAGGATGGGAGAGGGAGAGGTGGGGTGAGAGGGTGGACGGAGGGGGGGTGGGGGCTAGAGGGGGAGGATGGGGAAGGGAGGGGTGGGGAGGGAGGGAAGGAGGGAACGAAGAT
>NW_028234403.1:12749774-12752274 GCF_977035675.1 Penaeus japonicus | reverse complement strand
TGAATGACACGCCCGTCTATTATTGCTTCGTCAGGGTGTACTTGGGTCTATCCTTTTTCTCAACACTGTTGTGATTGTTTCTAAGAAAAAAAAAAAGAAAAAACTTCGATTTCCTCTAACATTCTCTTATATTTCCTCTTAGAAAAAAATGACTTTTCTCTCTACCAATACTTATTACTCTTCCTTTATTCATTATCTCTGCCCCCATATTTCCATTAACGATTTTTCCTTTTCCTTGTTTTACTCTCCTCCCTCTACTTCTACTTCTTTGTTTCCCTCTCCCATCCCATACACAGAGGGGGGAGGGAGGAGGGGAGGGGGAGGGGGAGGGGAAGGGGAGGGGAATCACCAGACGATGAAACAATTAAACGCAAGACCACAGGTAGATGGGAACTAAGCCTTAATCTCGACCGGACCCGTTTAGTACACTAACCCGTTGCTTCTCTAGACCACCTCAGCAGGCCGGGCGGCGAATAAAAGGGAAAGGGGGAGATAGATAGAAAGGGAGAGGGGCGAAGAGGGGTGATAGAAGGGCGAAGGGAGATAGAGGGGAAGAGAAATATCAGAGAGAACGGAACGTGTGTAAAGAGAGACGAAAAGAGAAGAGAATCCAAAGAGACAATGATAAAGAGGAGGGGAGAAGAAAGAGGGAATATAATAAAAAATAAAAGATAATAATAATAATATAAAAAGAAACATGAGATCTAGGAAAAGGGATCAGAGAAGAGAGAGAGAGGAGCTTCAGTATAGAGCGAAGGGAGGGAAAAGAGGAAAATAATGACTAGCGAACCGAAGGTAATGACAATGAGAATGTCAAAGAGGATGGTCCTTAGAACTCGAAACATATAGAAGAGGAAAAAAATGTGTGGGGGAAAAAAAGGGGGAAATTAATACCATAGACAGAGAATTAATTAGAGACGACATGATGGTGAAAAAAGGGAAGGAGCAAGATGATGAGAAAAGGATATTGCGGGAAAGACGAGGGCAAGGAAAAGATTTATGACTATGGGACAAAAGCATAGTCTAAGAGAGAGTGAGCGTGATAGAGAGAGAGAGAGAGAGTGAGCGTGATAGAGAGAGAGAGAGAGAGAGAGAGAGAGAGAGAGAGAGAGAGAGAGAGAGAGAGAGAGAGAGAGAGAGAGAGAGAGAGAGAGAGAGAGAGAGAGAGAAAGTGATAGATAGATAGATAGATAGAGATAGATAGATAGATAGATAGAAGATAGAAAGTCATCGAGAGAGAGAGAGAGAAGAGAGAGAGAGAGAGAGAGAGAGAGAGAGAGAGAGAGAGAGAGAGAGAGAGAGAGAGAGAGAGAGAGAGAGAGAGCGAGAGAGAGAGAATCACATAAAATAAGATATCTGCAGACCAATGACGCAGCCGCACAAGTCATCAATAGCTAAGGAGACATAGCTTTTTCTCTGTCTCTACCCCCCCCCACCCCCACACACACACCTTCCCGCTTTCCTATTTAGTCTTAGGAAAATGGGAACTCTAAATGAACTTTGCACCCTTCGGAAAATGAACAGTGTTTCATTTTCTAGATACTACTGAGCATATTATGAAATAAATTTGTTTTGTGAGTGTGTGTGTGTTTTGTGCATGTTTGTGTGTGTGTGTGTGTGTGTGTGTGTGTGTGTGTGTGTGTGTTTGTGTTTGTGTGTGTTTGTGTGTGTGTGTATGTTTGTGTGTGTGTGTGCGTGTGTTTATGTGTGTTTGTGTGTGCATGTGTTCATCTGATTCTGTAATTAACAAGAAAAAAATCCTTTCAAGTCTTTAAGTAAACATCAAAGCCAGACAGCAACATAAGACTATCAGACGTATTTACACCCGTCCATACGACCTGATTAACGAGAGTTATCATCCATACCACTCGCTGTTTTTTTCAGCTTATAGATAAGAGGTGTTTTATGACGGCTGCAGAGTACGTATCTATCCAGATAAATAATCACTTCACTTAAGATCCTGTAACGGAATATTTATCTTTGTATATGACATATATATATATATTTTTTTATTATTTTGTCATGTTTGGGTGTGAATTCCTGTATGAATAACTGAGACGAGACATTCCGAAAGCGACCTAGAATGTGTTTGAGTAAATCGGTGATGGCGAGCGTGTTCGATAGTAGATTGCATGCTTGGGCGCGTCTAACAAGCTATACGTGTGTGGAATTATAAGTGTACACACACACACACACACACACACACGACTTTTTTTAAAACAAACAGCTGTCATTGTCCATCATAAATTAGCTTTGCGCTGCTGATGTATGTCTGAATTAAGTAGAGAAAAGATCATCATTAAATCCTTAACAATCTTTAACCACCTGACAACCAGCTGTGTGTGATCTCTCTCTGCCTTCGAGGTTTCCGGAACCTCTTTGGAGGATATTGCGTCGGTGGATATGGAGTCACTCAAGAGGTTTCGAAATACGTTCCTGAGTGTCTCCTCTTCGTGGTGTATATTTATTTATTTATTTATCTATTTATTTTGTTTCAGCA
>NW_028234403.1:12702274-12704774 GCF_977035675.1 Penaeus japonicus | reverse complement strand
TGTGTTCTATAAGAAAGAATTGGATTTTTGGAGTGTTTCAACTCATCAGTTTAAGTGGTTCATTGTTTGAACATATACATTTTTTTCCATATACTGGATGTGTTTTTTTTATCGAAGCAATTCTAACATCACGATTACTTAATAACTTATCAGAAAATTTGCATATATTTCCTTTTCTAGTTTAACAATTAATTCATATATCAAAATAAATATTTCTCTGTCTATCTAACTATCTAATAATCAATCTATTCAATATATAAGCTTTTCATAAAAAAAAAGATGTTCATCACAGTGAAACAACAACAATATTGAACAGAAAATTTGTTCAAAGACTATGAAAACCAATACGAGGTCAAGACTCACTCTTTATTCTCGTAATGCTCGGTTATTAGAGAATAACTCGCTCTAATGACACGCTACTCTTAACCAGTCACACCTGCCTACTTCACCTGCCTTCGCTTATTAGATTTCACGTAACTTGCTGCACATTTGGTCAAGGAAAATTACCGTTAACTCCCGCCCAGATTCTCTCGCTATCGATCTCTGTCTGCTATCGAGTCTGTTTCTTTGCATATAATCAGTGTGTATATATACATACATACACACACACACACACACACACACACACACACACACACACACACACACACACACACACACATATATGTATATATATATATATATATATATATATATATATATATATATATATAGATATAATATACATATATATATATATATATATATTATATATATATATAATATATATATATTATATATATATATATATATATATATATAATATATATATATTATATATATGTGTGTGTGTGTGTGTGTGTGTGTGTGTGTGTGTGTGTGTGTGTGTGTGTGTGTGTGTGTGTGTGTGTGCGTGCGTGCGTGTGTGTATGTGTATGTATGTTTGTATATACACATATACATATATAAAGAGAAAGATACAGAAATATAAACGCATACATATAGATATCAACACATAAAGCCACATGATAGCATGATCGATCCCATATAAAAATACTCCCACTCCTTTTTATAACTGCGGACCCTGATGGTCCCTGTCTCGTCGTCATTACAGACTCAGCTAATGCCCTTGATGGTAATTACTCTGAGCGCTTAATTATGTCTTCAGTATGCGGGGAGTCGCGCTTCGGTCGCCTAGTAGTTAACGCAATGGATTTTATAAAGGAACATTAGAGGTCGAGGCACCTGGGTCCTCGCCCCCCCCCCTCTCCCGCCCCTCTCTCTCTCTCTTTCTCTCTCTCTTTTTCTATCTATCTCTCTCTCTTTTTCTCTCTCTTTCTATCTCTCTCTCTTTCTCTCTCTCTCTTTCTCTCTCTCTCTCTACTTCCCCCCCTCTTCTCTCTCTCTCTCTCTTTCTACCTTTCTCTCTCTCTCTCTCTCTCTCTCTCTACTTCCCCCCCTCTTCTCTCTCTCTCTCTCTCTCTCTCCCTCCCCCCCCCTCTTCTCTCTCTCTCTCTCTCCCCCCCTCCTCTCTCTCTCTCTCTCTCTCTCTCTCTCTCTCTCTCTCTCTCTCTCTCTCTCTCTCTCTCCCTCTCTTGCTAATCAGACAGCACGTGAATGATTATGCAAATCATAAAAACTGCTCTTCCGACAGAATAAGTATCAGCTGCAGTAATCAAATTTGCACCGATAACCTACCGGGTTTGATATCTTTCGCCCATGTGAAATTTGATTTGGTTTCACCGCTGTGAAAAACGAGGTGTTGGTGGCTTTCGAAATGCCACGGTACGCACAATTACGATTTTATTCCTTTGCAATCGATAGGTAGAGAGTACAGGGGGAGGAGAGGGGGGGGGGGGTTCTCCTTCAGGTTTGTATTTTTTTACCGTGTGAGATATCCAGAAAATGTATAAGATTCTAGGTTTTCTCTTCAGTTTTAAATTAAATCCAATACTCTTGTATTTACTTGATCAATATCAACAGAGGATTAAATACAAAACTGATCAAGGTACAAAACTGAAAGTAAAATGCCATTGACCTCGATCATCAATTTCAAAGTTCGCGGTGAAATAATAATAATAATAAAAAAATAATAAAAATCTACGACGTCAATCGGCCGATTATTTCAACTTAAAGGAACTAACTTATGTAAGGACTTTCAGGACTATCCTATTTTCTGTCTTTAATTCCCACGAAAATGATCAAAATGAGAGAAAAACGAGTATTTAGTTTGACATATACACTTTTTGGATCTTGGATATTCAGTTTGCTTATCAAAAACATTTTGTTTTGTTCGTTCCCGTAAAGCAATACTCATTACACACGAATACGTTAGTTAGGACGAAGTTTGAAGATTATTCATAAGTGGATAATTAAAGAGTATTGTTCATGGCAAGATATACACAAAACAGAATCAGAAAGAAAATCTAAAAAAAAAGGAAAATAAAAACCAACTGCAACAAAAAGACAGGGAAAAAAAACGAAGGACATCAAAAACACGAGACAAACAACAGAATAAGCA
>NW_028234403.1:12694774-12697274 GCF_977035675.1 Penaeus japonicus | reverse complement strand
AACAAAAGTTAGAGGAAGAGAGGAAAATGCGAAGAACAAAAAAACACATTCCAGTATCAACTACAGTCATTAAACTGTTATTCCGAGACTGAACAACTATTGAAACCCGAAGCTTCAAGAATCAGAAGCCGCTTCTTAGAAGAGCGTGTTGAGTTAGACAGGTTTTCGGGATAGTTGTTGTCTCATCACACCAGAACGAACTTTGAAGTGAGCGCCGCTAGTTAGGGAGCTCTATGAATCGAACGGTGAATTACAAAAGGGAAGCTTTCCATGCGGATTGGGGATTGGATAGTCATCTCGTTGGAGGTGGAGAAGAAAGAAGGAAGAGAAGATAAGTGGATGGATAGAAAATATTTTGATAACCTTGTTAACACGGCACACAACCTTGTTACGCGGCTATAAATCTGATGAGAGTATGGATCCCGGATGGTGATATGCTAAGGATCACCGATCATAAAACTTGGCGATCCTGCTGGAAACTTCCACCAACTTCGGGACTTTCTCCCGATAAGGAAGTTTTCATGATCTTGGCTATTTTTCGATATTTGTTTTTCTTTTTCCTCTGACACACGCAGGAATTGGATGGCTACACGCATGAACGCACGGATGGCTATGTAGATGAGTGTTTGAACAAAACATTCTTCTTTCTCACTTTCACAGTCTCCCTCACTCACTCCTCTCTCTATCTCTATCTCTTTCTCTCTCTCTCTCTCACTCTTCCTCTCTCCCTTTCTCTCTCTATCTATCTATATCTCCCCCCCCTCTCTCTCTATCTATCTATCTATTTCTCTCTCTCTCTCTCTCTCTCTCTCTCTCTCTCTCTCTCTCTCTCTCTCTCTCTCTCTCACTCTCTCTCTCTCTCACTCTCTCTCCCTCTCCTCTCCCCCCCTTCTCTCTATTTCTCTCAATCTCAATCTCTATACACGTGCACGTAAGTATGTGTATGTGAGTGCGTTGGCTTAAAGGGGAATAGCGCTCTATATCCAGATGTTCAATTAACTTAATGGTACTCTGAATTTTAATGATACTAGAATGAATCAAAGTCTCCTGGATTAAAGCACCGGGTGTTAACCGAGGCTCTGGCGTAGCATGATAGCGATAGTGATTATAGCAATGATGATAATGATCATGATGATAATTTCTGTGATGATATTTAGAGGAATAAAGGTAAAGGAGGTGATGAGGGTGATGATGATGAGTAGGAGGATAATGATGATTAAGAATAATAAAACTGATAGTTATGATGAAAATAATGATAATGATGATGAAGTGTTGTTGCAGATACTGTTGCTGCTCCTGACTAATGATATGATTATGATAATATTCCTAATGATAATTATAATAAAATTATGATGATAACAATGAGAATGATAATAACAATGACAATGATAGTAATGATGGTCATAATAATGATGATGATAACAGTAATGACATATATGAAGATAATGATATCAATGCTAACGATAATGATAACCATAGTAATAGTGATAATGATCAAAATAATAATAGTAACAATAACAATAATCGAAATAATGATAATTTTGATATTAAAAAAACTATGATAATGATAGTAATAATGAAAGTGATGATGATAATGATAGAAATAATGACATCAATTAAATCAATGATAATGATGATGATATTGATGTAAGGATAATACAAATAACAATGATAATGATAACAATAATCATAACTGATAATAATAGTGATAGAAATGATAATGATAGTAATATTGACAGTAATGATGATAATGGTAATAACAATGATATTACAAAAATTACTACCGCTACTAACAATAACAATTTAAGTAAAAATAATGTTACTAATAATCATAGCAAATGATTAAAAAATGATAATGAGAATAATGATAACCATGACAATACTAATAATGATTGTAATGATAATAATGAATAGAAGGGTAAAAATAACACTAAGGATGATAATGATAAAGACACTAATGATCATTATAATGATAATAATTACAATGATAAAGCGAATCACAGCACTATACGATCAACAAAAGTAACGAAAAAAACAACAACATAATAACCATTAACGAACAACCCCACCCTGACACATTTTCAAATAAATAAACAAAATCATACATTTCACTGCTGTATATATGCCTCGTTCCAACCTCAAATATAAGTAACAGTAGCGTGTATTAATATTAACTTCCCTTTTTTCTTCTCCTCCTGGGATTCTCTCTACATTATAAGGGGATTCTGGACGATAACTGTAGAATAATTTAAGTCTTCAGATTGACTTGGGATCAAGGGAGAGGCGAGGTGGCTGGGGAGGGAGGGGGGGGGGGGGGGGGGGGGGGGAGGGGAGAGAGAGAGAGGGGGGGGGGGAGAGAGAGAGAGAGAGAGGGGGGGGGAGAGAGAGAAAGAGAGAGAGATAAAGAGAGAGACAGAGAGAGAGAGAGAGAGAATAACACTTTTTTGTTGTTGTTGTTTTTTGTTTCTTGTAGTCGTTTGGTGTTCGGATAATTGAGTTC
>NW_028234403.1:12679774-12682274 GCF_977035675.1 Penaeus japonicus | reverse complement strand
TGTGAAGAACACGGCAGGAACAGCTTTCTTGGTTTATTGCTAAGCTTGAACAGTAGGACGTTGGAGTGAGGGCTGCTCCTCCTCCGAGGAGCGAGGTGTTGCTCCTCTGCTCCCTGAGAGGAGACTCTCAACCACAATGTGTGACTTGTCTCAGAAGATGTGTGAATCACGTGTTTTCTTGTGGCATGTGACATTTGGAATGTGATGAGGCAAGTGTTGCATCCATACATAGCTCTTACAAAGGGAAAGACAGGTGGTGGCGTGAGAGGGGTAGACAGATAGGTGAAGCAATGAGCTTACGTATATGTATGTATATATGTGTATGTGCTAGAATATATATATATATATATATATATATATATATATATATATATATATATATATATATATATATTATATATATATATATGTATATATATATGTGTATGTGTTAGAATATATATATATATATATATATATATATATATATATATATATATATATATATATAATTACAGTAATATGAAAGATACAGATTACATTGATGATTGCATCATATAGAATACAGTAGCAAAAGCATACATATGCAAATTATAATCGATGGACATGATAACAATTACAGCAGACATAATAAATGTAAATACAATGGTTACAGGGAGTGGGTGAGAGAGAGGGAGAAGGAGAGAGAGAGAGGGGGGGGGGGGAGCGGGAGAGGAGAAGGGGAGATAGAAAGACAGATAGAGAGAGAGGGAGAGATAGAAAGATAGATAGAGAGAGAGAGGAAGAAGAAAGAAGAGCGAATGTACACTGAATTTTTGCTGATGTATAGATATGTACTGTAATATTACCATAGCTATAAAATCGAAGAATACTATAGGCTTATGTTGAAATGCCATATGCAGAAAAAATCTAAATCCGAAATGTTATATTCAAAGCTGAGATGAAATAACATTTAACAAAACCATGAGTCATCCTCCCTTTTACTTTAGTCACCCCCTTTTTCAGTTCAGTGACCGTTTTCTTCCACAGTCTGGGTTGGAATCCATTCTCTTCTACAGAGCATTGCGACGGTGACTGCACAAGACTAGGCAGTAGCATTGAAAACGGCATCAAAGCATAGACTAGCAGAGGCTTTTGTTGAAAGACACAATTGGAAGACTAAAAGCATACATTCTAGATCTTATTATTATTATGAATCTAAGGTATATATATTTAACTGTACATATAACTTCACTAACAGTGAAGATTCCGGACAATCTTTACATGGCAAAGAAGCAAACAGCTTTTAGAGCATAAAGATTTAGTCTGTAGGGTTGTACACAATATTCACATGCACTGAAATAAAAAGAAGCTATGACAGTTGATTTTATAACATTATGTGTCAAATAGTATCGCTCACAATTTATACCTTAAAAGTAAAACATGCAATTACAGTTAATGATTCATTTGCAACTCTAATGTGTGGACTCTGAAGTGAATTACTTTCTTAATTCGGGTAACTTTTGTAATCACATTAGTAATCCAGCCTCCAGCGAAAGCCTTTCTTTAAATTGTGGAGTTAGATTAAAGTTCATTGGCGATTGTAAATTTGATTAGATCTAATGCAACTATTTATTTTGTTGCTTCATTTACCCCATGTTTTGGAGAAAGATATAAAGTTACTAAACATTAATAGATTAGTTTTTTTTCCTTCCTAAGCAGTGCTACCTGTTGTCTAGGCCGAGAAGACAATTACTTATCATCAGAGTTTCGTTATCAATATCTTTATTCTAAAATGTCTGATCTGTTCTTTATAGGTACTTGATCCCTGTTCCCCCTCCTACTTTCTATCTATTTATCAATATGTCTCTCGTCTACTGTCAAATTCTCTAGGTTATCGTACATATGATTCTTTGTCTGTGTCCTTTTTAATTTTCTATCATTGTCAGGATGATGTATATCTAATTATCTTTCTGTGAAACCATGTCATTCTCTATCAGGCTTTTTTATACTGATGGTTGAAGAATGCATAAATGTCACCAGACTGTAAAATTATACTCTGTCAGACGACAAACTTGATCGATGTGAAAAGTGCTATATATCCTCTTACATGCATGAAGTCAAAGCAATAATTCTTGCATTCTGTCATTCAAGGATATAATTTGCCGCTAAGGGTTTTACAAAAGCTGTCGAAGGTATCATTCAGTAAAACATATTGAAAATTCAACTCCGTGTTATTACGAGCCTCTACATCGCTTCCTCCCTTATTTTTCCTCTTTCTGCTTCCTCTGTTCCTTCCATATGCAAACGGGATACTAGGCGAAAAGGTCTTAGAAGTTTTCCCAAGACAAACTTTGTAATAGCCTCCAGAGTTTTCAGGTGTGTTACCACCGGAGTTAACTAGGCGACACTTCCTCGGTGCAAGATTGAGGGAGAAGGGGGAAAGTAAAATCCTCACTTTGTATGCGAGAGCTTTCGTGTTCACAACTGAAGATCGCGACAAGTGAGGGGCTCAAGAAGGAGGGCAAAGAAAAAGAAGCAG
>NW_028234403.1:12644774-12647274 GCF_977035675.1 Penaeus japonicus | reverse complement strand
TCGCCCTATAACCTTATCTAAAGCCAATTCATTCTATCTATTCTTAGTGTGTGGCACTGTAGATGACTGCACCGAAACACTGTTAGCCTTTCCCCGAGTAATAAAACGGTGCCAAAATGTAAATGACATACCGTGCCTCCTGAACTTTTTATTGCCCATTTCAAAAGCCAGACAAATACAGAAATCAGCGGAGTGGGAATAGCCACTCATGCAAGCATAATTGACAAGTGCTCTCCATTCATAACCTTGCCTAGGATTGCAAATATTGATGAAGTTCACATGCTGAATAAGAAATTATAGTCGACTCTATTGTGTTTAGCAATAGACCATGTGTGATCGGAGTCTCCCTGTTTGCTTGCTCTTTGATGCGATGATGGGACGAAATGTCGACTCTTGATATCATACATGACTTCAAAGATATACTTTCAAGGGCTGGGGCTCATGTCAAGGGGAATCTAATTTATCTTAACCCACAATTCACTGGTTTCCTACTCTCTTTGTCATAATTAGCACTCGAGAAGTTATCGTGATAGTGGTGATAAAATTGATTTTGAGAATGATGATAATCATGATTATGATGATGATGGTAATAATGATCATAATAATGATAAAATTATATTCACAAAACAATGATGATGATTATAATAACTGTAACAATGATAATAACAATTGTAGTAATTATAATTATAGTAATGATAATGGTAATGATGATAAGAGTGACAATAATAATAATCACAAAAATGATAATGGTAATAATGATAGTAATAGTAATGATAATGAATTCACAATAAATATAATCAAATAGCAATAATAATGATGATAATAGTTGCAGTTGTAGTATCTTTGTAGTAGTAACAATAGTAGAAGTAGAAGTAGTAATAGTAATATTAGAAGTAGTAGTAGCAGTAGTTGTAGTAGTAGTAACAGTAGTAGCAGAAATAGTAGTAGTAGTAGTAATAGTATCAGAAGAAGTAGTAGTAATAATAGCAGTTGTAGCAGCAGTAGTAGTAGTAATAACAGTAGTAGCAGCAGTAGAGTAATAATAATAATATTAGTAGCAACAGTAGTAGCAGTAGTAGTAGTGTCAGTAGCAATAATAGCAGTGCCAGTAGCAGTAATGACAAATGAATAAAAATCTTCCTGTAATCACGCACACACACGCTTCAAAGGTTCTCGAACAGGACGCGAGAACGCGTTGTTACAAAGCCTTGAAATAATCTTTATGTCTGGTATTATTACTGTTATTAATTCCATTCCTGTGATTTGTTGCTGGTGATAAGTGACTCTTCTTGTTACTATCATAGGGAGAACATTACGCGGCCATTTAGATGAGGTAGGAAACAATAAAACGTTTGGAAACGTGGAACTTTTATTTGCCTTTTTTCTTTTTCTTTTTTTTTAACAGTTATCACGCAAGGAACTCAATTGGAACAGATTAGAAGAGAAAATGAGTGGAAAGAGATTGATAGTGATTGGGATAAGAATCTAGTAACCTAGTTTGCAAGACTGATGGATTGACAGATATAGACGGATGCAAGAAAGAGAGAAAGAAGAAGAGAGAGGATAAATAACAGAGAGAGAAAGAGAAAGAGAGAGAGAGAGAGAGGAAGGGGAGAGAGAGAGAGAGAGAGAGAGAGGAAGAGGAGAGAGAGAGGAAGGAGAGAGAGAGGGAGAGCGAGAGAGCAAGGGGAAAGAGAGAGAGAGAGAGAGAGAGAGAGAGAGAGAGAGAGAGAGAGAGAGAGAGAAGAGGAGAGAGACACAAGGAGAGAGAGAGAGAGAGAGAGAGAGAGAGAGAGAGAGAGAGAGAGAGAGAGAGGAAGGGGAGAGAGAGAGAGAGGGAGAGAGCAAGGGGAAAGAGAGAGAGAGAGAGAGAGAGAGGGGGAGAGAGAGAGAGAGAAAGGGGAGAGGGAGAGCAAGAGGAGAGAAAGAAAGAGAGAGAGAGAGACAGAGAGAGAGAGAGAGAGAGAGAGAGAGAGAGAGAGAGAGAGAGAGAGAGAGAGAGAGAGAGAGAGAGAGAGAGAGAGAGAGAGAGAGGGAGAGAGAGAGAGAGAGGAGGGGGGGAGGGGGTCAGAGAAAGAAAATTGCAACGTCACTGTTGACTAAAGGAAGAACGGGGCGGAAATTCAGCAGCGCGTATACCTCGCAAGTGGAATGACAAAAGATCTACTTGCTTTTACTCGATAGCGCCCATGTAAATTGAAGTGGCCATTCTATCCCTCCTAAACACGCGTATAATGTTAGATGGGGTCCTTCCGTCTACAAGGGAGGAGCGTTGTGTCAATACCACAGATTCGGCGCCTTATCCAGCTGGTAATGTGACCCTTAGGTTCCTGCATTTTCTCATCTCTACTCCTCCAGGATGTTGCTGTTATACTCTACTTAATGATATGCAAAAATCGAGAGTAGTCTTTGGAATTAGATACAGCATGCGCACATGATACCTCCCACGCTGTAGTTTCCACGAAACCGTTACGATTTCTACGAAAATTACAAAGGGAAG
>NW_028234403.1:12634774-12639774 GCF_977035675.1 Penaeus japonicus | reverse complement strand
ATCATTATAATGCCTCATGCTCATGTTTGCTTCGTCTCATTTTGTATTGCAGGTTGAAAAAGACTAAACGATGAAGATGAAAGGATGATGAAACTGATGATGATGATAGAGACCTTTGGAATCAAAATTTGATTTGAGAACAATGAAAATCGGTGTTCTTATTATCATTACTTTTACTATTAATTCTATTATAAGTTTTACCAGTATTTTTACCAAAAATAAAAAAATAAAAAATAAAGATAAATAAATAAATGAAATAAAATAAAAAGTAGTACAATACAAATAAACATCTAGCTTCAGATATGAATTGCTATGTGGATCCGAGAGCTAATGACCCCCTCCTAATAACGTGGATGATTATAGGTGGCGTCTAAACAGAATATCATCTCGAATATCTCTTTTAACGGTCTTGACCTTATGAACTCCGGTTTAAGCTTAGCCAGGTTGATTGGGGTCATTTGCAATAGTCTTTCATCAGGAATTATGTATATTCGTAAAAAAAGTGAAGTCTTCCGACAGATAGAGACAGAGGGAGAGAGAGAGCGAGAGAGAAAGAGAGAGAGAGAGAGAGAGAGAGAGAGAGAGAGAGAGAGAGAGAGAGAGAGAGAGAGAGAGAGAGAGAGAGAGAGAGAGAGAGAGAGACGGAGATCGAAAGAGAGAGATAAAGACGGAGATCGAAAGAGAGAGAGAAAGACAATAAGAGAGAGAGAGAGAGAGAGAAGAGCGCGGCGCTCCAGACGGGAACGAAACGCGAGAGAGATCAAAGACGGCGAAGAAAGAGCTAGGAGGAAACAGACAATAAGAGAGGAGAGAGTAGAGAGATGAGAGAGAAGGGGTGCGAGAGAGAGCGAGGAGAGAGAGAGAAAAGGGAGAGAGAGAGAGAGAGAGAGAAAAGAGAGATAAAGAGAGATGAGGAGAGAGAGAGAGAGAGAGAGAGAGAGAGAGAGGAGAGAGAGAGAGAGTGTGTTGAGAGCGAGAGAGGAGGAGAGAGAGAGAGCGAAGAGAGAGGCTTTTGATGAGAAGAGAGAGAAGAGAGAAGAGAAGAGGAGAGAGAGAGAAAGAGAGAGAGAGAGAGAGAGAGAGAGAGAGAGACGGTAAAGTGTGCATAGCATAGATACCCACCAGTTCATTATATCTCAACATACACCACGCCCCCCCCTATACCAGCACAATCACAAACACACGCCACCCCCATCATCTACCACCAATACCCCACCAACCCCCCCATCCAACAAATGCACATCTCTCAGCACACATCACTCCCACCCCCCTCCGCATCCAACCTTCTCCAGCACCACCAGCAACGTCAAAAACGCCCCAACTACCCAGCGGGTGTGCTTTTTACGAGGCTCTTTGCCGCCCTCTCTTAGCTAGTCCTTCTCGACTCTATGCTCTTGCGGTCGGCCTGCCGGTCTCTTTAGCAGAGCGTCTACCTGCTGTGTTTTCTCGCGCTTCTCTCCTCTCGCCCTCGTACCTCTCTTGCTTACACCTCCCTCTCCTCTCTCTCGCTGCTTCCTCTCCGCTTCTTTTCTCTCTCTCTTGAGGACTGGTTCATGCGGGTGTGAGCCCTCTCATCGTGGCGCTCCTTACCCTATATCCACTGCCCCACTGCTAACTCGAGTCTTTGCTTCTATTCCACCGAAGCATATCCAATGTTTATTTTTTTATTTTTCTTAATTATGTTCATCATTATTTCCTGCAATGTATTTACAATCGCTTTGACGTTCTTCGTTTCATTTTTTTGTGAGCGAGAGAGAGAGAGAAAAAAAAAGACTTTTATAGATCTTTCTTTTAACACAAAAGTCACTTGGGACTTGTTCATTCCAGGAAAAAGAAAATTCGTGTGATTCAAATGAATTCAGTGCTTTTTAGAAAAGAAATTAAATGTGAAATGATAAGAAAAAAAATAAAATAAAAAATAACTTGTCTTTTACTTTGCTATAATATGATTACCTACACTGTTATTATATATCATTATTTATCATCACCACCACAGCCATCTTCATCATCATAATGATTAATAATGAGGATAAGAAAAACAAAAACATTTTTGCTGTTATCACAGTAATTATCATCACCTCTCTCATTATCACTAACATCGTTAGCATAATTATCATCAATCGTATCACCATCAATGTAATAATCCTCCTTACCAACACCATCATCACCGTCAAACATCACCACCATCACCATCTATCTCAGGTCAACTATCTCACCTCAGGGGATGATGTCAGTGACCCATGTTGCGAGAGATCCGACCGGAATTAAATGCTTTAGGAACCCAATGTTAACGTGCCAAATATCCACTCGAAGTTAATGACCTCATCTGTGCTGATGTTTCATGGCATAACACGGAAAGAATTACGTATCTAATAACGAGACTTTGTGATAATGGCTTGTTTTTAATAAGCTGTGATGATATAATGTTCGCTGGAATAAAAGAGAATGGGACGAGCTCTGCAACGTTCGTGTGGAATTAAAACATGTAGGGTGTTTGGATCAAAGCAGTATGTAAATGCAATTGAGAAAGAACAAAAAAATGAGGAAAGAATAAGAGAGACAGACAGGTAAATGATATTGAGGAGATGAGGGCTATCAGAAGAAGGGAAAAAAGACGAGTAAACAAAAGGGGAACTTGTGAAACTTATGAGTCAGAGAATGGGAGACAGGTATATATATATATATATATATATATATATATATATAATATATATATATATATATATATATATATATATATATATATATATATATATATATAATATATATATATTATGTGTGTGTGTGGTGTGGTGTGTGTGTGTGTTGTGTTGTGTGTGTATGTATGTATATATATATATATATGAATATATATATTATATATATATATATATATATATATATATATTATAGAGAGAGAGAGGATAGAGAGAGAAAAGAGAGAGGGGGGGGGGGGTGGGAGAGGAGAGAGAGAGATAAAAAGAGAGAGAGAGACATATAGATAGATGGAATAGGATAATAGATAGAAAGAATAATATATAAATATATAAATATATATAAATATATATAAAGAAATAGATAGATAGATAGATAAATAGATAGATAGATAGATAGATAGATAGATAGATAGATAGATAGATAGATATAGATAGATAGATAGATAGATAGATAGATAGATAGATAGATAGACAGATAGATGGAGAGAGAGATAGAGATAATGGGAGAGAAGTCGTGGAAGAGACTTTCCTAATCAGTACGGATCATAGCAATAACTTACCACTAATGCGGTTAGTAACGATAATTCCCATCCTCGCCTTAAAATCGCCGTAGGCCTTTTCCCAAGACGTCCGGTTACCTTACTTAAGGAAATTGAAACACGCACGAGCACAAACAACACACGCACAAACACACGCGATTACATATATGTAAATGTATGTATATTCCACACCTCTCATGTGGTTGAATCGAAAATTAAATTTTAATATGTTATCTTTTTCTTTTTTGTTGTTATTTTAGGTTTACGAAATTCCACTCATGAAGAATTGCCATGGTTGGCGACTTTGCCATAAATTTCCCCGGCTCGTAATCCATCATTGTTATGGCAATAATGGCAAAATTTAGATGAACGATTGTTTTCTCTTGAGTAATATGGCTAATCGGCACGTACCTGAGAAATATTATCGGAAGAAGATTAAAGTTAAATAGAAACAGAGAGAGGAAAAGGGGGGGGGGAGAAGAAGAAGGGGATGATGGGGATGAAGAAGTAGAAGAAGGAGAAGAAGAAGGAGATTATGGGGATGAAGAAGTAGAAGAAGGAGAAGATGGGAATGAAGAAGTAGAAGAAGGAGAAAAAGGATGAAGAAGAAGTAGAAGAAGGAGAAGATGGGGATGAAGAAGGAAAGAAGGAGAAAGAGGATGATGAAGAAGAAGAAGAAGGAGGAGAAGAAGAAGATGGGGATGAAGAAGGAGAAAAAGGATGAAGAAGAAGAAGAAGAAGGAGGAGAAGAAGAAGAAGATGGGGATGAAGAAGCAGCATGATGAAAAGGAGAAGAGGAAGAAGAAGAACATGCTAAGAAATCTTATGGAAGAAAATTGAAAGATAGAAATACAAAGATATAAGAAAAGAAGAGGAAGACGAAAAAAAAGTTGAATAAGAAAAATTAAAAAAATGAAAATCTTACCTTCTGCAATCAGTTCATTCAGCATACTTCTTATTACGTCTTCAAACACAAAGTATATTTCCGCCATTCACGCAACATTTTTCAACAGACACACGAATATCTGATATATTCCATAGGACAATAAGACCCAATTTCTGTTGACGACCAATAAACTCCTCGATGATTAAGACCGAAAATCTTATCACGAAATAGTTATATCATCTAACTTTCCATAATAACGTTATCCAGTAAATAACAAGTTATCGCTGAGTAATGATGTAATTTGAATTCCTTAATCAGCTGACAGGGTGCTTCACATCACGACAAATTTCCAACATTTTGCAAATTTGAATGTCACATTCCTTTTTTTTTTCTTTTTCTTTTCTTTTTTTTTTACTTTTTAGTTTAAGTACTTCCAAAGAACAACAACAACAAAATATCAGAGCAAACAAAATATAAAGAAAAATGGAAACAAAAAAAAAAAAACTACACAACACGCCCACCATAGAATTGAAAAAAAAAAGAAAAAAAAGCAATCTATGAAACGAAAGACAGACTTTCTCTGGAGGATTCCGTGTATATCTTCAGAATACTAGAGTAAGGAAGTTGCGGGCCATCTAGAGCAAGCAGGCACACAACCTTATTGCATTAGATAAAACCTGAGGGAGGTGAATAGCCATGCTATGGTGTTCTTTGATCTCTTGTGTATGGTTTGTTATATATTCAATTATTCACAACTCATATAGGTATGTAGATTTAGCTACAGCTGTTCGTTTCATACATTTCTCTGTCTTTATTTTGTCTGGATGTTTGTCTGTAGTCTTTATGTATTTTTTTTTTATATCTATGTATAGGATGACA
>NW_028234403.1:12631459-12634674 GCF_977035675.1 Penaeus japonicus | reverse complement strand
TATATGTATATATATATGGACCCCCTTCCTCAAGCACACACACACACACTCAGTCCCCTTCCCTCAACTATCCCCCCCCCCCCCCCCTTATCTCCTGTTCGCCCTAGTCTCGCAATATCCCTTCGTCCACCTTTTCTTCTCCTTCTTATCCCCACTTCTCAGCCCCCTTTCCTCCCCTCACTCACTCCCCTTTTTCCTCTCCCTTCCTTTGTCAGTCCCCCTTACTTTCCCCTCTCTTAATCACTCCCCCCCTTCCCCTCTCCCAGTCCTCTCTCCTCTTTCTCTGAGTCCCTCTCCTCCCCCTCTTTCATTCCCTCCCTTCCCTCCTTTCTCAGACCCCCTCTTCCAACCCCTCTCTCAGCCCCCTCCTCTTCTCTCAATCTCTCTTCTTCCCCCTCCTCCTCTCCTCTTTCTCTTCCTTCATCCCCCTCCCTCAACACCCCACCCCCCTCCCTCAAAACCCCCCCTCCCTCCCTCCCTCAAAACCCCCTTTCTTCCTCCCCTTCCTTGCCTTCCCTTTGACCAATCTGCTCATCCCCACTTTGGCAAACGCCCCTCGCTCACCCGTGTCTGTTATTCCTTCCGACGGCAGTTCTTCATCTGCGCTTCACTGGCCGTTCTTTAATTACTTGGACCTCTCTCCTTTCTTACTTGAATTTCAGGAGGGACGCCCATAAAAGCACTATTTATCTGTTCTGCGAGGAGGTTCGACGTGGACTGCTAGGAAAGATGGAGGGAGCGATAGTTAGTTAAGATTTTTTTTTTTTTTTTTTTTTAATCCATTTTTTGTTTTTTGTGTTCATCGTTTTTTCTGTCTATTCTTGGTTGTTGTTGTTTTTTTCTTCTTTGTTGTCTTCTTGTCCCTCTCTTTTTTAATTCTTCTTCCTCCTTCTCCTCCCCCCCCACACACTTTTTTCCCTCATACGTCTCACCTCCATTTTCCTTTTCTCCTCATCCTCCTCTTCCAACTTTTTCTCCTCCTTATCCTCATATTCCTCCTTTCTTCATTGTCCTCGTCTCCACTTTCATCCTTTTGTTTCTTTTATATTTTTGTCATAATTTAATCCGACTTATTCAGTGCAGAAAGAGTTATGAATTAAATTATTTTTGGGAAAATTTAATTGTGATTTTTTTCTCTTGATACAATTGTCTCATCAAGCTGGTACAACCGAGGAATTGTATTCATAAAGTTTTTTCCTCCTTAACTTTTAATCAATGAATCGGCAAGGAAAATAACTTCTAGAACTGAAACAAAAGAGAAATGTATTTTCAGGTTAAAAGTTGGTATTTTCTTTATATTCTTCAACCGTTTCTTATAATTCGGTTTACAGACAGACATATTGTGAATTTATAGACACACACGGACACGGAAGAACACACACACACACACACACATACACACACACGCGCGCACGCGCATACACACATAAACACCCACAAACACGCCCACACACATATATACACACAGACACACAGACACACAGACAAAGACACAGCAGATAAACAGCTATGTTTCGAGAACAATTTAAAACAAGAACAGCAAAAACAACAAAGTAACAACCACCAAACTCAAACAACATCTCCATAACCAAGGACAATCACATAGAAAAGACAAACAAACAAACAAACGAAAAACATCACCTATGACTACAAGACAACAACAACAAGGACAATGTAGAACAACAAGAAACAAAAGCAACAAGAAACATCAACAACAACAAAGACAAATCAAAACAGCAATAACAATAGCAACATCAACAACAAGAACACAGACAATCACCTGGCTTCTTGCATGAACCCGATTTAATCATACGCTTTGCAATCTCACCTTAAACCCGACCTGATAACACGTGTAAGGTTATCCCTAAAGCGAGGTCAATAGGGGAAGGGGGGGGGGAAGAGGGGGAGGTAGGAGACGGGATAGGAGGAGGGAAAGGAGAATGGAGGTAGGAGAAATAGTGGAGAAGAGGGAAGAGGAGACAGAGAATTGCGTCAAGAGAGAGAAATGAAGAGAGGATGGGGAGGGGGGGGGATGGATGAGAGAGAGAAATAGAAGGAGAAAGAACTGGAGAAGAAGCTAGAGGAAAAAGATAACTGCGTAAAGAGGATAGAGAGATCTGGAGAAAGGAAAAGTAATAGGAGAGAGAGAGAGAGAGAGAGAGAGAGAGAGAGAGAGAGAGAGAGAGAGAGAGAGAGAGAGAGAGAGAGAGAGAGAGAGAGAGAGAGAGAGAGAGAGAGAGAGAGAGAGAGAGAGAGAGAGAGAGAGAGAAGAGAGGAGAAGAGAGAGAGAGAGAGAGAGAGAGAGAGAGAGAGAGAGAGAGAGAGAGAGAGAGAGAGAATGCAAAATAAAAAAGAGAATGTAAAAGGAGAGAGACATACACAAGACAAAAGGAGAATAATAATAAAAAAAGAAGTAAGGGAGAGGAGAGAAGAATAAAAGAATAAAAGATAAGAGAGAAGAGAAAGTAAATTGGAAAAAGGAGAATAGAAACACAAGAGGGAAGAAAGGAAAAAAAAAACATAATTACACGGAGTCATAAAATGCAAATCAGATGCAGAAATAAATGAAAAGAATGTGGTGATAAAAACAAATGATTAAAGAAAGAGTAAATAAAAGACAATATGTGATGAATGGGAATAAGAATAACATGTGATGAAAGTATACGAAGAGAAATGAAAATAGTCAAGAGAATTACACAAAGAAGATCTTTACGAGAGAGTGTGTAAGGAAATAAATGAGACTAAAGAAGCTAAGAGAAGAGAGAAGAAAGAACAAAGGAAGAACGACAGAGAGAGAGAGGGAGAGAGAGAGAGAGAGAGAGAGAGAGAGAGAGAGAGAGAGAGAGAGAGAGAGAGAGAAAGAAAGGAAGAGAGCGAAAGGAATCATTCTTGTCAATAAAGGTAAAATAAATAAAACAAAAATGAAAAGATTTTGAAATAATAAGCCATAGAATATGTTCCCCGAATTCAAAACAAAAGGATAAGATTACAACAAGGGGATACCGACTATTAAATACCATAAAAATAGATGAAGAAATGAATAAAGGAACTAATTAAAAAAAAGAAGAAAAAAAAAAAAAGACAAGCCGTATACAAAGATCTACCCTTCCTATAGAAATCGGGGAACGAACAAAGATAAAGTTACAACAGAGGGCGTTGACTGCCTAGCTCCCTTCCCCTCTCCCCCTACCCGGCCCCCCCCCCATCCCCTCCCC
>NW_028234403.1:12556459-12558959 GCF_977035675.1 Penaeus japonicus | reverse complement strand
ATTACCTCGTTTTATCGCATTCTTTCACTATTTTTCCATTTTCTCTTTCTTTTCCTGTCCTTCCTGCTTTCTGTTATCATTCCCTCCTCCTTTCCCCTTCTCTCTATTCCTTCCTCTCCTCTTTTCCTTCTTCCAGTCTTTCTCTTTCCTCTCTTTCTTCTTCCCTTCCTTTCCTTCTCCCTCCCTCTTCTCCTCCCATCCTCTTCTCATCTTTACTTCTCCCTCAAAATTCCACTCTTTCATCTCCTTTCCTTTTCTTTTCTTCGCTATCTACTCTTCTCCATTTTTCCTTCTTCTTCCTCCCTATCCTCTCTCCTCCTCCCTCCCTCACTCCTCCTCCTATTTTCTTCTCTCCTCTTCTCCTCCCTTCCTCCTCCTTCCCTCACTCCTCATTTCTCCCTCCTACCTCTCCCCCTTCTCCTCCTCCCTTTCTACTTCCACCCTCTTCCCCCTCCCGATCCCTCCCTCCTACCATCTCCATCCCTCCTCCTATCATCTCCCCCCCCCCCTTTACTCCTCTTCCTCCCCATCTTTCTCCCCTTCTCCCCTCCTTATTCCTCTCCCTGGTATTAAGCTTCGCTGAGACGTGGGGGACTCCTAATTAACCTTTATTTTCCTCGCGCCTCGCATTTTATGTCTGGAGCGAAAGCAGGTGGGAGAGAGAGAGAGAGAGAAAGAGAGAGAGATGGGGGAAGGGGGGAAGTAGGCAGGCAGGTAGGAAGAGAGAGAAAGAGAGAGAGAAAGAGGTAGGGAGGGAGAGAAAGAGAAAAAGGGGGGGGGGGAGCGAGAGAGCGAGAGAGAGAAAAAGAGGCAGACAGACAAAGAGAAAAAGAGGGAAAGAGAGAGAAAGGAAGAGAGAGAGAGCGAGAGAGAAAGAGAGAGAGCGAGAGAGAGAGAGAGAGAGAGAGAGAGAGAGAGAGAGAGAGAGAGAGAGAGAAAGAAAGAAAGAGAGAGAGAGAAAAAAGAAAAAAAGAGAATGAGAGAGAGAAAGACAAAGACAAAGAGAAGAAGGACCGAGCTAAAAAAAAAAACAAAAAAACAAAAAACAAAGGGAGAGAGCAAGACAGAGGAGTAGGAGGAGGAGGAGAAGAAAGAGGAGGAGGAGAAGAGGAGGAGAGGAGGAGGAGGCCAGGTCCCGTATGGTAGATGCAGAGTGACGAGACCTGTGGGAGCATCGGGGACATTCCTCGTGGTGATGGAGTGGAGGCTGCGGCGTACGACTCCTCCCTCCCTCCCTCTCTCCTTCTCTCCCTCCCTCCCTCCCTCTCCCCTCTTCATGTCGTCGTCGTGGCTTTAAAAGACCTCGCCAACCCTGGGTTTTTAAAGCCCTTCTTCAGCCCCGAGATTATTTCTCCTTAAAACCCGAGACGAGAGAATGTGTGTAGGAGGGGGAAGGGGGTCGGGATGTAAGGGGGGGGAGTGGGGCAAGGGGGGAGTGGGGAGAGAGAGTGAGAGAGAGAGGGGGGGAGAGAGAAAGAAAAAAGAAAGAGAGAAAGAGAGAAGGGGGAGGGGGGTGAAAGAGAGAGAGAGAAAGAAAAAAGAAAGAGAGATAGATAGAGAGAGAGAGAAAGAAAAAAGAAAGAGAGATAGAGAGAGAGAGAGAGAGAAAGAAAAAAGAAAGAGAGAAAGAGAGATAGATAGATAGATAGAGAGAGAGAGAGAGAGAGAGAGGGAAAGAAAAAAGAAAGAGAGAAAGATAGATAGATAGATAGATAGAGAGAGAGAGAGAGAGAAAGAAAGAGAAAGGTAGAGAAAGAGAGAAAGAGAGAGAGAGATCTCGACACTCGACACTCAACACCCACTGCTTATCCAGGAAGATCTAATGACCCGAGGAGGAAGGGGAAAAGGAGGAAGAAGAAAATCCTGGAGCTTTTTGTTTTTATAAATGTGGCGAAGAGGTAAATACAAAGGCATTACTTCCTGGCTAGTGTCACATGCTCGTCGGCAAATGATTTGTCTTTTGGAAATGTCTGTGGGGAGTGTCTGTGGGAAGATTTTATTGGGAAGGTCTACAGGAAGTCTTGATAGCGAAAGTCTGTATGAAGTGTCTACGAACAGTGTCTGTGTGAAGTGTCTGTAAGGAATATTCTTGAGGAAGGGCTGCGTGGCGTGTCTGTGAGAATGTCTGTGGAAAGTAGCTTGGGGAAGCGTCTATGGTAATTGTCTAAAGGGAGTATCTGCTAGTATCTGCGAGTAGTATCTGCGAGTAAGTGTCTGTGGATTTTTTGTCGCAAGTGTCTTTGAGTAGAGGCTGTTGGAATGCCTATCTGTGAAGAGTGTTTGGTAAAAGCTTCTTTGAAGTGTCTTTGAAGTGCCAGTAACAAATATTTGCATAATGTCTATGTCAGTATAGAGTATCTTTGTAGAATCCCGTGGGCAATGTCTGTGCAAAATATCTATACGGGGAGTCTGTGAGGAGGGAGGGGGGGGGGCGAGGAGAGGAGGACGTGTCTATGATATCCTCACCTCTCACACAGCGGCCATTGTAACCAGTGCGAGA
>NW_028234403.1:12533959-12536459 GCF_977035675.1 Penaeus japonicus | reverse complement strand
AAATGTATTCGGTTTTCTCCCTTTCTCTCCTTTTTCATTTTTCTCTCGGTCTTCTTTATCTTCTCTAAGTAATCTTTATGATTGTAATTAGTTTTTTTTTTCTTTTCTTTTTTTTCTTTTTTTTTGCTGGAATTATGACTATAGGGTGTGGGTAAATTATGTTTCGTAAATTATTGTGTTCTATTATCATATGTTCCTTTTTGATTAAATCATTACATTTCTTTTTTCTGTTTTTCATTTTTTTTCACATTTATTGGAATAGCTTAGTCTTATCAAATAATAAGCAGGTATCCCAATCACCGAAACTCTGACCCACTCACTTGACATTTGAAGCTTCCTGAGTGATCATGATATGTAGAAATATTGATATTTGATTATGCTTCCTCTACATATCCATGACTCAGGGACGAACATACAGAGGCTTGTTATAAACATGATATACACATGCCTTTTTTTGACATGTTGATATTTCGCTTCTCTCTCTCTCTCTCTCTCTCTCTCTCTCTCTCTCTCCAACCCCTATCCCTCCCACCCACTCATCCACCCACTTTCCCTCCCTCACTACCGCCCACCCATCCACCCACCCATCCACCTTCCCTCCCCATCTCCCGCCCACCCATCCACCCACCCACCCATCCATCTTCCCTCCATCCAACCCCTCTCACTCCCTCCTCCTTCCCTCCCTCCCTCCCTTCCTCCTACCCTCCTCCCTCTCACTCCCCCTCCCTACACTCTCCCTCTCCCCCTCTCTCCCTCCCTCCCTCCTTCCCTCCCTCCTTCCCTGCCATCTCTATTACGCTTTACAGCCACCTCTGGCCCGAGTGATGAACCTGACCTGGGTTTATGGAGCTCACTGAAGTAGCTGCACAACGGGCTGGGACGAGTAAGCGCCTTGCATACCTGAAAGTAACTGTGATGGCGTTTATGCAGTTTCACTTGCTCAATCAGTTTCCACGGTCCTTGGTTAGCAGCTCTGTTTTGCGTTTTGTCTTAGATGACTGTTTCGTCTTCCGTAGATAATTGTTTCATTTTGCGTAAGTAACTGTTTCATCTGACATTAATAACTGTTTCATTATAGGAAGATCACTCGTGAAGTGAGGAAATGAGAAGTTTATTAAGTCTGCTGCTTCGAATTTCTTTAGGGTGAGATTACGAGTGAGTGTAAGTACTCGAGCGCGTCTGTAATCTCCTGCGTTTAAGGGTGTAATTCAAGGTTCATCCCAGGGTCATTTCACCTCTCACGTCTTCATCTGCGCTTGTTGCCATGAGAGTGTTTCCTTTCTTACCGTTCTTTTTTTCTTTTTCTTTTTTCTTATCTATTCATTGATTACACTTTTAAAGGTGAATTTTTGGTCTCATATAAATCTGATATGATGTGAATATGGTTAAAAAAAAAAAAAAAAAAATCATAAGACTTTGAAATCTTCCACGTTTTCTTTTTCTCCGAAATTCTCAGAAATCTAACATTTATCTTTTCGGGGAACGTATAAGGGTAAAAGACAGAGTAATAAATCACCTAGTGACAATCTTCTCTCTTTTCATGATTTGCCGCGTGTGTTTTAAAGTCGAGGGCGCCATGATCTGACTTTGATGTTGAGTAGTCATTGCACTATGTTATCGGGATGTTTCATAGCTTTTTTTTAAAGTCAATTATTGCAAGTATTTGGTCAATAATCTTTTAACTGGTCCCTTTGTATTCATTGTCAGGCTAAGGGGGTGTATTTCTAATGGTGAGCGAAGTTTTATTTTTTCATCTTTAAATATATGAACTTCCTCTCTTATATGTTTCCCTGACTGTCTACCTGGTAATCATTGTGTCTTTTAATTTGCTTTCCTTTCTCTCTCTCTCTCTCTCTCTCTCTCTCTCTATCTCTCTATCTATCTATCTATCTATCTATCTATCTCTATCTATCTATCTCTCTCTCTCTCTCTATCTATCTATCTATCTATCTCTATCTATCTGTCTATCTCTCTCTCTCTCTCTCTCTCTCTATCTATCTATCTATCAATCTCTATCTATCTATCTATCTATCTCTATCTATCTATCTCTTTCCAAATATGATAATCTACGCCCTTTAATGTTGATGAGTACTGACACAAGGAGACAACGCATAGTTCGTTTATTTTGTTTACGTCCACATTTTTGTTGTTGTTGTTTTCGATTTTTGTTCACTAAACGTGCGTCGACTTTGAAATGGTGCAAGAAGAGCATGGAACGATATAGAAGCTCGAGACGCACTCTATACGTGTGGACAATTAATTACCTCTCTTCCTCGCTCTCTCTCTTTCCTCTCTTCTTCCCTCCTTTCCTCTTCCTTCCTCCCTCCCTCCCTCCCTCCCTCCCTCCTTCTGTTCATCTTGCCCTCACTCCTTCCCTCCATTCCTCCCGTCACCCGTCCCTCCCCTCCTGCCGGGCTTCCATCCCTCCCATCCCTCCTTCATCCGCCCAGGACACTCCCCCTACCTCAGTATTTGCAAAGAGTAAAACGAAAAAACAACA
>NW_028234403.1:12523959-12526459 GCF_977035675.1 Penaeus japonicus | reverse complement strand
CTTTTCCCCTCCTTTTCCTGCTCATTTTCCTCTTCCTCCTTCTCCTTCTTCTTCTCCTTTTTCTCACTTTTCTCCTTATCCTCTTCCTTCTCTTACTTCTACTCCTTCTACGCCTTCTATTTCCTCTTCTCCTTTTACTTCTATTCTTCTTCTTCCTTCTTCTTCTTCTACTCTTCTTCCTTCCTTTTCTTCTCCTCCTCCTCCTCCTTCTCTTTCTCCTTTTATCCCCCTCCTTTTCCCCCTCTCCCTCTTCATCTTCTACTCCTTCACCTATTGCTATTTCTTTCCCACCTCTTCCCATCCTACTCCTCCTCCTCTTCCTCCGATTTTTTCCCCTCCTCTTCCTCCTTTTTTCACTCCTTCTATTCCTCCTATTCCTTCCTTCCCCTCCCCTTCTCTTCTCCGTCTCCTTCTCTACCTGCTCTTTCTCCTCTTCCTCTTAAAATGATATATACCGGTATGTAGGAGGAGGATGGAGTAAAGTAATTGTAATTAAATAATAGAAGACGATGAAAAGCATTTTTTTTGGGGGGGGAGGGAGGGGAAGTCAAGGTAACATCACGAATCATGATGTTATTTCTAATTCAAACAGCTAAAAGAGTCTCCTAACATCAAAGACTTATTTTCACTTCACGCAGCATGAAGCTTTTAGTGTTTTTTCTCTTTCTCTCTCTTTCTCTCTCTCTCTCTCTCTCTCTCTCTCTCTCTCTCTCTCTCTCTCTCTCTCTCTCTCTCTCTCTCTCTCTCTCTCTCTCTCTCTCTTTCTCTCTCTGTTTTTTTGAGTGTTTTTTTTTCCTAGTTTAACATTTTGAATTAGAGATGATCTGTATGTGTGCTTGTCCATCAGTATATCTATTTATGTATGCGTGCACACACACACACACACACACATACACACACACACACACACACACACACACACACTCACACACACACACACATACTGTACATACTATTTATATTATTTTGATAATCATTATTCATGATATTGACCATAATAATTATACTAGATATATAATAGTAGTACTCATTATAAGAGTAACAATACTGATAATCATGATTATAACATAATAAGAACAATAATGAAAGAGCAAAGAATAATGACGATAATATTTTCAATAAAGAGATTTATAACAATGATAATGATAATTATAATTATCATTATCATCATGATATCAAACATCAAAGTCATTCGAAAGATAAAAATTAAAAATAAGACAATGAGAAAAACAATGATGATAACAATGACAATAACAATGACAATGACAATGATAATAGCAAAAAAAATAATGACAATGATAATAGTAAGAAAATTATATCAACGATGATAATGATGAAAGCAATTGCAATAATAGCAACGCTAAATAGCAAGAAACAAAATGAAAAAATACAATAATCTATGTAGGGTTTATCTGTATCATCACTCTAGTAGAAAGGGTAAAATGACCCTGAGTTTACTAGATTTACTGAGGAACATGTATTCTAGAACATTCGGAAACCCCTCCTTTTTTTTTTTTTTTTTTTTTTTTTTTTTTTTTTTTTTTTTTTTTTTTTTTGTAACCCTAGCGGAGAATTCTGCTAGATATTCATAGACATTTATCAGTGGTATAAAAACCGAATGCGAGTTTGGGGTGCGTGCGTTTGAGAGAGAGAGGGGAAAAAGATACAGAGAGAGAGGAGGGGGAGGGAGAGATAGAGAGAGAGAGAGGTAGAGGGAGGGCGAGAGAGAGAGAGAGAGAGAGAGAGAGAGAGAGAGAGAGAGAGAGAGAGAGAGAGAGAGAGAGAGAGAGAGGGAGAGAGAGAGAGAGAGAGAGAGAGAGGGAGGGAGAGAAATAGAGAGAGAGAGAGAGAGAGAGGGGGGGGTAGAGGGAGGGCGAGAGAGAGAGAAAGAGAGAGAGAGAGAGAGAGAGAGGTGGAGGGAGGTAGAGGGAGGACGAGAGAAAGAGAGAGAAAGAGAGAAAATTATATCTGATTAGAATATCACAATTAATAATAGGTGTTACAGAGCACAATCATCGTTGATAATCATAGATGTAGTAATTAGTTATTCTCATTTTCATGAAGCTCAATCATCTCATAAAAGAAAAAGAAAAAGTCAAGGACGGACAGACAATATATGAGTCAAAAAAGATAAATAAAATGATTCCAGTAATTACAGACTCAATTTAATTAATTCTTTTTAATCAACACGGAAAGGATTCACAGTCTACCAGAGAGCTAAGACTGATCACACTTTTAATCAATTTACTGCTTCTGCTCTTAGTTGCAGCTGGTTGTGAAATATATATATATATATATATATATATATATATATATATATATATATATATATATATATATATATAGATAGATAGATAGATAGATAGATAGATAGATAGATAGATAGATAGATAGATAGATAGATAGATAGATAGATAGATATTTATATACATACATACATATATGTATATATATATATATATATATATATATATATATATAAATATATATATATATATAT
>NW_028234403.1:12457378-12469878 GCF_977035675.1 Penaeus japonicus | reverse complement strand
CCCCCCTTTATCATGCACCAGGTTAGCTGACGCAAGCTAGGAGATAGCTTAGGTTAATCCACTCAAAGCAGAGAGCTAGAGCACCGAGTTCTTGTTACGTGGAGAGTTTTACCCCAGCATGGAAGTTGTGTTGAGAGGAGCTAATCATCTCCCGTTGTCATTTCTCTTCCATTAGCTCTAATTGTTTCGGATTTTGATGAGAGTACTTACATTTATTGCGGAGATAGAGAGGGTTGTTGTGTTGTATACACGCGTTTGATTGTTTATTAGTATTATTTTTTTTTAAGGGATAGTGGTACCTTTTTTCGCCCTTCCCCCACCCTATCTCTCTCTCTCTCTCTCTCTCTCTCTTTTCTCTCTCTCTCTCTCTCTCTCTCTCTCTCTCTCTATATATATATATATATATATATATATATATATATATGTATATATATATACATATATATAAGTAGATAGATAGATAGATAGATAGATAGACAGATAGATATATGTATATACATACTGTATATATACATATCTATGTATGTATATATATATATATATATATATATATATATATATGGATGAATATATATATATATATCTATTTATATATATGTATATATATATATATATATATATATATTTATATATATATATATATGTACATATGTATATGTACACTGTATATATACAGATCTATGTATATATGTATATATATATATATATATATATGTATATATATATATGTATTTATATATATATATATGTATATATATACACATATATATGTATATATGTACATATATATGTATATATATAAATACATATACATTTATATATATATATATATATATATATATATATATATATATATATATATATATATATATATCATCCACCTTCTTAAGACGATATCCATTCGACCTAACGAATTGAGGTATACTAAGACAACAATGTAAACAGAGCTAGAAATAAAGTCGAAGGTCGGTTAAAATGTCTCTTATTTAGGGAACTCGTTTGATTTTTTTTTTTTTTTTTAGATTAGATCTTTATTTACCACCCTGGCTAACTGCACAGGCATGGGCAAGCTTTGATACATTTATGTAGTCATGACATTGTTGCTAACATTGTATTACAAATTAAGGTAATAATATGATTATATTCTATAGTATATCAACGTGAATAGACATTTGATAAATGTTATAATAGGGTATCATATACCGAATTTCGGATATAGCATAATTACATCTTCTAGTACAGTTGATGTTATGAAATAATTACATAACTCTGCGTACCTCATGCTAGGTGGTCTAAAAGGTTGTATCATATGGCACTCTGAAATGTAATGTTCAAGTGTTCGTTCATACTCTTCGTTGCAAAGTCTGCATTTAGTTTCTTCTACATTGCATTCTGAACTGACCTGCCAATACATTCTGTATCCAAGCCATTTTGAAACGTGGGTGGATTTTACCGTAGAGTAAAATCGTTACGTTATTTGAGCAAGGATACAATGTTGCTCTGGTCTTATAATGTTCGGTTAAGATAACGATGTTTTTCTGAATGAGAAGTACCGAAACTGCATCTTTTTTTTTTTTTTTTTTTGATAACCTGCCTATTCAGTGCTCAAAGTCATTTAGTCAACGTGAGTACTTGTTTTAAAATTAATGACAAAATGATCACAGTAATTGATTGTTTGAAACGTTTTCCTCTTTAAATTCAATACAGAATACTTAGGTATTTCGGTTGCACGTGAGTTAACTCGATAACAAGTAATTGAATTAATTGGTATCGCAATAATAAAAGTTTGAATAGATTATATCTAGCAGTCTTCATATCTTAGATTTTGCATGTGTAGTTTTCAAGGACTGACGTCAAATATCTATTAGCGTATGTATGTATTCAGTCCATGTATGTGTATGTTAATGTACTTGCATTCTGTTATTAACAGCATAACTACTGTTATCAATATTTTGTCATTATCATTACAATTACTATCTTTGGTGTGATAACTATCATTATCATCATCATTTGTATTTGTTTATTATCACTCTCATTATTACTATTATCATCTCTATAGTCTTATCATTAATAATATGTTTACAACTAATAGTTAAGTATAAACGCATATATTCTGAAAGGAGTAATTCGAAAGAACTATCTTAGAGTCTATTCTTAGCTGATTATGAATGCCAACCTGTCCTGAATAAAGACAAATTCCACACTTTAAAGATTATTTTTCAAGACTGTAATGCAACAAGTAGTCAGAAAAATAACAACTAAACCTTGAGAAATATACAGTGAAAGTTCACTTCCTCCCCCCTTCCCCCCCACCCCCTTCTTTATGTTCTCTGTGACAACCACTTCAAAGGCCACTTAGCCTAGAGAGGGGAAGGGGGGGGGGGGAGGGGGCTTTTTTAACTTACGAATTACTTCATTTTCCGACATAAAGAGACTAGAACACAAGGCGGAGACAAAGAGGAAGAACTCATCCAAGAAACGCTTAAGATCATCTAAAGTTTTTTGTTTGTATCTGTTTTTCTTTTCTTTTTCTTTTTTCTTTTTTTTTTCCCTTTTTTCTTCTCTCTTTATAAAATTCGCTCTGTCTCTTTTCCTCGTGTTTTTCGGCCTATTTGCTTAGCTTTGTGACAAATGCGTTTATTTACCTTTTTATTTTTCCTTTCGACTTACTTCCTCTCTCTCGACATATTCGCAGGAACACACATACTGATATCAATCTTCCCACTTGCCCGTGGTGAAAGGTAAAAAAAAAAAATAAAAAAAAAAAAAAAATTAAACCATGCACTTTTAATAATTACAGGTAACAATTCTTGAAATTCTGTTATCGAAGCATAATCAAGTTTGATTTTCGTCTAATTGTTACAAATCACGTTACATTTCTCTAGTCTGATTGTGATTAAGATAAGTTGAAGCCAGTGCAACAAGTTAACAAGTACAATGTGACATTACAACGTATTCCCTGTTGAATAAGGGAAATCTGTTACATAATTCCTTTCGTTGTTGTTGTTACTTTGTTTTTTTCTTGTAACTGATTAACATGGAATTAATCGAGACACATGACATCCACCTCGTTGCAATTACCTATTCGTTTCCTAACTGCGTCATTTATAAACTACATTGGCAACACTGACCGTTTTTTCATGTTAAAGCACTAGAGTGTTGCGTGCAGAAATTGCTTATTTGTCTCAATTTATAAAGCGAAAATAGTTATAAAGATAATATTACGACAAGTATTTGTCTTGTAAACGACGATTAAAAGACAAAACTTAGTATTTTATTAATGAAGTGATCATACCTTCGTTACTAATGTTTGTACCTCATTAAGGGAAGGGCGTCATCGCAATTATATTCATTGTTTGTTGTATGTCTCTTTGTGCCCTTCTAATGTAATGACGCCAGAGAGGGGTCCTCTTCACCCATTTAATCATAAATTTAACATTAGCGACTCACCCAATTCAACCCATTCCTGATTGGTTTCGGAAGAGTGACAGCATACCTTCCATTTACAATAATTGTAATAAAAATCTAACTGAAGGATAATCCAACTCGAAGTATGTATTTACAAAACTTCTATATTTATTTTTTCCTATTTTACAGGCATTGTCTACCTATCCTTTGCTTAACCATCCAACTGCATGTCAAAAGGATACCGCGCCTCGAAATCGGCATTTAGTGCATGACGACCTCTTGCTAAAGAAAGTCTCGTATTCCTCAAAGGCCTATTTGCATGCAGATTAGAGATTGTGGATCTTGTCGCTTGTATGTCCTTCTGAATCTTGGTGTTGGAGTATCTCCCTAACTCGCTTTATCCTTCTCTGGGATTCTCCGGCGAGTACCTCTGCCCTGTGACCTTTACTAGCTCTCCGCCCACTCCTCTTAGTCCCACTCTGATCTCGATTATTTATGCGATATGTTGGAGAGAGTCCGGCGGCTTTGGCATGATATACACTTTGCCTGGGAGCTATCAACATCGCGAATGATAATAACGGAGGCGTGGCTGCCTCACGAGTATCAGTTGACTGCTGGAACTGCTCTTTGAGTCCTTTTTTTTCTTCTTTGATAACAAGGCTAATGGTAAACACCAAATCCCGTTTTCTCCTTTAGGTCTGCTGCTTCTATTATAGGCACACGTACACACACACACAAACACACACTCACACACACACACACACGTACACGCACACACACACACTTATATGTACATATAGTTATATATATATATATACATATATATATATATATATATATATATATATATATACACACACATATAGATACATACACATACACATGTATGTGTGTATGTGTGTTTACACCATTCCTTTTCTTTCTAGAAAAAATAAAAACAGGAAAGAGGCGAATCTTCAGAGGAAAATGCTTGCACAAGAAGCTTTTAACAAGCAAACAGAAGTTACATTAGCGTGCAAAATGTTTTATGGAAGACAACGACCTTCTAGGCATCACATTTCCCTGAACTATGCAAGAGTACAAACTATTCCATAATCAAAGAAATAAATCCGTTTATCAAATTCTAGAAATTCTGTATAAGGCGCGTATTCGCATAAACATTTCCAGCGTGAAAAGCCCCCCCCCAAAAAAAAAAAAAAAAAAAAAAGCCAAAAGGTATTCGATTAAAGCATTCTACATATTCATGGCTTAGCGAATAACATTCGAGGTGCTTTTTCTTCTCACTGCTTTACTGTAAGACGTATTTCTTTCGTTTTCATGCATGTTAGTTCAAGGCAGGGACGTATAATGAGAGACGGAGAAAATGTATAAAAGAAGAAAGGATTAGTGAAGGTCATTCTAAATGTAGATAGTGAATAGATAAATATGTCAGAGTTGAAAAGTTTTGTAGATAATTAGTTGGGTCTAGTTTGGTCAGTTTCAATACAGATATGTTGATATGTTCAGTCTGATGTATCCATCAACGACTTTCGCAAGATATAATGTTGTATCCATGTCGTGTAACTGAGGATCAATGTTTTAAGTAGAGTCGCGATATACTCTATTCCCGCTAGATATTCTAGGAACCTAAAGCAAATGAATTCAGGTCTTGATATTTGATGTGTTCGTAGAATAAAAGATTATATACCGTGACTCTCATGTCTCGGTGGATTATATGCTGTCATATATGTCTTTGGTTAGTGGGATGGGATCAGTGACAACCTAGAATGGCACTTTATTTCAAGACACATCAATGTACACATACTCAGATACGCACACGCACAGACACATATACATAGAAACACACACTGAAGTGAACGTTTTCAGGCAAATTGAAAATGTCTTCCTGCCCCTACTCCTCCCCCTTCAACCTCCTCCTCCTCCCTCCTCCTCGTCTCTCTCTCTCTCCCTCCTTTCCGTCCCATCCTCTTTCTTCTTCTCTTCACATTCCCATCCTCTTCCATTTCTTCTTCCTTTTCCTCTTCCATCTCCTCTTCCCATTCACTTTCTCTTCCTCCTCCTCTTTATTATCTCCTTCCTTCTCCTCTTTATCCTCTTCTTCCTCCTCTTCCCCCTCATATACCCTTATCCCCTTCCACCTCCCTTTCCCTCTTCTCCTTCACTTCCTCCTCTTACCCCTCCTCTTTATCTTCCCCCGCTTTTTCTCTTCTCCTTTACTTTCTCATCCCCTCCCCCTCCTATTTCACCACCTCTTGCTCCTCTTCCTTTTCCTCCTCTTCTTCTTCCTCTTCATCTTCTTCTTACCCTTTCTCTTCCTTTTCCTCCTCTTCTTCTTCCTCTTCATCTTCTTCTTACCCTTCCTCTTCCTTTCCCTCCTCTTCCTTTTCCTATTCATTTTCTTCTTACCCTTCCTCTTCCCCCTCCTCCTTTTCCTCCTTCTCCTCCTCCTCCTCCCCTTCCTTTACCTCCTCTACCTGCTCCCGTTCACCTCATCATTTAACAGCCTTTCCTCTAGGGAGGGGATAGTACATAGGCCATACATCAATGCTCTGAAGGGCGTAAGCAGATGATGTCTTCTTTCCACGAGTATTATTTGGTAGTCCAGGCGTCACTCAGTAGCGCTGCCTAAAAGGAACGGAATAGTCTTGAACACCTTTGAGGCGAGTCCCAGTAAGTGTACTAGAAGGTGGTCTGAACCGAGGTGGGTTTTACGAGACGAGTATTGAAAGGTGGTCTCTGATGAGATGGGTCTTTGCACGAGATTTGAGAAAGTGGTCTGACCCGAGGCGAATCTTAGAATGAGTTCTGGAAAGTGGTCTGAACCGCAGTGAGACTTAGAATGAGTGCTGGAAAGTGGTCTGAACCGTAGTGAGTCTTAGAAGGAGTGCTGGAAAGTGGTCTGAACCGCAGTGAGTCTTAGAATGAGTTCTGGAAAGTGGTCTGAACCGCAGTGAGTCTTAGAATGAGTTCTGGAAAGTGGTCTGACCCAAGGCGAATCTCAGAATGAGTTCTGAAAAGTGGCCTGAACCGCAGTGAGTCTTAGAATGAGTTCTGGAAAGTGGTCTGAACCACAGTGAGTCTTAGAAGGAGTGCTGGAAAATACAACAAGTCAGAAGAATGTGATGCGGAGCGTATTTTGCTAAGACCTAGCGTTACTTGCTTGGTAGCGTCACAGAAGATTTATTGAACATGCCTTGGAACGCGCAAAGGCAAAATCGCATATATCTTACGCTAGACAGTACATAGGGGCGCTGGATGCGAACAAAAAACATAAAACATATGATATATATTCAGTATGAGTATATATCATAAAAAAAATAAAAAAATAAAAAAATGCTAAACCTCTACCTCCGCACTTTCTCCTCTTAGTGGAAGGTCAGAGAGGAAGGAGATGTCTGGGAGTAAAGGGAAAGAGAGAAAGAGAGAGAGATAGAGACAGACACAAGCACAGAGACAGGAACAGAGACAAACATAGATAGAGAGAGTGAGAAAGAGAGAAATGATAGACAAAGAGAAAATAGAGAGAGAGAGTGAGAAAGAGAGAAATGATAGACAGACAAAGAGAAAATAGAGAGAGAGAGAAAGAGAGAAATGATAGACAAAGAGAAAATAGAGAGAGAGTGAGAAAGAGAGAAATGATAGACAGACAAAGAGAAAATAGAGAGAGAGAGTGAGAAAGAGAGAAATGATAGACAGACAAAGAGAAAATAGAGAGAGAGAGTGAGAAAGAGAGAAATGATAGACAGACAAAGAGAAAATAGAGAGAGAGAGTGAGAAAGAGAGAAATGATAGACAGACAAAGAGAAAATAGAGAGAGTGAGAAAGAGAGAAATGACAGACAGACAAACAGAAAATAGATAGAGAGAGTGAGAAAGAGAGAAATGATAAACAGACAAAGAGAAAATAGAGAGAGAGAGTGAGAAAGAGAGAAATGATAGACAAAGAGAAAATAGAGAGAGAGAATGAGAAAGAGAGAAATGACAGACAGACAAACAGAAAATAGATAGAGAGAGTGAGAAAGAGAGAAATGATAAACAGACAAAGAGAAAATAGAGAGAGAGAGTGAGAAAGAGAGAAATGATAGACAGACAAAGAGAAAATAGAGAGAGAGAGTGAGAAAGAGAGAAATGACAGACAGACAAACAGAAAATAGATAGAGAGAGTGAGAAAGAGAGAAATGATAGACAGACAAAGAGAAAATAGATAGAGAGAGTGAGAAAGAGAGAAATGATAGACATACAAAGAAAAATAGATAGACAGAGTGAGAAAGAGAGAAATGATAGATAGACAAAGAGAAAATAGAGAGAGAGAGGGAGAAAGAGAGAAATGATAGACAGAAAGAGAAAATAGATAGAGAGAGGAGTGAAAGTGAAAAGGGGAAGAAAGAGACAGAGTTTATTTGGGACTTAGGAGAGGCACCATAACTGCATCACCATTATTACAACATTATCACACACGTTTTATCATTGGCTGCATTATCATCCGAATCATATGAAAACCATCACCTTTTATTATGGATTATTATTATAGTTAAGGCATATTGTCGATGATTTATCCAATGTAAGTAACATAGAATTGCAGTGTGGATTTGATGGATAATATATGTATTTTATTATATATATATAGATATATATATATATATATTTTCTATTATTATTAGATATCATATATATCTTTTTTTTTTTTTTTTTTTTTTTTTTTTTTTTTTTTTTTTTTTTTTTTTTTTTTTTTTAAGGTTCTTCGCTTTTCAAATTATATTTTCAAAAGTGTTTCAAAGTCTGGACATAAATTTCGCTTAAGGTGTTGTATTTTCCAAGTTGAAATATCACTAACCTTCTTTTTTTTTAATTTTCAAAAGCCTGTCGGTATGCAAGTAGCGAACCTATTTCGTTTTTTCTCATAATTTTATTCCTGAAATATTGCATGGTTCAAATATATATTAACTATGAAAATAAACATATCAAATGCTATCCTCATATACACGCCAACATTTACGAAAATACTTTTAAAATGATCATACCTCAGGCTTTACATGAACATGAACGAAACTGACAGAAAAATACTTCCTCAAATGTCAAATACAAAACTAGAAGTTATGTTGTAATTTGAGCGCCTACTCACTCGGCAGAAGCTTATTACTAGCGTCTACCTGGTCTACATGCGCACACACACTAACGCACATACACACATACACACACACACACACACATACACACATACACATATATATATATATATATATATATATATATATATATATATATATATATATATATATATACATATATATATACATACACACACAAACAAACACACACACACACACACAAACACAAACATACAAAAACAAACACACACACAAACCCATACACACACAAAGACCGAGACAGAGGGTAGAGCAAGCAATAATGATATCAAAACAATCACTACAATACCGTAAACTGCATTATAATTGGCCAATTACAAAAGACGCGTCATCAAAATACAATCACCTGTACACTCATTTGAGATACGCAACAGTAATCGGCCGGAAGTATCTGCCCGATTATTTGCTAGTATATGTTGATAGTCAAGCAATCACTCATGCAATTCTATCATTGCTGGATCAGGCTGTAGCTACACATTCATCGCGATGATTAGGTCATGATGAAAATGAGGTAATAATTAAAATTAGCATGGAAGTCTATCATTATCAACGATGTTGATAGTGACAGATTATAATGATTATTCTGATGGTGACGATGATGTTCTTATCTCATACAACTGATAATAGAAACATTCTTAAAATAAAATGGTTAGGTAAAGTTAAAAGGCAAAACAAGAAATGAGAAAAACGAAAATAAAAAAATACAAAGAATAAAGTAAGGGACAGAGAGAGTGAATTAGAGGTGAAATGAGAGATTGAGAGTCTCCGGGAAATATAAGCATTGTCGTGCACAGCTTAACACTTGATTATAAGAATTGTAACTTCCTTCATTTTGAGCATGGAATTCAATCTGATGGCCGATGACAGTGAAGCCAGGACAGGAGAAAGAAATTGTGGTTGGAATTGGGAGCTGAAATGGGGTTAGACTTGTTCCCGACTCCGCCCTTCTATTTATGATAACTGGGTGGGTGGGGGGGGGGGGGGGGGGCGTAACCCCTGAGTAGAAATTTGTACACGTCAACGTACAAACAGAATCGGTGTACTAGGTCGCAATTTTCTACCAAAATGAGTAGTTCAAAACCGGCGTGCAAATTCCGTGGTCTTGTACAAACGAGTAGTTCAAAAACGGCGTGCAAATTCCGTGGTCTTGTCTCACCTGTCCTCCCACACCTTTCTGGGAATCTCCAACATTGCTGGCCTCCTACACTTCCATTCGTTCTCTCTAATCAATCGCTCACACACGCAAACCGCTTGCACGAAATGTTGATCTTACTGACCTGTTCTTACGTCCCTATTTTCCCGAGTTGCATGACACATAAGGTTTTGATTCAGTACTCCCCATCCAAGTTTATATGTGGATATATACATATATACATATAAATGTGTGTATGGGGGGGATGGGTGTGGGTGTGTATATATGTATATATGTATATATATATTAATATATATATATATATATATATATATATATGTGTGTGTGTGTGTGTGTGTGTGTGTGTGTGTGTGTGTGTGTGTGTGTTTGAGTGTGTGAGTGAGTGATGTATGTATGTATGTATGTGTGTCTTTATGTGTATGTTTGCGCCAATAAGTATCACGTTTTCTTTGCCTGTCTCTCAACTTTTACAAGCATTGCATCATGACGAAAAAAAAAAAAAAAAAAAAAAAAAAAAAGTTGCATCATGTAGCTCTGCCTTTTGGTCCCAACGCGTCAAGGACACCCACCCCATCACTCGTGCCTGCCTCCTGCAAGTTGAAGAAGCTCCAGCTCGACAGCTCTCCCGTGGACGTTGTTAAATTCTTTGGAAACTCTTATCAAACACTCTGTTTTTTTTTTGTTTTTTTTTTCATTTCGTTTTATGTCTTTCTTTTTAGTTATGATGGTCACAATGATATAGGTGATAATGGTGGTGATGATGATGATGATGATGATAAAGATTGTGGTGATGATATTGATAACAATTATTATAATGATAATATAAATAACATTGGAAATAATCATAATGACAAAGATAAGAACGTTGATGAATAGTACGTTGATAACGATAAATATCATAATAAAGATGACAATCCTTATGATAATGATGATAGAAGTAACGATAACCATAACAATAACTATAACAATAGCAACAATGATAGTGATAATGACAAGTATAACAATGATGATACTAATGATGATAATGATAACATTACTATTAACTTCTCAATATAAGAAAGAAAAAAAAAAAAAAACGCTCTAGTAACACAAAGTTGAAAACACTTCAATCAAGGAATTGTTATCATAAGCTCATTAACCTTTCTTATCAAACAAAAACAAAACAAAAAAAAAATCACTTTCTGGCTACCCATAACTCCCCATTTCTCTTTTACAAACATAATTATCCATCCCTTTCTTCTAACACTCCCCCCTTCACCCTCCCCCCTACCCCTATCCCCTTTCCCGTTTCCCTTTCCTCCAAAAAAAAGGACTTTGGGCAGGAGGAATGGAAGGAAAATAAAATCATTTTTAAGAGAAGTCGTAGAACAGGTTTCTCTGCGACTCATGAATATTGAAAAGGGTTTCCCTCTGACATCACCTCTGACATGGCCTGTAAAGTTGCTTCGGCTTTACTTCACCTTTCGCTCCTGGCCTGCGCTGATAATGCCTTCTTCTTGTTTTCGTCTTGTTTTCTTTTTCTTTCTTTTTCTTCTGTGTCTCTTTTTTCTTCTTCTTTTTTTTTCTCCTCTTTCTTTTTCTTCTTCTTTTCCTAATCCTCCTCTTCTTCTTCTACTTCTTTTTCTTCTTCTTTCTCCTTTTCTTCTTTCTTCTCTTCTTCTTTCCTTTTTTTCTTCTTCTTTTCCTTTTTTTTTCATCTTCTTCTCCTTTTTTTTTCTTCATCTTCTCCTTTTTCATGTTCTTTTTCTTATTTTTCTTCTTCTTCTTCTTCTCCTTTTTTCCTGTTCTTGTTCTCCTCCCACTTCTTTTTTCTTCTTCTTCTTCTCTTTTTTATTTTTCTTATTTTTCTTCTTCTTCTTCTTCTTCTCCGCTTTCTCCTTCTTTTTCTACTCCCTTCGTCTTCTTCCTATTTTTCTTGTATTTTATTATTTTTCTTCTTCTTTATCAATATCGTTTTTTTCATTTTTTATCTTTTATCTAATTCTCTTTTAGAAGGGAGCTGTAGGGAAGAAGAAGGACTTCTGTGCCTTTGTCTCCTTATTTCATTTTTTTTCTTTTTCACTCTCTCTCTTTCTTTCTTTCTCTCTCTCTCTCTCTCTCTCTCTCTCTCTCTCTCTCTCTCTCTCTCTCTCTCTCTATCTATCTATCTATCTATCTATCTATCTATCTACCTACCTATCTATCTATCTAACTATCTAACTATCTAACTATCTATCTATCTCTCGAATTCTGTCTATTTTCTTTATCTATCTGTCCTTTTCTCTCCCTGTCTGTTCGTTTGTCTCTCTGTTAGTCTATTTATCTATATATCTGTCTGTCTGTCTGTCCCTTTTATTAAGGTCGTTTTTTTATAAGGAATACGTCATTATTGCTTCTTTTACATGCGATAATTAAATGTTATGATTACATATCATCATTATGATCATCTTTATTGTTGTTACAATTCATGTGGTTATTGTTATTGTGATTATCATTATTATCGTTACTATCATTCATCATCATTAATATCATTAACATTATCATCAATATCATAATCATTATCGGTATCAACCAATATTGTTCTGATCATTTTCAGTATTATCACTATAATTATCATTAGTTTAAATATTAGCATTACTATCTTTATCATCACTATCAGTATCATGACTATAATCATTACTATTTTCATTATCACTATCAGTATCATCACTATCATCATTATCATCATCATTATCATAATCATCATTATTCATTATCATAACTTTTATTCTTGCTGTTGTTGTTATTGTAATCTTCAGTATTATTGCTATTATC
>NW_028234403.1:12412378-12419878 GCF_977035675.1 Penaeus japonicus | reverse complement strand
CTGATCAAAATAGCTACAATTTTTTTTTTAAAAATTTTTAGTTGGGGGCGTAGAAGTTATCCCTGCCATACTGTGGGGTATCCCCTTTAATTTTACATTAGTTTTCTTCCCTGGAAAATAAAAAAAACGTATGTGTTTTTTACTTACTTGAACTTTTTTGCTTAACTTTAAACCCTTTTAGTGTTTGGCCTCTTGGGTGTTTATGGGGTGTTGTGTGTGTGGTGTGTGTGTGTGGGGTGGTGGTGTGGGGGTGTGTGTTGGTGTGTGTGTGTGGATGAACGTATAAACATGGGAAATTTATGTACTACCCCCAAGCGTGGGGATTTTTTTATTTTTTTTTTTTTTAAATTTTTTTGAAGTTTCCCTTTTTAAGACGTACCGTTTCGTTTAAAAGAGAGGGAAAAAAACCCGCAATTTTAAAACAACTGGGAACGATGAGCTTTTGCCAAAAATTTTCCCGTTTGCCTCGTTCCCCAAAAAACTTTTGGAAAGCGCTCTAATTTACTTTAGTTGAACCCCCAAGGAAACAAACCCAAGGGAAAAATGAACCCCTTAAAGATCGACCCTAAGTCTGAAACTTCGTACAGTTGTTATGATTTTTCCTCCCGTAACATCCTTAAAAACTTCAGACTTCCCGGGGCCCATGATAATAGGTTTTTAGGTTTGGTGTTACTGTAATGGCGTGAGCGGGGGTTGGTATAAGGTTTATTACCATGGGGGTTTTTATTTAAAAGTTTGGTATTTTTTTAGTCCCTTTAAGTCCGTGATGTACATATCTATAGGAAAGAATTTTTTTAGATGGGAAACTTTTAAAAATGTAATAAGACTAATAATAAAAAAGCGGAAAGGATAATTATCTGCGTTATAAGCTTAGTGTTACCCCAAATTGCACATTTTGCTCCAAATTTTTTAAAAGAAAAGGAAAATTTAAAACTCCCGATTTTCCCATAATACAAATAATTAAAGTTTAAAAGTAGATAACTGATGGGTTTAGTAGTAGGGGGAAAATTACTGGCAAGTTTGTTTTTAAAACTCCATAACAAGAAAAAAATTAAATAAAAATGTACATATTGTCTTTTCTCCCTTTTTTTTTATATTAAAATTATATATATAAAATTAGTTTATTTTTACTATATATATAAATTTATATATATATATTTTTCATAATTTTTTATTAAATTTTACCCAAAAACAATATAATAATATATTTTAAAGTAAAAAATATATCATATAAATTTAAAAATATATTATTATTTAAATTTAAAATATTAGATTTTAAATATTAAATAATTAAAAAATAAAGTATATATAAATATTTATTATAGTATATAAAAAATATTAATGAATTAAATAATATTTTTAATATATATATATAATTTATAAATATACTATGTTACATTATTTTTAAAACCCTAATAAAAATATTATAATATATTATAAAAATAATTTTTTTATATGAATGGAAAAAAAATATAACATTTTAAAAGTTTTAAAATAACATATATATTTATTTGTCTGCATATTTTATATAAATATAATATATTATAGATATAAAATATAATATTTTATAATAATATATTAATTTTATATAAATATATATAAAACTATACCCTATTTGGGATATAAAATAAAATATAATTAAAAATATATATATTAAAAATTATATATATAAAAAAAATAACATTTATTTTTTATATATATATTTAAAAATAAAACAAATATTTCATATTTTTAATTTTAATTTTAAAATATATAAATATACTTATAAAATATATAAAATATATAAAATATTTATTTTAAAAATTTTAAAATAAAATATAATATAATTTAATATAATATAAAATAATTAAATATATGAAAATATATAATATAATATATTAAAATATATAATATTAATATATATATTTTATATATTTCCCCTACAACATAATATATATATAAATATTTTAAAATAATAATAAATAATAATAAATATATATATATAAAAAATAATTATTAAAATATAAAATAAATATTAATAATAATAAAATATATAAATTTTAAAAAAATATAAATTATAAATAATATATATATATAAAATATTTTAAAATGTAAAATTTTTTTATTTTTGTGTGTGGTGGTGGGTTTTGGGGGGGGGTTGTGGTTGTGTGTTTGTGTGTATGTAATAATAAATATATTTTAATAAATATATAATATATTATAAAATATATATTAAAATATATTTTTATTAAAAGTATATATATAAAAATATATTTGTTTAATAATATAAAATTTTTTATATGAATATATATAATATAATAAAAATATATAAATATATAATCATATATTTTTTCACCATTTCCCACCCCTTCCCCTTATGCCTTTTCTTTTGAAAACAAAATTTTGTGTTAAAATCCACTCCTTGGGGAAAACATCAGATTTTTAAAATTCTTTTGTATTAACAAAAACCCTTTTAAATCCTTTTTAAAACTTTGTTTAAAAATCACACTTAGGGGGGGGGGGGGGGGGGGGGGGGTTAAAAGATTTTAAACCCCCTGTCCCTTTTTTATCCTTTTCCTTGTATACAAATTCCACCCGGAAACAATTCCCTTTTAAAATTACCAGTTAAACTTTTTTTCCCTTCATTTAAAAATTTTAAGGGCTGTTACCTTGTTCATGCGATCGCCGGGGAAAAAATGCTGCCTTTTTCCCGGACCTTTCCTGGAAATTTTTTTGATTAACAGAACTTTTTGGGACTAATTTTACACCAGCTTTTTACGAGGAGATGGTTTTTTCCATCTGAAATTGGGTTTTTTCCATCATAGAATTGGGTTTTTTTCCATCATATAATTTTTTTTGTTCCATCTTTGAATTGGTTTTTCATCATAAATTTTGGGTTTTTTCAAACAAAAATTGGTTTGTTCCACATAGAAAACTTGGGTTTTTTCCATCATAGAAAAAGGTTTTTCCACATAGAATTTTGGGGGTTTTTTCATCAAAACTTTTATTTTGTAACATAACTTTCGACGTGGGAAGTTCTTTGCGGTTTCCCGTGTTTTTAAAAACGTTAGCTATATCTGAGGGGAAAAATATACCTTAAGAAGAAAAAATGTTTCAATTACTTTTTTCGTTGACAATTTTTGTTCAACAATAAGTTATAGCAATTTTTTGCCCAAAAAACAACCCCCCTCACAAAAAAATTTTGAAATTTTGGGAAAAACTCAACAACCCTAAAAAACAACTGAGGAAATATATTTTTTCAAAATTTGTATCTTTTTGCATAAATTTTTCCCTACAAAAGCCTACCCCGGCCCGACGCAGTAACAGGACAGAAAAAATATGTGTGTTTTGAGAGTGTGGTGGGTGTGTGTGTGGGGTGTGGGGTGGGTTTTTTTGGGGGTTTAAGAAGAGATAGAATAAGAAATGAGAGGGGGGGGGTGGTGAAGAGAGAAAAAGAGAAAGGGGAGAGAGAGAGAGAGGAGAATTGGAAGAAAGAAAAGATTTGGGAAGGGGAGAGGGAGTGGTGTGTGGGAATGCGTGTGGGGTGTGTTTTGCGCCCCCGTGTTTTGTGTTGTGTGTGTGTGTGTGTGTTGCGGGGGGGTTGTGTGGGGTGTGTGCGTGTGTGTGGGTGTGTGGGGTGTGGTTGTTGGGGTGTGGGGGTGTGTGTTGTGGGCATTTTGAATAAAAATTTTAGCGATCCAATTTTGCTAATGGATTCCAATTTATTTTTTTGGGGTTATAGTAAATCGGGTGACGATGGGGTTTTAAAACCCGCAATGGCCAACCTTTAGGCATAAGTGAAACCCGCGGCTCTCTCTTCCCCTCCCCTCTTTTCTCTCTTCTCTTTTTTCTCCTTTTCCCCCCTTTCCCTTTTTTTCCCCCTTTTTCCTCAAAAATTCCTCTTCCCCCCTTTTTCCCTTTTTTCCCCCCCCCCCCCCCCCCCCCCCCCCCCCCCCCCCCCCCCCCCCCCCCCCCCCCCCCCCCCCCCCCCCCCCCCCCCCCCCCCCCCCCCCCCCCCCCCCCCCCCCCCCCCCCCCCCCCCCCCCCCCCCCCCCCCCCCCCCCCCCCCCCCCCCCCCCCCCCCCCCCCCCCCCCCCCCCCCCCCCCCCCCCCCCCCCCCCCCCCCCCCCCCCCCCCCCCCCCCCCCCCCCCCCCCCCCCCCCCCCCCCCCCCCCCCCCCCCTTCCCCCCTCCTCTCTCTCTCTCCTTCTCTCCCCCTCTCTCTCTCTCTCTCTCTCTCTCTCTCTCTCTCTCTCCTCCTCCCTCTCCTCTCTTTCCTCTCCTCTCCTCTCTCTCTCTCCCTCTTCTCTCCTCCCCTCTCCCTTCTCATCCTCTTTCCCTCCTCTTTCTCTCTCTCCTCCTTCCCTCTCCTCTCTCTCTCCCTCTCCCTTTTCTTCCTCCTCCCCCTCTCCCTTTTCTTCCTCCTCTCTCTTCTCTTTCTTCCTCTCTTCTACCTCTCCCTTTCCCCTCTCTTCTCTCTCCTCTCCTTTCTCCCTTTCTCCGCTTCTCTCCCCTCTCTCTCCTCTCTTCTCTCTCCTTCTTCTCTCTCCCCTCTCCCTCCTCTCTCCCTCTCCTTTCCCTTCTCTCTCTTCCTCTCTCCTCCTCTCTCCTCTCTCTCCTCTCTCTCTCTCTCTCTCTCCTCCTCTCTTCTTCTCTCTCTCTCTCTCTCTTTTCCCCTCTCTCCTCGTTTTCTCTCCCCTCTTCCTCTCCCCTCCTCCCTCTCTCCCTCCTCTCTCTCTCTGTTCTCTCTCTTCTCTCCTCTTCCCCTCTCCTCTCTCCTCTCTCCCTCCCCTCTCTCCTCTCTCTCTCCTCTCTCTCCTCTCTCTCCCCACTCTTCCTCTCTCTCTCGTCTCCCCTCTCCTCTCCTCTCTTCCCCCTCTCTTTCTCTCCTCCTCTCTCTCTCTCTTCTTTTTCTCCACTTCTCCTCCTCTCTCTCCCTCCTCTCTCCCCTCTCCCTCTCTCTCCTCTCTCGCTCCCTCTCCCCCTCTCTCTCCTCTCCCTTCTCTCTCTTCTCTTCTCTTCTCTCTCTCTCCTCCCTCTCCCCTCTCTCTCTCTTTCTCGCTCTCTCTCCCTCTCTCTCCTCTCTTTCCCCTCCTCTCTCTCTCTCTTCCCCCTCTCCTCTCTCCTCTCTCCTCCTCTCTCCCTCCCTCTCTCCTTCTCTCCTCTCCCTCGCTCTTCCTCTCCCCCTCTCTCTCTCTCTCTCTCCTCTCTCTCCTTCCTCCTCTCCTCCTTTCTCCCCTCTCTCTCTCTTTTCCCCTCTCCTTCTCTCTCTCTCCTCTCTCTTCTTCTTTTCCTCTCTCTCTCTCCTCTCTTTCCCTCTCTCCTCTCTTCTCTCTTCCTCATCCTCCCTCCCCCTCTCGCTCTCTCCTTCTCTCGCTCCCTTTCCCCTTCCTCCCTCCTTCCCCTCCGTCTCTCTTCTCTCTCTCTCTTTTCTCTGCTCTCCCTCCTCTCTCTCTCCTCTCTCTCTCTCCCCTCTCTCCCTCCCCCCTCTCTCTCTCTCCCTCCTTCTCTCCCTCTCTCTCTCCTCTCTCTCTCTCTCTCTCCCTCCTTCTTCCTCTTCATCTCTCTCCCTCTCTCTCTCTCTCTCTCTCTCCTCTCCTCTCTCCTCTCTGTCGCCCCGTCTCTTCATTCTCTCTCCACTCTATCTCTCTCTCTCTCTCTCTCTCTCTCTCTCTCTCTCTCTCTTTCTCTGTGTGTATATGTGTATGTGTGTATTACATTTACTGGTCTCTCACCTCTCTTTCTCTTCCTCTCTATCTCCCTTCTCTCTCTCTCTTCTCTCTCTTTTATCTCTCTCTCATTCTCTCCTCTCTCTCTCTCTCTCTCTATTTCTCTCCCTCTCTCCCCCCTCCTTCTCTCTCTTCTCTCTCTCTCTCTCTCTATCTCTCTATCTCTCTCTTTCTCTCCCTCTCTCTCTCTCTCTCTCACGTCTCTCCTCGTCTCACTCCTCTTCTTCCCTCTCTCTTCTCTCTCCTCTCATCTCCTCTCTCTCTCACACACACACACCAGCCATACAACTCCTCTCTCCTCTTTCTTCCTCTCTCTTCATTCTCGCCCCCCTCTCCTCTCACTCTCTCTCCTCTCCCTTCCTCTCCTCCCTCTCTCTCTCTCTCGTCATCTCTCTCTCCATCTCTTCTCTCTCTCCTCTCTCTCCCCCTCGCTCTTCTCCTTCCTCAGTCTCCTCTCTCGTCTCTCTCTCTCTCTCTCTCTTCCTCTCTCCTCTCTCTCTCTCCTCTCTCTCTCTCTCTTCTCTTTTTTCTCTCTTCTCTCTCTCTTTCTCTCTCTATCTCTCTCTCTCTCTCGCTCTCTCTCTCTCTCTCTCTCTCTCTCTCTCTCTCTCTCTCTCTCTCTCTCTCTCTCTCTCTCTCTCTCTCTCTCTCTCTCTCTCTCTCTCTCTCTCTTTCTTCTCTCTCTTTCACCCCCCCTCTCTCTCTCTCTCTCTCACTCTCTCTCCTCTCTCTCTCTCTCTTTCTCTGTATGTACATGTGTATGTGTGTGATACATTTACTGGTCTGATGTTTCCAAATAAAGTTCCAACCTTTTTTGATAAGAAAATTGAAATATTTGTAATTCTTTTTTTTTTCAATATTATCTGTTCTCTGATCATATATCTACATTTTATGTAAATATTTCAGTGTGCGTAGAAGTTATCATGCCATACTGATGTGTATCTTAGATATACATTTGTTTTCTCTCCATTGTGAACCTAAATATATACGTAGGTGTTTACTTACTTGGAACGTTCTTGCGTTAACGTTATTCGTGTGATGTGTGTGAGCTCGTGTGTGTGTTTATGTGGTGTATTGTGTGTGTTTGGTGTGGTTGTAGAGTGTGTGTGTGCGTGTGTGTGTGGTGTGTGTGTGTGCATGAACGTATAATGCATGAATCTGATGTACTACTCCAGCGTGGGTCATTTTTTTTAATTTTTTTAATGAAGTAAATTCTTTCTAGACGTACCGTACTTTAACCGAGAGAAAAATTACCCAGCAGTTAAATCTACTGTTATGATGAGCTTATGCCAAAAAATTACTGTTTTAGCCATCGTTTCTCCTAAACGTTCGGATGCGCTCTAATGACTTCAGTGAACCCAAAGGAAACAAACAAGGGATAATGAACTCATATGATCACCGTAATCCCTGAAAACCTTCGTACAGTTGTATGATGCCCTCCGTAAGCAGTCTTAAAGACTTCAGCCTTCATGGTCCCTGATAGGATAGAGTTTTCAGGATATGGAGTCAGCTGTTAAGCGTGAGCGTGTTGAAAGTATGGTGATACATGTTGTTTTTATTACCGTTTGGTATGTTTTGAGTTCGTTTTAAGACCGATGATGTACATAACTATGAGAAACGATTATTTTAGATGTAACTATTATATAATGTAATAAGACTAATAATGACAAAGCAGTAAGGATAAATAATCTATCGTTTATAAGTCTAGTGTTACCAATATTGTCACATGTTGCTCCAAGCGTTCTGAATATGATATGATGGCTAAACACGCTTATTATCAGAATACAATAATT
>NW_028234403.1:12399878-12402378 GCF_977035675.1 Penaeus japonicus | reverse complement strand
GGGGATGGGTGTGTGTGTGTGTGTGTGTGTGTGTGTGTGTTGGGGGGAGGGGGGGGTAGAGCCACGGGCCGACAATCCTCTCACACACTGAAACGGCATTCCGGTCTTTGAAGATAATTAACGGTGCGACGTCAGAGGAGTCGGATGAAAGATAGCGAAGAAAAGAGAGGAAAGAGAGAGAGAGGAGGGGAAGGGGGGATGGGGGGAGGGAGAGAGAGAGAGAGAAGAGAGAAAGAGCTAAAGAAAAAGAGAGAAAGAGAGAGAAGGATAGAGGGAGAGAGAGAGAGAAAGAGGGAGAAGGAAAGAGAGAGGGGGGGGGAGTGAGAAAGAGCGAAACAGAGAGAGAAAGAGAGCGAAAGAGAGAGAGAGAGAGAGAGAGAGAGAGAGAGAGAGAGAGAGAGAGAGAGAGAGAGAGAGAACTACCCCTAACGACAACCCCTGCATCTTACAACGCTAACTGTAAATGTTTCATTATCACATCCTGAAATTAATTGATCAAAGGCAGCGGTGAAAACATTAGTGTTAACGCTTTTTTAGAACAATATATAGCGTAGGCCTATACAGTATAATTTGCATCTCATTTTATATTTGACATATTTTGTCTTTTTTCTTCCCTCTCATTTTCTTTGTTCTAATCTATTGATAGCAAGTTACATTCTTAATGAAGAAATTCCCTAATGAGTGTAGCTTCCTTTTGTTCTTAATCTTACAGTATTAACAATATTCTTATTGTGATTATAATTATCATCATTATCATATTTCCATTATGATTATTGCATTGTCATCGGAATTATACTCATCATCGTTATTTCCTTTCATATTAATAACATCATTACATGTTACTTATATCCTCCTCCTCCTCATCATCACCATTTTCATCATCATCATCACATCATCACATCATCATCATCATCATCATCAAAATCATCCACTCCATTATCACCGTTATCATTATCATCTTCAATACGATCAATATGATTGTTCTCATTATCATTGTCATAATTACTGGTATTGTTCTCATCATCATCATTACTATGACCAGAAGAATATTATCATCATTGTTATCATTATGATTATCATTCTAATTATGACTATCACTATTATTATTACTATCATTACTGTTATTACTATCATTATTATTATTACTTCTACTACTATTACTGATCTTAGTAATAGGAGTAGTAGTAGTAGTAGTAGTAGTATCAATGTCATTATCATTATTTTCAATATTATCATCATTGTAATTGTTGCAATTTTCTAGCTATAATTTCGGCCATTGAACTAGGAAGCACAAACAGCTGTTTCCATAATTGTGCATGACAATTCATGTCATAGTTAGGCTTTGATCTTAATGATGATTAATAACTGTAATATTTTTTTCAGTCAGAGTAGACAGATGTTTTATGATCATACTTTTTCTTTGTTTTATGTAAATACCGTTCTCTTTGTCCATATGTGTTAGTTGTCCGTTTGTTCATTGTGAAGAATCTACATTCATTTGACAATAACCTTTAAAAGAAATGAACTTGCATTCATTCCTTTGTGGAAATATATAAAAAAATGGCTTGGAATTGCAATCCTTATCATTGGTAGGTTTATAACTGATAGGTACACGCATACATGTGCAAATATATATGAAAAGACGAATTCGCACATAGACTTTCATTTTACTTATCTTACTCTCACTCTCTCACTTTCCTTCTTTCTCTCTATGCCTCATCCCCGAACCTCTTTCTCTCTCTCTCTGTGAGAGGTGCTCACAAAGGGTATTTTGAAGCCAAAGTCTGGTGATCTTGATTCCTTTATTGGGAGAATATCGGCACGGTTATATGGAAATAATTACTGGTATCGATGGTTTCGGATGTCTCTGTTAGGAGCGCGTCTCGCGGACGGGGCGGGGAGCCGGCGCTCACGGCGCCTCTCCGAGGCGAGGTCAGGTGTCTGCAGGCGAGGTCGGGTAGAGAGAGAGGGCGAATGACCTGAGGTCGGCCCGTTTTATCTTGACCTAGAGGGGCGCCATGAAGGGTTGCCTCTTCGTCTTTATAGCATCTAGGCCACGTGGCTTTCTCATGTCTCCACGTGGCTTGTACGTTGTCTCACTCTCTCTCTCTCTCCCTCTCTTTCTCTCTCTCTCTCTCTCTCTCTCTCTCTCTCTCTCTCTCTCTCTCTCTCTCTCTCTCTCTCTCTCTCTCTCTCTCTCTCTCTTTCTTTCTTTGTCTCTCTCTCTCTCTCTCTCTGTCTGTCTGTCTGTCTGTCTCTCTCTCTCTCTCTCTCTCTCTCTCTCTCTCTTTCTCTCTCCCTTCCTCTCGCTCTTTCTCTCCCTCCCTCTCTCCCCCTCCTTCTCTCCCTCCCCCTCTCTCTCTCTCTCTCTTTCTCCTCCTCCCTCTCTCACCCCTCCCCCTCCCTCTCTCCCTCTCCCTCTATCCCTCTCCTTCTCTCCCTCTCCATTCTCCCTCTCTCTCTCTCTCTCTCTCTCTCTCTCTCTCTCTCTGTCTTAGTT
>NW_028234403.1:12347378-12349878 GCF_977035675.1 Penaeus japonicus | reverse complement strand
TAAGATGATATTGCATTTTCCATGTAACGTTTACTTCCCGAACATAATTGAGTGCTGGGAGGGATCTTCCTAAAAAAAAGAAAAAAAAAGGAAAAAAAAGGGTCCTCTGCCAATTCACAATTAGCCTCAAACTGTAATTTGATAACCAAACCTACCAACTGACGAACCGGCCTGTTCAGTTTTATCTAGTAAATAGGGCCAAAGGGACAACAAATATATACCGCTCGCTCCAGAAAACATGTTTTCATTTTCACTCCCTCTTATTGGTTAATGAAATAATGACAAAGACACTTAATACATCTACTCTATATGTATATATTTCTCTGTGTGTGTTTATTTGTGTTTTTATGTGTGTGTGTTTATTTGTGTGTTTATGTGTGTGTGTGTGTTTATTTGTGTGTTTATGTGTGTGTGTGTGTGTGTGTGTGCGCGTGTCAGTGTGTGTGTGTGTGTGTTTATTTGTGTGTTTATGTGTGTGTGTGTGCGCGCGCGCGTGTCAGTGTGTGTGTATGTGTGTGTGTATGTGTGTGTGTGTCTGTATATGTGTATACGAGTGTTTGAATTGGGGTACAGATTTCTGGCATATATTTTCTCAAGAAAAAAAAAGCAAAAAAAAAAAGACAAAGTACATTCCATACCTCTTTTCCGTGCAGATTTGACACACTCGCCATTCCAACATTAAAAGAACGCAAACAAACACTCAGCAAACAAAGCAAACAAAGACACTCGTTTACGTTTCAGTTCAAGCATGTCCCCTGTTGCTTGTTATGACTGCCTTGTGAGTTTGTAACATCATAAGCTCAACAGGCTGAAACAGATGTGAGGCTTTGTAGACAATGCAAGAATGTCTCTTGGGAAGGAATGCCGCTTTATTTACTCTTATCTAAGGATGCCTACACCCCACCCGAAAACCACATCTACACTCCATCCCCCTACCCCTACCTAACCCCATCCCTACATCTACGAAACCCATGTAGTGCGTCTTTGCTTTTTGCTTCACGACCGATTATATATATATATCTTTATATTATAATATATAAGTTATATATAGTTAGATAGAATAGTTGATGATAGCTACTAGAATAGATAGATAGATAGATAGATAGATGTGTGTGTGTGTGTGCGTGTGTGTGTAATAGTATAAATAACATAAATGATGATAACACCAATGATAGCATTAATGATATACCAAAACCATTAATAAAAGCAACGGAACAAGTACATCAGCAAAATAATGATGATGATAATGATGATTATACTAACGATAGCCACAATGAAACACAAGACAAGTGACATGGCAAATCAAAGCTGCATTAAAGGGACTCTCAGGCTCAGAGCTATCACCAATCATGCAAAGTGCACCGTGCGAAGATCAAAATATATGATATGTAACTTTAGACTTTGTTGCAGCGGAGGTCGTATGGTAATCCTACCGGCCCTGCTTCCTGAATATATTACGAACACCGCTAGTTTGCAAGGCTGAATGTGTTTTGAATGTCAGCTTCACATTTTCTACCGCGCTGGCAACTTTCCCTGATTCGAATGACGCGGCACTTTCCGATTCAGGATAAAAAAATAAAAATGCGGGGGAAGAAACTCCGTGGCTCTATACTCCATAATGTATATATAATATATATAATATATTTTAATAATAATAATATCCATATATATATATTATTATATATAATACTCAATATATATATAAAATAGATACATATGTATATATATATATATAATATAGATTTATATATAATATATATATACATAGATTATATATATATATATTATAATATATATATTATATACATATTTATATTATAGTTATTTATTGTATGTAATAACTATATACTATTTAATATATATACTATTAGTATATATATATATATATATCGACTAACCCTAATATATATATATAATTATATATATATATATATATAGAGATATATATTTAGTTATATTATCATATAATTATAATATATATATATATATATATATATATAAAGAAATTATTATATATATATATATATATATATTAGATATATAATATATATAGAAATAATTATATATAAATATATATATACATCTAATTATTTATGTGATATATATATTTATATGAATTATCTTTAATATACTCTATATATATATACTAAATAATTTATATCTAGTATATTATAATATGGGATATATATATATATATATATATTATATGATATATATATATATACTATTATATATATAAGTGGTATAAAAATTAGTATATATGGGTTATATATATATATATATATATATAAATTATATATATACATAATATAAACATATGTTATTTATTTACATATATATATATATTTATATATATATAAATATATATGTACATATAATATATACATATATATATAATTAATATTTTAAGGTAAATATATATAAATATGTATATATATATATATATATTATAACTATAGCTATATATATATATATATATATACATATAAATATATTTATA
>NW_028234403.1:12326207-12333707 GCF_977035675.1 Penaeus japonicus | reverse complement strand
AGAAAGTTGCCAAATCGTTTAATGGGCCCAGAGAACTCGTGGGTTGCCTATGATTCAGGTTGTGTTAAGGGGCTCGGCGAGAACGGCATATTTGTCTTTGTCTGCTGATGATAGTCAGTTATTCTTTAGTAAAGGATGCTATCTTAAAGTCATACGAAAAAAATTTTGGTACCCGAGTATTAAGAGTTAAAATTTCGAAATTTAAGAAATCAGAATCGCAGACAATATAGAGTTCATGTATAAAGTATGCAAGATTTCGGAAATACAACAGGGGGGGGGGGTGGACGAAGCTAGCCAAGTAGGACACATTTCAACAACTTGCAGATCTAATAATTTTAGAGCAATTTAAGAGAGCTATTCCGAAGGATATTGCTCTATATTTGGATGAGAGAGAGGTAAAATATGTTCAGAAAGCTGCAATTTTGGCAGATAGTTATGCACTGACTCACATTTCTTGTAAGGTCACAAGGTCATGCTGGTGGAAAAGGTTATGTAAGGGACAGGCTGAATAAACAGGAAGAAAGTAAGGCTCCCAGCAATTTAAGTATTACAGTTGGGGAAGATCAAAGGTCTTCTAAATCGTGCTTTTATTGTGAGCTGACGGGACACGTTATAGCAAACTACTTAAAGCTTAAGAAAAGGAAGGGTGAGCAGGTTCTTTCGTTTGTGCCGATGGGGAAAACTGACGCTGCGTGTGAAAAAAAACACGACTTTTCAACCATTTATGTTCGATGGCTTGGTTTCCGTCAGTGAGGTGAGTGATGTTGAATACCCTGTTCGGATTTTGCGTGACACAGCAGCATCCCAGAGTATCATGTTAAAAGGTGTTTTTGCCGTGTGTAGAAAACTCCTTTATGTGTTGCTTAAGGGTGTTACTGGTGTTGTTACTCTGCCGATAAGTAAGGTGTATTTGAAAACCAAGATTTTTTTCAGGTTTGATTACGGTGGCCGTCCAAGACTCTCTCCCTGTGACTGGTGTGACATTTCTCATGGGGAACGATTTAGCGGGTTCACGTGTGGTTCCAGAACCTATTGTGACTTTCATACCAGGTAATGTAGATAGCACAATTTCGCTCGAGAGCCAGTATCCTCATCTGTTTCCTTGTTGTGCTGTGACCAGAAGTATGTCTCTTAAGAAATAGAGAGACTGTAATACTGAAAGTGATGTACTTGAGGACCCTTGCAATTATTTATTTATTGATAAACTTTTTGCTTCACCAGATAAAAATGTCCGTAGCCAAAAGGAGTCTCATTCGACAGTGTCCAGAGGCTCACCAGACCCTGAGAAAGCCGTAGCTGACAGTTCTGATTTACGTGGTGGTTGTCAGATGGGTCAGACTCCTGTTAACAAACGCCAGTTGATTGCTGATCAAAAAGATGATCCAGAGTTGTCAGACTTATTTCGAAAACGCAGTGAGTAATGAAAAGTTTGGGGAAGTACCTGTGTGTTATTATATAGATTCTGGGGTTTATTAATGAGGAAGTTTAGAAGCTCTATTTGACCCTGCTTACGAGAGCTTTGTAAACTCGGCAACAAATTAGTGATACCGAAGTGTCACAGGGAAGAGAAGTCTTGAGACTGGCACACGATTTCTTGGGAGGGGCATTGGGGGTCAGAAAGACTTACAATAAATTTTACCTAATTTTTACTGGCCAAAAGATGAAGAGGGATGTTGCAGAGTACTGCAGGACGTGTCATGAGTGTCAGGTGTCAGGTAAACCGAATCAAATGATAAAACCTGCTCCCTTGCAACCCCAATTCTGTCATCGACGAACCATTCAGTAAGGTAATCATAGATTGTGTCGGTCCCCTCCCAAAAAGTCGTAACGGTAATCAGTTTCTACTCACAAAATAATGTGTGCTACTACTAGATACCCGAGGCTATACCCATGCGAAGAACTTTACTTCTAAAAATGTTATAAAAGCACTAGTAAATGTCTTCACTAGGTATGGTATACCTCGTGTAGTACAATCCGACCGGGTACCAAACTTTATCCTTTACTCCCTCTTTCAGCAGGTAATGAAAGTCCTGGGCATCAAAGCAATACTTATCTTCTGCTTATATCCGCAGTCCCTGGGTGCCCTTGAACGCTTCCACCGACTTGAAGGCTATGCTTAAGACGTTTTGTATGAAGTCTGGTAAAGATTGGGGATGAGGGAGTTCCATTAATGACTGTTTGCCTTAAGGGGAAAAAGTACAACAGGACACTCTTGGTTTTAGTCATTCAGTTTGGTTTATGACAACGAGGTAAGAGAGCCTTTGTCTGGTTTTAAAGTGACAGTTGGGATTGGGTGATAAAATCAAAGTATTCATTAGCCATTGTATGTGGATAGATTTAAGGCTAGATTGAATCTTGTTAATGAAATTTTTCTTCAAAAGAAAATTGATGAATAAACCAATTGGAAAATGAAAACTGAATACGATAAGAAATGTGAAAATAGGAGTTTTTAATCCAGGAGATAAAGTATTATTGTTCACCCTTTTGTATAAGTAACCCATTGCAGTCTAAAATTTGAAGGTCATTTGTTATTCTTAAGAAAGAACGTGATCTGAACTACGTCATATCTACCCCAGGAAAAAACGTTTTAATTATAAACCAAAAAATGTTGGTTCATGTAAATAGACTAAAACCCTACCATATAGACCTGAAGAGAAACCTAATCAAGGCTTGTAGATCAGAGGCAGCTCTGTGTAGTGTAATGAGTGGAAACTAACTTTGGTGAACATGATTTTTCCATTGATGTTCCCCATATAAACTTATCACAATTTGACAATCTTAGCTGATCCATCTTCTAAACTGTCGGCATTTATCTCAGCAGCAAGCGAGTGACATGGATAAATGGTCCTCCATGAGTTCCAACAGCTTTTCAAGGATTGTTCCAGGGCGTGCTCGCTGATGGAGCACGAGGTGACTTTGCTGACCGAATGTCAAGCCCATTAAAGCAGGGCCGCCATTTACCGAGTCAGTCCAGCTAAGAGGAAGGTCCTTGCAGAGGAAATGTTGAACTACCTACTGGAGCACGACCTCATCGGAATCGAGCGACAGCGAATGGGCGTCCCCCTGTGTTGCTTGGTGCCAAAATCTGAATGGCTCCTTGAGGATGTTGTACAGACTACAGAACGATAGTGAACGATGTTTGTCAAGCCGCCGCTGTGCCGCTGCCCCGTAATCGATGACATTCTTGCAGTGTTGGGTCAAGCTAAGTATGTGAACGCAAAATATGGATTGTTAAAAGGTTTTTACCAAAAAGACTCGGTGAAAAACACCAAGGAAAAATTACTGTTTTCGTCACTTTCCCGACGGACTGTGGCACTTCAAGGTACAACCTTTTGCGTCTCAGAAGCGCCCAGGAGTTTTTCAAAGGGCTATGGTGGGGGAAATATTGTGATAATAGCTGGGGAGGTAGGTGTATCTGCTTTCTAGATGACCTCGTGATTAAGTAGTATGACCTGGCAGGAACATTTTAGAAAAGACCTTCGTGTGCTTTGTTGCAGGACGGTTGCTGAAGTACAGTTTTTCACTATAAAATCTTCCCGAAAAAGTGAGTTTGGCCATGCTACACTCGTCTTCTTGGCCACACTGTCGGCGAAGGCAAACGTAGCCCAGTCGACGCTAAGGTCCCAAAGCTTTAGCAAAGCTTCCCCTCCGAGAACAAGCGTAAGGCACTTCGCTTGATTCCTAGGTATGGCGGGATTCTATAGACGTTTGTGTAGGAATTTTTGCTGAAATCTCGCCCCCACTACCGATTTAGTAAAGTCAGAAGAGGAAATTTGATGACGACAGTGTTTGTCAGGCTGCATTTGAGAGAATTAAGCTTATGTTATCAGCCAGAAACCTTGTGTTGCAGTTACCAGACTTTTGGAAAACATTTTATAATAGATAATCGGGATCTCCTCTGATGTTGGTCATGGTGCACCAGTGTTACTTCAGTATGGATCTGACGTGTTTGCACCCGCAGTGTTGTTTACACAGTGACTAAATTGGAAACTCATCATAACGGTAGCTATTGCAAACGGTTAGAAAAAAAAGAGCTTTAGCATTACTGTCGGCCGTTAGAGACGTTTGACGTGTATGTTGATGGTTCCCCTTTATAAAGGTTTCTTGTGTTTTTCTTGACTCACAAACCCGCTTCAGTTTGTACAGAAAAAGAGAAATAAAAATCAGAGGTTGTTGAGATGGGCGTGTTAGCATTGCAGAAAATACTGATATAGAGGTTCGTCAATATAAAAGGATAAAGGATAACATAGTTGCTGACACTCTATCTAGAGAGCAGAAGTTTGCTTCACTTTGATCAAACTTTTTCTCTAAGGGGGGGAATTGTTAAGAGTGTCATTCATTAAAATTATTAATAATAATTTTGATAACGCAAGATAACCAAACCGCTGTTGAATGTTGCATTATACAAACATAACTATTAAATTCAAAGCTATGTATTTCACTTTGTTCACTGTTTCTTGGGTTCGGGGATATGGATCCATCAGGGGTTAGCCCTTGACCCTTGCCTTACTGGCTAGTCGGAACATAATCTTGTGAGGTAGTCACGTATGCATAACTCTTTCTCATCCATTTATTTCATATATATTCATTTATTTGTTTTAGCTTTTGAGTTTGTTCATGAAGAGAGGTTCCATATATATCTGAAATGTGTCTATCAGTGCAATATTAATATAATAAATATTAGAGTATTAGCATAGATAAATACTTAATGTAACACCGGTTATTTCATATATTTTCTTTCTAATTATACATATATCTTCGGAGATAATGGTGATGGTAAATTAATAAAGTTGTTTGTTATAGTATTCATCTGCGTATTGATTATATTTCCTGTTTTATTGGTACTGAAAGATGATATATCTTTAATTAAATCACACAATGAGTCCGACTGAAATTGATAATGTTTACGGCTACCCCTAGGGTCGTAACATAATTTGGGGGCCTGTCCGGGATATATCATCTTGTGTAAAGGTATTATAAAACAGAGGGATATAAGATAAGTAAATATAATTTATCGCGTTTCAAATATGGATTTCGAAATTGAAAAGTTTATTAATAGTCCTTCTGTTGAAAACTTATTGCAGGGAAGAATCCGTAAAGCAGACTGGATTAACTTAGCAGATCATTATGAAATTAAGATTAATAAAAGCAGCTTAAAGTCCGATATTCAAAAGGTTTTACGAGCCTTGGCAAGCGAGGAAATTCTCGGGGAAGATGCTCTTGATCTTTGCGCTGCCGATGAAAAAAGCTAGAAATACAACACGAATTAGCCAGGCAGCAAGCAGGTTTGGCCATAGAGGAAGCACGTACGTCGTTGCAGATGCAAAAAGAGCTCGAGATAGAGAAACGCAGAAATACCGAAGCTGGAGTCGAGTCACAGAATATACCAGAGTGGTTTTGATGTGAATAAGCATCTTCGTCTCGTGCCGGTGTTCGACGAAGATGATCCCGAGGAGTTCTTTCAGCAGTTCGAGAAAGTTGCCAAATCGTTTAACTGGCCAGAGAACTCGTGGGTTGCTATGATTCAGGTTGTGTTAAGGGGCTCGGCGAGAACGGCATATTTGTCTTTGTCTGCTGATGATAGTCAGTTATTCTTTAGTAAAGGATGCTATCTTAAAGTCATACGAATTGGTACCCGAGTATTACAGAGTAAAATTTCGAAATTTAAGAAAATCAGAATCGCAGACACATATAGAGTTCATGTATAAAGTATGCAAGATTTTCGGAAGGTGGACGAAAGCTAGCCAAGTAGACACATTTCAACAACTTGCAGATTTAATAATTTTAGAGCAATTTAAGAGAGCTATTCCGAAGGATATTGCTCTGTATTTGGATGAGAGAGAGGTAAAAGATGTTCAGAAAGCTGCAATTTTGGCAGATAGTTATGCACTGACTCACAAAAATTTTCTTGTAAGGTCACAAGGTCATGCTGGTGGAAAAGGTAATGTAAGGGACAGGATGAGTAAACAGGAAGAAAGGTTCCAAGCAATAAGTATTACAGTTGGAGAAGAACAAAGGTCTTCTAACTCGTGTTTTTATTGCAAGCAGACGGGAAACGTTATAGCAAACTGCTTAAAGGTTAAGGAAGGGTGAGCAGGTTCTTTCGTTTGTGCCTCTGGGGAGAACTGACGCTGTGCCCGTAAATACGTGTGAAAAAAGCACGACTTTTGAACCATTTATGTTCGATGTTACGGTTTCCGTCAGTGAGGTGAGTGATGTTGAATACCCTGTTCGGATTTTGCGTGACACAGCAGTGTTATGATAAAAGGTGTTTTGCCGTGTGTAGAAAACTCCTTTACTGTGGAGCATTTGTTGCTTAAGTGTTAATTGTGTTACTATGCCTCTAAGTAAGTTGTATTAAAAAACATGATTTTTCCAGGTTTGATTACAGTGGCTGTCCAAGACTATCTCCCTGTGAGTGGTGTGACATTTCTGATGGGGAACGATTTAGCGGGTTCAAGTGTGGTTCCAGAACCCATAGTGACTTTCACACCAGGTAATGTAGGTAGCACAATTTCGCTCGAGAGCCATTATCCTGATTTATTTCCTTGTTGTGCTGTCACCAGAAGTATGTCTCTTAAGAAACAGAGAGACTGTAGTACTGAAAGTGATGTACTTGAGAACCCTTGTGATGATTTATTTATTGATAACTTTTTGCTTCACCAGATAAAAATGTGTGTAGTCAAAAGGAGTCTCATTCGACAGTGTCCAGAAGCTCACCAGACCATGAGAAAGCCGTAGCTGACAGTTCTGATTTACGTGGTGGTTGTCAGATGGGTCAGACTCCTGTTAACAAACGCCAGTTGAGTGCTGATCAAAAAGATGATCCAGAGTTGTCAGACTTATTTCGAAAAGCAGTGAGTAATGAAAAGTTTGGGGAAGTACCTGTGTGTTATTATATAGATTCTGGGTTATTAATGAGGAAGTTTAGAAGCTCTATTGACCCTGCTTACGAGAGCTTTGTAACTCGGCAAATAGTGATACCGAAGTGTCACAGGAGAGAAGTCTTGAGACTGGCACACGATTTCTTGGGAGGGCATTTGGGGGTCAGAAAGACTTACAATAAAATTTTACCTAATTTTTACTGGCCAAAGATGAAGAGGGATGTTGCAGAGTACTGCAGGACGTGTCATGAGTGTCAGGTGTCAGGTAAACCGAATCAAATGATAAAACCTGCTCCCTTGCAACCCATTCCTGTCATCGACGAACCATTCAGTAAGGTAATCATAGATTGTGTCGGTCCCCTCCCAAAAAGTCGTAACGGTAATCAGTTTCTACTCACAATAATGTGTGCTACTACTAGATACCCCGAGGCTATACCCATGCGAAGAATTACTTCTAAAAATGTTATAAAAGCACTAGTAAATGTCTTCACTAGGTATGGTATACCTCGTGTAGTACAATCCGACCAGGGTACCAACTTTACTTACTCCCTCTTTCAGCAGGTAATGAAAGTCCTGGGCATCAAGCAATACTTATCTTCTGCTTATCATCCGCAGT
>NW_028234403.1:12308707-12311207 GCF_977035675.1 Penaeus japonicus | reverse complement strand
ATGTCTCCCCTTCACCAATGTTGTTACTCCTCCTTCAATCCAGAAATCAATCAACCGATCTTGATAAACACAGGTAAGGAAGAAAATTCATATTTCATTCATTCTTAATCTTACTCATTCTTCCCCATTCAGCCAACAACTCCTCTAAGGTCTTTCCTGAGATCCCGTGTTCATATAAAACTCTACGATTCCACGAATGATTCATCAATTTCATTTCCTAAACGTAGGTGAGTTTACGAATGATTCATCAATTTCATTTCCTAAACGTAGGTGAGTTTACGAATGATTCATCAATTTCATTTCCTAAACGTAGGTGAGTTTACGAATGATTCATCAATTTTATTTCCTAAACGTAGGTGAGTTTACGAATGATTCATCAATTTCATTTCCTAAACGTAGGTGTTTACGAATGATTCATCAATTTCATTTCCTAAACGTAGGTGAGTTTACGAATGATTCATCAATTTCATTTCCTAAACGTAGGTGAGTTTACGAATGATTCATCAATTTCATTTCCTAAACGTAGGTGTTTACGAATGATTCATCAATTTCATTTCCTAAACGTAGGTGAGTTTACGAATGATTCATCAATTTCATTTCCTAAACGTAGGTGAGTTTACGAATGATTCATCAATTTCATTTCCTAAACGTAGGTGAGTTTACGAATGATTCATCAATTTCATTTCCTAAACGTAGGTGAGTTTACGAATGATTCATCAATTTCATTCCTAAACGTAGGTGAGTTTACGAATGATTCATCAATTTCATTTCCTAAACGTAGGTGAGTTTACGAATGATTCATCAATTTCATTTCCTAAACGTAGGTGAGTTTACGAATGATTCATCAATTTCATTTCCTAAACGTAGGTGAGTTTACGAATGATTCATCAATTTCATTTCCTAAACGTAGGTGAGTTTACGAATGATTCATCAATTTCATTGTCTAAACGTAGGTGAGTTTACGAATGATTCATCAATTTCATTTCCTAAACGTAGGTGAGTTTACGAATGATTCATCAATTTCATTTCCTAAACGTAGGTGAGTTTACGAATGATTCATCAATTTTATTTCCTATAGGTAGGTGAGTTTACGAATGATTCATCAATTTCATTTCCTAAACGTAGGTGAGTTTACGAATGATTCATCAATTTCATTTCCTAAACGTAGGTGAGTTTACGAATGATTCATCAATTTCATTTCCTAAACGTAGGTGAGTTTACGAATGATTCATCAATTTTATTTCCTAAACGTAGGTGAGTTTACGAATGATTCATCAATTTCATTTCCTAAACGTAGGTGAGTTTACGAATGATTCATCAATTTCATTTCCTAAACGTAGGTGAGTTTACGAATGATTCATCAATTTTATTTCCTAAACGTAGGTGAGTTTACGAATGATTCATCAATTTCATTTCCTAAACGTAGGTGAGTTTACGAATGATTCATCAATTTTATTTCCTAAACGTAGGTGAGTTTACGAATGATTCATCAATTTCATTTCCTAAACGTAGGTGAGTTTACCTTCACCTGTTACAACTTCGGCTGGAAGGAGGAGCACAAACATGTTTCAATTTAACTTCAAGACGATGTGCAGAAAACCTCGCGCCATTTTGTTGTTGTTGTTGTTGTTGTTGTCTTCGTTGAGGATGGAGGTTGTGACTGTGTGTGTGTGTGTGTGTGTGATTCTGTGTGTGTGTGTGTGTGTGTGCGTGTGCTTGGGTGTGTGTGTGTGTGTGTGCTTGGGTGTGTTTGTGTGTATGTGTGTGTGTTTGTGCGTGTCTGTGTGTGTTTGAATGTGTGTTTGTGTTTGTGTGTGTGATTGGTTGTGTGCTTTTGTGTGTATGTCTGGATAATGTGTGTGTGTGGGGGGGAGGGGGGGTGCAGGTCTAAATGTGCGTGTGGATGCACATCAAACAGGCCGAGTTATTGTTATCTTTTCCTCTCACGAGGAAGTGCTAATTAAATGAAGAAAATTGAAGTGTCAGAATAAGTTAGCTGGCGAGAAAGCCCCTGTGAATCGCACAAGGTGGAAGGCGCGGTCAGTGCGGAAATATTCGAGCGAAATGTCATTGTAGCTGTGAGACACGAGTGTGTGTATCTGTTTGGGTGTACATATGAAAAATATATATTTACGTGTACACACACGCACACACACACACACACACACACACACACACATATACATAAATAACATCAAACCAAGAGCCGAATTTGCCCAATACAAACACAAACACACCAAAACGAAAAATTACTCCACCATGAAAAAAAAGGGAAAATGCTTCCTTTGTTTCCAAACCCATGCGCACACACGCCATAACAACGTTGTATTGTGATCAGAAAATTCCGAATACCAATTAGCCATAAGTATTATGAATGTCCCAGATCCTTTGAAGTTGCAATGTAAGCACGAATCCCTAACCGGTATCCTTTGTCGCTGTGTTATCCCTGCAAAACACCGCCGACCTTTGCACAGGGAAGCGGCAGCCATCGACAAGCAGC
>NW_028234403.1:12298707-12301207 GCF_977035675.1 Penaeus japonicus | reverse complement strand
ATTAATATTACCATCATTACGTCACTATCTTTATCATTGTTATTATAATTATTTATTGTAATTATTATTTCTATTGACATTAATACCATTACTATTATCATTATCATTAATATCATTATCATTATCACTAATTTTATTGTCATAGTGTTTATCATTATTGTTATCATTTCTATTATCACCATCATTTTTATCATTATTGTTATCATTTTTATTATCACCATTTTAATCATTATATTTGTTATTTCATTATCCTTATCATTATATTATCATTATTATTACTACTTTTCCTCCTTATCATTATTGTTAACATTATTATTATTATCATTATTATTGTTATTATTATTATTATTATTACTATTATTGTTGTTGCTATTATTATTATTATTTCTATTATCATTATTATCATTATTATTATTATTATTACTATCATTTTCATTATTATCATTATTGTTATTATTATTATCATTATTTTTATCATTATCTTAATTTTTATCATTATTATTATTATTATCATTATTATTATTATAATTATTATTATTATTTTGTGTTGTTATTGTTGTCGTTTGTTCTTTTTTCACATAAGGGATATAACATCAGAACAATTTGACAAGTGTTCGTCTATTTGTTATTCCTGAACAATGTAAATAGTGTTCATTTGTATTTGTTTTTGTTTGTAAGTACTTAACAGTGTACATCTGTTAAGTACTTCAGTGAAGCGAGGTATATACAACACCTGTGTACACGATTCTTGTCATTTTTCTTCTTTAAGTATCGAGTCAGAGTGTGGCGTTGACAACCATTTTTTTTTTTTTTTTTTTTTTTTTTTATCCCACATGATGTTAAGCTAGGTGGATTAGCTCATTTTTTATTTTTTATTTTTTCCTGCAACTAACTCAGTATGATGCACTTTCCCTCGTCTACCCTTTGATCTTTTACATTCTATTTTACTCTCTTGTACTAGTTTTTCTAAAACCAATTGTCTTTGCCTGGTGTTTTTTTTATTAGCTGTTTTCGTTGACTTTCTGTAAATCCTTTTTCCTTTTTTTTTCATTATCTGAGTCCACGAGGATCTTATTCTTCTGTTACACCACTTTCAGTTTTATAATTTCTTTACTTTGTCCAATTTTCATTGCCATATGTTAACACTAACGAGATATAGCATTTCAAAATTGTCTTCTTTATTTCCATGGAGAAATGTTTATGTATGAAATATATGTCTGAAAAATTTTGTATTTTTGCTAGTATGATTCTATGTTTTAGTTCTTTATCACATCTAGTCACTTGTCAATAAATTAAATCAATGATCATACTGATTGTTCATTATCAACTGTTATTTCAGAAATAGAAATGTTTTTCCCTTTGCGAGATATCATGATTTCAGTTTTTTTCTTATCTATGTGCATGATTAACGTGGATTAAACATTTCGTTAATTCTTCACACTTTCACTCCAGTTTATTCTACTTTTATATGACAATATTATTAACATAAAGTATCTTATATCTTCTCTTACATATCTTTTATTATAAATTTTTCATTATAATTAATGAGTAAATGATTTTTCTTTTTTTCATACGAATATTATTATCATAACTTATCAACATAAATGAATATGACCATAATCTCATATGATTATGATTATGAACGGATAAAGTTGTGTCTTTAAGTAGAAAAATAAGTACAAATAGAAAAATAAAGGCTATTTTTTCTCTCATATATTAATATCCTATTCATGTTTCCAACACAACGGTTAAATATATATATATATATATATATATATATATATATATATATATATATATATATATATATATATATAACCATACGTGCAATACAACAATCCTGTGTCAACGAGACTTTATAGCACTCTTTCTCTTTCATAACAGATAGTTGTCAGCTCAGCAGGACATGAGGCCGCTTAAGCAGTTTGGATAGAAGTCTTGAGCAGATGAGTTTGGAGAACGGGGTGCATGTGCACAAGAGAGAGAGAGAGAGAGAGAGAGAGAGAGAGAGAGAGAGAGAGAGAGAGAGAGAGAGAGAGAGAGAGAGAGAGAGAGAGAGAGAGAGAGAGAGAGAGAGAGAAAACAATTAGGTTACTTACCTTATTGATTTTTTGTATATCAAGGTTATATCTCATAGAAACCTGAGTTCAACCAATTACGTTGTCAACATGGTGTGGGGGAAACGTACGTCTCAGCAGAGGGGGAAAAACTAGGAATGGGTTCCCCTTATCGAGGATGAGAGAGACAGAGCAGAGGGGGGAAAAAGAGGCGGGAGAGAGAGAGAGAAAGAGAGAGAGAGAGAGAGAGAGAGAGAGAGCGAGAGAGAGAGAGAGAGTGAGAGAGAGAGAGAGAAACAGAAAGAATCAAAGAAGGAAAGAAAGAAAGAGAGAAACAGAAATTAAGAGAGAGAGAAAATAAATGAGAGAGAGTAGAGAAACAGAAAGAAAGAGAGAGAGAGAGAAAAAAAAGAGTGAGTGAATAAGAGTAGAGAAAAGTAGGT
>NW_028234403.1:12281207-12283707 GCF_977035675.1 Penaeus japonicus | reverse complement strand
ACCACACACAACATACTAACCTCCAACACAAACTCACTCAATCACCCACTCCCACTATCCACTCACACAGCTACTATCACACACCCTCCTCTGACACCATACACTCTAACAGATCACACACACACACACTCACACACAATATCACTCACACACGTCGTGCTATCTCAACACACACACACAAACACAGAACTCTATACCTCAAATACACACAAACAACACACGACTCAAACACACACCCACTCACCACTCACACACATCACACCCACACACACACACTCACACACTCACACACCGCACACACACCACACACACACTCACACACAGAGACACATCACCTCACTCTCTCCCAAACACACACCCACACCACACCCTCCCATAACTACAACACTCTTCCTCCAGCCACACACAAAAACAATCACACACACTAACTCTAATAGAGTGTCACACTACTCATTCTACTAACTCTAAAATCACACACAAGACACACACAGACACTCACAACATCTCCAACCACTATCGGAGGCTCTCACACAACTCACTCCACAAAGAGTGTGTGTCAACAACTACACTATCTCTTAATCTACTATCACAATCACTATCATGTCTCACTCTTTCTATATACCTCACAATCCATATAACACTCACAAACATCCTCACACCCCAATTCTCTCATCGCTACTATCTCACAACTCACAATATATATCTCTAAACTAAACACCACATTCAATAATCATCCACGTGCATGTCCGTGTTGGTGTGTGTGTGTTTTTGTGCGCGTGTGTATGTATGTGAGTGTGCTCACGTGAGTGTTTCTTCCTCTGTTCATGCATGACGGAAATTCCTTTTATCTCAGTTTCAATAATGTCCTTTGAACTATTTCCTTATCGTGCTTTATGATCGTGACGTCAGAGGTTCACGTTATATACTCCTGTCATTACATGTGTTTTCCTTGTTTGCTAGTTTCTCTCATAAACACACACACACATGTACAAACACACTCACATTTATATGTGTATATATATATTGATATGAATATATATGTATGTGTGTATGTAAATATATATATATTTATATATATATATATATGATATATATATATATATATAATATATATTTAGATGTGTATATAGATAAGAATATATATATATATATTATATATATACAGATAATTTATATATATATACATATATAATATATCTATCTATCTATCTATATAATATATATATAGATATATATATATATATAATATATAAATATTATATGTATGTATATATTTAGTTATAGTTATGCCAATATATAATATATATAGATAATATATATAAAATAAAATATATATATATACTTAATAGATATATGTATTTATATATATATATTTATATATCTATATTTATATATATATATATATACTTATATATTATATATATATATAAATATATATATATATATATAATGTGTGTGTGTGTGGTGTGTGTGTGTGTGTGTGTGTGTGTGTGTGTGTGTGTGAGTGTATGGTGTGTGTGTGTGTAAATATAATATATATAGATTTTTATAGTATATATAATTTAGATATGTATATATTTATAGATGAATTAGATTGGATAGAATGAGAGAGAATTTGAAACATACAATATTATATATATATATATTAGATATATAGATATATTTATATATATTATATATAGCTTTATTATTGATATATATACAAATATATAGATACTTATGTATATTGATATATATATATTATATTTTTATATATTTTTATAGAGTTATATATACAATGTATATATACATATGTTTATATTATATATTATTATATTGATATATATATAGATATTAATATATTTAGGTTATGTATTGAATTATATATATTCTAATATAATAGATATACTGATATATATATATTTATATTATTTACTTATATATATAGTTATTTATTATATATATATTGATATATATATTATATATATATATATATATAGATTACATATAAACAAACAAAGCTAATTTATATACATTTATAGTTTTATATATATATTTATAGATATATAGTTAGATTATACATATAGATAATGTATATATATATAATTTAAATATATATATATAAATATATATATTCTATAGATTTATACATATAAATAGATGTATATGTAAATATAGATAATGAGATAGTATATATATAGTAGATATATATAAGATATATATATATGTATAAATATATATTTTATTGATAAATAGATAGATAGATAGTATAATTGCTTAGATACATACTGATATTTATTTATATGTAATATATAGATATATATATAATTTATATATATATATATATATATATTTATATATATAATGGTATGATATATAATACATATTTATATATTTATCTATATATATATCTTATATATAATTTAGTATGTATATATATTATATATATAAAATATATATATATATTTATATAAAAGATATAGATATATATATATATATTTATATAGAACACACACAACAC
>NW_028234403.1:12256207-12258707 GCF_977035675.1 Penaeus japonicus | reverse complement strand
TTCTGGTATGTGTTCATTAATTTTATTTCTAATTCTGTTTAAAATGACCCTTGATATTATTTTTGACAACTGACTCATTATGCTGATGGTTCTGTGCTTTGAGCATTCTGTGGCACATATTTTTTTGGTTATGGTTATGAAGGCTCGTTTATGTATCAAGAATTGTAAATTGTCAAATTCGTTATTTTTTCTATTGCACCATCACCTGCTGCTTTGATCATTTTTATGGCTATTTCATCCTTCCCTGTCGCTTTTCTGTGGTTCATACTTTTCATTGCATGCAGTATTTCTTCTCTCATTATTTCAGGACCTTCCAATTCGTCCTCATATTCAGGCTTCATTCCTCTTTCATCGTCATACAGTCCGCCAACATACTCCACCCATCTTGCAAGTACATCCTTAGAATCCACTAAAACCTTTCCCTTTTTGTCCTTAATTGTTGAGCTTCTTGTTATTCTTCTTTTTCCCGATATCTGTCTTACTCATACATTTGTCTAGGATTTACTTTTTCCATTTGCTCAATTTCCTCACATAATTGCTGTATCCATTCTTCCTTTCTCTCTTTACATTTCCTCTTAACCTCTTGATCTATTCTCTTATAGATTTCTGCATTTCCTTTCATTTTTCTATTTTTTCTATTATTTAATTTTCATTTGCATCACTCTCTTCCTCTTGTTCAGTAACTAATATCTCAAATCTGTTTCGAATTTGTACTGTATATCTTTCTTTGAATTCACTGTTGCTTAGCACCTGTAGATCTTTCTTTGGTTGTTTCCTTCTCTTTTTTATGTTTTTAAGCCTTAATTTCATTGTCGCGATAACAGGGACATGATCGCATCCATGACCACCATCTGCCCCAGGGTATGTTTTACATCTGATTATTGAGTTTCGAAAGCGTTTATTTATGGTTATGTAGTCTATTTGATTTTTAATCCTTCTGCCCGGGCTTCTCCATGTCCATAATCTTCTTGGGTGTTATTGGAAGAACGAATTAGCTATGACTTGTTTCTCTACACTACACCATTCAATCCATGTGTCTCCTCTTTCGTTTCTATTCCCGAGTCCAAAATTTCCTACAATATCCTCATGTCTTCTCTTTCCTATTTTTGCATTTAAATCCCCCATAACCAGTGTTATTTCGTGTTGCTTGCATAACTTCTTTGCTGCTGTTGGGGTCTCATAAAAATCCTCAATGTCTTCATCAGTGTAACACATGTAGGTGCATAAACTTGTATTAAATTGACATCTATCTGTTTTCCTTTCAGTTTTACTAGTATTATTCTATCAGCTATCGGCCCAGTAGCCTGCTATACTTTTCGCTGCATTGGCTGTCATCATGACTCCAACGCCTCTCTGGTGTGTTTCACCACCACTGTAAATAAAAGTAGTCCTTATCTGAGATTATTCCTGTGCCCTCCCATCTTACTTCACTAAGCCCCATGATGTCACCCAAATTCTTGTTTAATGTTTTCATATTTTCCAGGTTGATATAAAGTATTTATGTTCCATGTACCTATTCTTATATAATCCTTACGATACATCTTCATTCTTTCATCCTCCTCCAATCTTTGCACAGTCACATAATGACGATCAGACGCTACCTGTTGCGCATAGACATTCCGACCGGACGTGGTTCCATTCACAACTGATATGTTCCCATTTACGTCGTTGTCTACATTTACTCTTTGGCTTGCCATGACTATACTAGGGTAATGCATGATGAGGTCCCCTTGTTCTCTTTCACGTTTTTTTTTTTTTTTTTTTTTTTTTTTTTTTTTTTTTTTTTTTTTGGGGGGGGGGGGGAGTTTTCTCTCCTCTATCTCAGCCGTTTTCTCTTAGAAAAAGAGTCGCCTTGGTAGTGAACACATAGCCGTTGGCCTGCTTGAGGCTCATCCGCTTTGGCCCGTGACTGTCTGTGAGACAGTTCCTACGCCCAATGGTAGTGTGTTACCAACATCCCCTCGTTCTTAAAAAGGCTAACACTTATATGTACAATTCTCATTGAACTAGGCACTGTACTGTAGGCCAATATATAAGACACATATTTCAAGGAGTAATTTGATAAAAATACAAAAATCCACTAGTTTCTCATGGGGTCTAAAAAATAAATAGATAAAGTCCAATAATTTAATAAATTTTGTATGTATATATATATATATATATATATATATATATATATATATATATATATATATATATATATATATATATATATATATATACATACATATATATATATATATATATATATATTTATGAACATATATGTATATATGCCCGGATACATATAAATATATAAACACATTTAAACATGTACAGACAAACATACTGTACATAATTCATATATATATATATATATATATATATATATATATATATATATATATATATATATATATATATATGTTATATATACATACATATATATATGTATGTATGTATATATATGTACACACACACACACACACACACACACATATGTATATGTGTGTGTATGTAT
>NW_028234403.1:12243707-12251207 GCF_977035675.1 Penaeus japonicus | reverse complement strand
TGCTCACCCTCGTGATTGCTCCAAATTTGTAAGCTGTGCTAACTCAAAGCCAAGCACATTAAGCTGTCCTCAAAACCTCATTTTCAATGCTGCCAAGAAGGTCTGTGACTGGTCTGATAATGTACAGTGCACTTCGTCTTCAGATGCTGAATGTGTTCTTACAATTGTTGAGACTATCACCGATGCCCCAGTAACTGGAAGTGGAGTTACTGATGGAGGAAATGATGAAGACTGTGACTTTGTTTGCCCTGAAGTGGAAGGAATCTATGCTCACCCTCGTGATTGCTCCAAATTTGTAAGCTGTGCTAACTCAAAGCCAAGCACATTAAGCTGTCCTCAAAACCTCCTTTTCAATGCTGCTAAGAAGGTCTGTGACTGGTCTGATAATGTACAGTGCACTTGTTCTTCAGATGCTGAATGTGTTCTTACAATTGTTGAGACTGTCACCGATGCCCCAGTAACTGGAAGTGGAGTTACTGATGGAGGAAATGATGAAGATTGTGACTTTGTTTGCCCTGAAGTCGAAGGAATCTATGCTCACCCTCGTGATTGCTCCAAATTTGTAAGCTGTGCTAACTCAAAGCCAAGCACATTAAGCTGTCCTCAAAATCTCATTTTCAATGCTGCCAAGAAGGTCTGTGACTGGTCTGATAATGTACAGTGTACCTCTACATCGGATGCTGAATGTGTTCTTACAATTGTTGAGACTATCACCGATGCCCCAGTAACTGGAAGTGGAGTTACTGATGGAGGAAATGATGAAGACTGTGACTTTGTTTGCCCTGAAGTGGAAGGAATCTATGCTCACCCTCGTGACTGCTCCAAATTTGTAAGCTGTGCTAACTCAAAGCCAAGCACATTAAGCTGTCCTCAAAACCTCATTTTCAATGCTGCCAAGAAGGTCTGTGACTGGTCTGATAATGTACAGTGCACTTGTTCTTCAGATGCTGAATGTGTTCTTACAATTGTTGAGACTGTCACTGATGCCCCAGTAACTGGAAGTGGAGTCACTGATGGAGGAAATGATGAAGATTGTGACTTTGTTTGCCCTGAAGTCGAAGGAATCTATGCTCACCCTCGTGATTGCTCCAAATTTGTAAGCTGTGCTAACTCAGAGCCAAGCACATTAAGCTGTCCTCAAAACCTCATTTTCAATGCTGCCAAGAAGGTCTGTGACTGGTCTGATAATGTACAGTGTACCTCTACATCGGATGCTGAATGTGTTCTTACAATTGTTGAGACTATCACCGATGCCCCAGTAACTGGAAGTGGAGTTACTGATGGAGGAAATGATGAAGACTGTGACTTTGTTTGCCCTGAAGTGGAAGGAATCTATGCTCACCCTCGTGATTGCTCCAAATTTGTAAGCTGTGCTAACTCAAAGCCAAGCACATTAAGCTGTCCTCAAAACCTCATTTTCAATGCTGCCAAGAAGGTCTGTGACTGGTCTGATAATGTGCAATGTACCTGTTCAACGGATGCTGAATGTGTTCTTACAATTGTTGAGACTGTCACCGATGCCCCAGTAACTGGAAGTGGAGTTACTGATGGAGGAAATGATGAAGATTGTGACTTTGTTTGCCCTGAAGTCGAAGGAATCTATGCTCACCCTCGTGATTGCTCCAAATTTGTAAGCTGTGCTAACTCAGAGCCAAGCACATTAAGCTGTCCTCAAAACCTCATTTTCAATGCTGCCAAGAAGGTCTGTGACTGGTCTGATAATGTACAGTGCACTTGTTCTTCAGATGCTGAATGTGTTCTTACAATTGTTGAGACTGTCACCGATGCCCCAGTAACTGGAAGTGGAGTCACTGATGGAGGAAATGATGAAGATTGTGACTTTGTTTGCCCTGAAGTCGAAGGAATCTATGCTCACCCTCGTGATTGCTCCAAATTTGTAAGCTGTGCTAACTCAAAGCCAAGCACATTAAGCTGTCCTCAAAACCTCATTTTCAATGCTGCCAAGAAGGTCTGTGACTGGTCTGATAATGTACAGTGCACTTGTTCTTCAGATGCTGAATGTGTACTAACAATTAATGAAACCCCTGTACCAACAACACCCAAACCTACAACCCCTGCACCCACAACACCAGAACCAACAACACCTGAACCTACAACACCTGAACCAACAACACCAGAACCAACAACACCTGAACCTACAACACCTGAACCAACAACACCTGAACCTACAACACCTGAGCCAACAACACCTGAACCTACAACACCTGAGCCAACAACACCTGAACCAACAACACCTGAACCTACAACACCTGAACCAACAACACCTGAACCAACAACACCTGAACCTACAACACCTGAACCAACAACACCTGAACCAACAACACCTGAACCTACAACACCTGAACCAACAACACCAGAACCAACAACACCTGAACCAACAACACCAGAACCAACAACACCTGCACCAACAACAAAACCTACACTTCCTAATCCAAATCCTGACATATGTGACTGTGAGTGCTGTACGAAGCCTCACCCTGAAGACTGTACATCATATTATTATTGTGCAGTAAGTATTAGTGTCTAGTTTATAATTTGTTGATAATAATATCAAATAGGAAATTAAAGATAACAAACACTAATTTTCTTCTGAACTTCCAGCCTGGAGCCGATGCACAGTTCAATTCCTGCTCAGAGGGTCTAGTGTTCCACCCTGATTTCAAGCAATGTGTCCTACAGGCACTGTACCCTCAGTGCCAGCCAGAAGTACCACCTACATGTGACCCTACTTGCGAGTGTCTTTACCCATCTGAAATCTGTTCCGAATATTACAAATGTGAGTTTGTTAAAAATGTTCCTCTGTATATTTAACAATTGATGTAAATTTGGCACAGCCTGTTATTGAGGCTTGGACAAGCTTCGATTGAATTTTGTATCATAAAATCATAATATAATAATCTTGTGTCCTGTACCAATGACCATAAGAATAAATATTTTTACAGGTAACAGAGAAGGAACACCCATCAAATATGAGTGTACTGGAGGACTTCTGTACAACAAGGACAAATATAGTTGTGACCTTCCACAAAATGTAGTGTGCTCCGGTAAAACAACACCTGCACCAACAACACCTGCACCAACAACACCTGCACCAACAACACCTGAACCAACAACACCAGAACCAACAACACCTGAACCAACAACACCTGAACCAACAACACCTGAACCAACAACACCAGTACCAACAACACCTGAACCAACAACACCAGAACCAACAACACCTGAACCTACAACACCTGAACCTACAACACCAGAACCAACAACACCTGAACCTACAACACCAGAACCAACAACACCAGAACCAACAACACCTGAACCAACAACACCTGAACCAACAACACCTGAACCTACGACACCAGAACCAACAACACCAGAACCAACGACACCTGAACCAACAACACCTCAGCCTACGACACCAGAACCAACAACACCAGAACCTACAACACCAGAACCAACAACACCAGAACCAACAACACCTGAACCAACAACACCTGAACCTACGACACCAGAACCAACAACACCAGAACCAACAACACCTGAACCAACAACACCTGAACCTACGACACCAGAACCAACAACACCAGAACCTACAACACCAGAACCAACAACACCTAAACCAACAACACCTGAACCGACAACACCTAAACCAACAACACCTGAACCAACAACACCAGTACCAACAACACCTGAACCAACAACACCAGAACCAACAACACCTGAACCAACAACACCAGAACCAACAACACCTAAACCAACAACACCTGAACCTACAACACCTGAACCGACAACACCTAAACCAACAACACCTGAACCAACAACACCAGAACCAACAACACCTGAACCAACAACACCAGAACCAACAACACCAGAACCAACAACACCAGAACCAACAACACCAGAACCAACAACACCAGAACCAACAACACCAGAACCAACAACACCTGAACCAACAACACCTGAACCAACAACACCTGAACCTACAACACCTAAACCAACAACACCTGAACCTACAACACCTGAACCAACAACACCTGAACCTACAACACCTAAACCAACAACACCTGAACCTACAACACCTGAACCAACAACACCAGAACCAACAACACCAGAACCAACAACACCTAAACCTACAACACCAGAACCTACAACACCTGAACCAACAACACCAGAACCAACACTTCCTAATCCAAATACCGATATATGTGACTGTGAGTGCTGTAACAGACCTCACCCAGAAGATTGTACATCATATTACTATTGTGCAGTAAGTATTGGTGTCCGTTTTATAATTTGCTGATATAGGTATCAAATAGGAAACTAAACAAACTAATTTTCCTCTGAACTTCCAGCCTGGATTCGATGCACAGTTCCATTCCTGTTCAGATGGTCTAGTGTTCCACCCTGTTTTCAAGCAATGTGTCCTACAGGCACTGTACCCTCAGTGCCAGCCAGAACCAACAACACCTGCACCAACAACACCTGAACCAACAACACCAGAACCAACAACCCCTGCACCTACAACACCAGAACCAACTACAACCGTCTCTGATGAATGTGACTTCGTATGTCCAGAAAATGGATTATATCCTCATCCACGTAAATGCTCAGAGTATGTTTCTTGTGTAAATTCAGTGGCCACTGTTCAGCAATGCTCTCTCGGTCTTCAGTACAATCCAACAAGCAGGAGTTGCGATTATCCTGAGTTTGCAAAATGCAACGCTAATGAAGAAGCCTCCTGCACATTGTCCAATCCTCCAGCTCCGCCAAGACTTCCTAACCCAAACACCGAAATCTGTGACTGTGAGTGCTGTCTGAAGCCTCACCCAGAAGACTGTTCATCGTTCTATTATTGCGCAGTAAGTATTAGTGTCATGGCTTTATAATTCGCTAATATATAAATGTCACTGTAGATTGAGAACGAAACATTACACTAATTTTCTTCTGAACTTCCAGCCTGGAGCCGATGCACAGTTCTTTTCGTGTTCAGAGGGTCTAGTGTTCAACCCTGACTTCAAGCAATGTGTTTACCAGACACAGTACCCTGTGTGTCAGCCAGAAGTACCACCTACATGTGACCCTACTTGCGAGTGTCTTTACCCATCTGAAATCTGCTCCGAATACTACAAATGTGAGTTTATTAGAAATATTCATCATTATTTCTAAAAACTGATGTAAATTTGGCAGAGCCTGTTATTGAGGCTTAGATGAAATTTCGTATAAAATCATAACATAATAACATTGTCTCCCGAATCAATGACCATAGGAATGAATCACTTTTACAGGTAATACAGACGGAACACCCATCAAGTATGAGTGCACTGCAGGCCTTCTGTACAACAAGGACCTCTATAGCTGTGACCTTCCACAAAATGTAGTGTGCTCCGGTAAAACAACACCAGCACCAACAACACCTGCACCAACAACACCTGCACCAACAACACCAGAACCAACAACACCTGAACCAACAACACCTGCACCAACAACACCTGCACCAACAACACCTGAACCAACAACACCAAAACCAACAACACCTGAACCAACAACACCAGAACCAACAACACCAGCACCAACAACACCAGCACCAACAACACCTGCACCAACAACACCTGCACCAACAACACCAGAACCAACAACACCAGAACCAACAACACCTGCACCAACAACACCTGCACCAACAACACCTGAACCAACAACACCAGAACCAACAACACCAGAACCAACAACACCAGAACCAACAACACCTGAACCAACAACACCTGCACCAACAACACCAGAACCAACAACACCTGAACCAACAACACCAGAACCAACAACACCTGAACCAACAACACCTGAACCAACAACACCAGAACCAACAACACCTGAACCAACAACACCAGAACCAACAACACCAAAACCAACAACACCAGAACCAACAACACCTGAACCAACAACACCAGAACCAACAACACCTGAACCAACAACACCAGAACCAACAACACCAGAACCAACAACACCAGAACCAACAACACCAGAACCAACAACACCAGAACCAACAACACCAGAACCAACAACACCTGAACCAACAACACCAGAACCAACAACACCAAAACCAACAACACCTGAACCAACAACACCTGAACCAACAACACCAGAACCAACAACACCTGAACCAACAACACCAGAACCAACAACACCAGAACCAACAACACCTGAACCAACAACACCTGAACCAACAACACCTGAACCAACAACACCTGAACCAACAACACCTGAACCAACAACACCTGAACCAACAACACCTGAACCAACAACACCAGAACCAACAACACCAGAACCAACAACACCAGAACCAACAACACCAAAACCAACAACACCAAAACCAACAACACCAAAACCAACAACACCAGAACCAACAACACCAAAACCAACAACACCAAAACCAACAACACCTGAACCAACAACACCTGAACCAACAACACCTGAACCAACAACACCTGAACCAACAACACCTGAACCAACAACACCTGAACCAACAACACCTGAACCAACAACACCAGAACCAACAACACCTGAACCAACAACACCAGAACCAACAACACCTGAACCAACAACACCTGAACCAACAACACCTAAACCAACAACACCTGAACCAACAACACCAGAACCAACAACACCAGAACCAACAACACCTGAACCAACAACACCAGAACCAACAACACCAAAACCAACAACACCTGAACCAACAACACCAGAACCAACAACACCAAAACCAACAACACCAAAACCAACAACACCAAAACCAACAACACCTGAACCAACAACACCAGAACCAACAACACCAGAACCAACAACACCTGAACCAACAACACCAGAACCAACAACACCTGAACCAACAACACCAGAACCAACAACACCTGAACCAACAACACCAGAACCAACAACACCAAAACCAACAACACCTGAACCAACAACACCTGAACCAACAACACCAAAACCAACAACACCAAAACCAACAACACCAGAACCAACAACACCAGAACCAACAACACCAGAACCAACAACACCAGAACCAACAACACCTGAACCAACAACACCAGAACCAACAACACCTGAACCAACAACACCTGAACCAACAACACCTGAACCAACAACACCTGAACCAACAACACCTGAACCAACAACACCTGAACCAACAACACCTGAACCAACAACACCTGAACCAACAACACCTGAACCAACAACACCTGAACCAACAACACCTGAACCAACAACACCTGAACCAACAACACCTGAACCAACAAACACCACCAAAACCAACAACACCAAAACCAACAACAAACAACACGAAAACCAACAACACCAAAACCAACAACAAACAACACGAAAACCAACAACAAACACCACCAAAACCAACAACAAACAACACCAAAACCAACAACACCAAAACCAACAACACCAAAACCAACAACACCAAAACCAACAACACCTGAACCAACA
>NW_028234403.1:12221207-12226207 GCF_977035675.1 Penaeus japonicus | reverse complement strand
TATATAATATATATATATATATATAATATATATATATATATGTATATATATTTATGTCATACTGTATGTAGGCTATATATTATATAGTATATCCATTAATATATAAAATATATATTATAAATATATATATATATATATATATATTATAATATATATATATATAATATGCATCTATGCATGTATGTATGGTATATATATAGTATATATATATATATAATATATATATATACTATATATATATATATATAGTATAAAGTTATATAACATATATCATATCATATATATATATATATATATATATATACAATATATATATATATAATATATATATATATAGTCACTATATATATATATATATCGATAATATATATATGTAATATGTATATAACATACATGCTTATATATATATATATATATATATATATATATATATATATATATATATTATATATATGAATGATGTGTGTGTGTGTGTGTTTTTTGTGTTTGTGTGTTTGTGTGTTTGTTTGTATTAAAAATTTGAGTTTGGGGAATGTTTAATATTATATTTTTATTGGGGGATTTTAATATAGTGGTTTATGGGGGTGGTTTGTGGAGGGGGTTGTGGTGTGTGGTGTTTGTGTGTGTGTTTGTGTGTGTGTGTGGTTTGTGTGTGGGTTTGTTTGTTGTGGGGGTGTTTTGGTTGTTGGGGGTTTTTGTGGGGTTTTTGGGGGTGTTTGGGGTTTTTGTGTTTTGGGGTTTTTGTGTGTGTTTGTGATTGTGTTTGTTTTTTTGTTTGTGTGTGTTTGTGGTGTGTTGTGTGTTTTTTGGGGTGGTTTGTTTTTGGTGTGTTTTTTTGTTGTGGGTGTTTGGGGTGTGTTTTTGTGTGTGGGTGGGGGTTTGTTTGGTTTGTGTGTATGTTTGGGGGGTGTGTGGGTTTTTTTGTGTTTGTTTTTGTTGATGTTTGGGGTATGTGTGGGGGTTTGTGTTTGTGGGTGTGTGTTTTTGGGTTTTTGTTTTGATGTGGTTTGTGGTGTTTGTTTGTGTTTGTTTGTGTTGTGTTTTTGGTGTGTTTTTTGTGTGTGGTGTTTTTTGTTTTTTTGGTGTGTTTGTGGGTGTGTGTTTGTTTGTGTGTGTGTGTTTTGTTGTGTTTTTTGGTTGTTTGTTGTGTGTGGGGTTTGGGTGGGGGTGGGGGGTTTGTTTTGGGGTTTGTTTTTGGTGTGGTTTGTGTGTGTTTGTGTGTTTGTGTTTTTTGTGTTTGTGTTTGTGTGTTGTTTTGTTTGTGGGTGTGTTTGTGGGTGTGTGTGGGTTTTGTTTGTTTTGGTTTTTGTTGTGTTTTGTTTTGTGTGTTTGTTTTTGTTTTGGGTTTGGGTTTGTTTGTTTGTGTTTTTGTTTTGGGTTTGGGTTTGTTTGTTTGTGTTGTGTTTTTGTTTTGTGTTTGGGTTTGTTTGTGTTGTGTTTTTGTTTTGTGTTTGGGTTTGTTTGTGTTGTTTTTGTTTTGGGTTTGGGTTTGTTTGTGTTGTTTTTGTTTTGGGTTTGTTTTTTTGGTTGGGGTTTTTGTGTTGTTTGTTTTGTTGCTTGTGTTTGTTGTTGGTTTGTTTGTGTTGTTTGGTTTGTGTTGTTTGTTTTTATGTGTTTTGTTGTTTTCTGTTTGTATTTTGGTGTGGGGTTGTGTGTGTGTTTGTTTTTTTTTTTGTGTGTGTTTTTTGTTTTGTGTGTGTTTTTGGGGTGTTTTTGTGATTTTGTGTGTGTGGGGTTTTTTTGTTTGTGTTTTGTGTTGTGTTGTTTTGTGGTTTTGTGTTGGTTTGTTTTTGTGTTTGTGTTTGGGTTTGTGTGTGTTTTTTTGTTTTGTGTTTTTGTTTGTGTTTGTGTTTTTTGTGTGTTTGTTTGTGTGTGTTTTTTTGTGTGGTTTTTTGTGTGTGTTTGTGTGGTTTTTGTTTGTGTGTGGTGTTTTTTTTTGGGGTGTGTGTTTGTGTGTGTGTGTTGTTTGTTGTTGTGTTTGTGTGTGTGTTTGTTTGTGTGTGTGTGTTTGTTTGTGTGTGTGTTTGTTTGTGTTTGTTTGTGTGTGTATGTTTGTTTGTGTGTGTTTCTTTGAATGTGTGTTTGTTTGTGTGTGTGTTTCTTTGTATGTGTTTGTTTGTTTGCGTGTGTTTGTGTGTACGTGTGTTTCTTTGTGTGTTTGTTTGTGTGTTTGTATGTTTCTTTGTGTGTGTGTGTTTGTTTGTGTGTTTGTTTGTGTGGGTTTGTTTGGTTTGTGTGTGTGTTTGTTTGTATGTGAGTATGTGTGTGTTTGTGTGCGTGTGTGTGTGTTTGTTTGTGTGTGTGTTTGTGTGTGTGCAACTTTGGTTGGGCATACAGGTTTGGCTGAAACTATGGTAGAGCAAGCAGTTTAGGCGGTGAAGCAAGGGTTGAGCTGGTTGAAGCCGAGGTTCTGGTTGGGTTTGCAGCTGTAGATGAAACTATGGTGCAAATGGTTTATGATAAACGCTCGTGTGTCCGTGTATGTGTGTGTATATATATATATATATATATATATATATATATATATATATATATATATATATATATATATATATATATATATATATATATATATACATATGTGTGTGTGTGTGTGTGTATGATTATGCGTGTGTAACTATTTATATAAAATACTTTAGTATCTAATTGTATGTATCAGATATGTTGTGGATTAAACTATTCTATTCCCTCATTGGGCTGTAATCACTTCCCTACCTGTTGAAGTGGTTGTAGGCTCAGGTGTAGTGGTCGTCGTTAGAGTTGTAGTTGTAGTTAAAGTAGTAGTAGTAGTGACAGTCGTAGTAGAAGTCGTACTTGGCTCTGTTGTAGTGGTCGTGAAAGGGTTGCCAGATGTCACGATAACACTTACGGGAGAACTTGGGTTTCCCTTAATAGAGAAAAAAAAAGTTAAGATTAGTAATTATGATTATTATGTCGGTGCCAGTTTTAATGATAATTATTCACATGATTATTAAATCATTGAGTATTGTCTTTATTATCATTATCGTTATCATGATTATCTTTATTATCATCATTATCATTATTATCACTATCGTGGTCATTGTTATCATTATTATTATGGCCCTTGTCAATATTATCATTATATGTATTATTGTTACTATTATCATCTTTATTGTTTTCATTCATGTGGGTACGTGTACGTGAATATATATGTGTATGTGTATGTGTGTATGTCTATATTTGTGTATGTGTGCATGTGTGTGTATATGGGCTCATAAGTTTAAGTATATCCTTTTGTGCACGAATGTTAATTTATTTTGTTAGTCCTCCATTCCAACTCGTATAAGAAAAAAAAATTCACCTTTTGTTCATCACTTCCATTTGTTTCCACAGGGATAACGGTGATAAAGTAGCGTGTTTCTTGATCCACTAACTTCGGTAGGAGAAGTACAGCTGTCTGCTCACTTCCATATTCCAGGGGTGTCGGAGGTCCTGGAATGGTTATTTCATATATCATGATCAGTTTTCCTAACTTTATTTTATTTTTTTTTTTTTTTGTTATTTGATGTTGAATATTTTTTCCCTTTTCTTTTTCGACTTCGGGAAAGCCAATCATGGGAATGATAGACTCGTTTTATTTTAAGATCTATTTTTTTCACCTAGCTCCACTATTCCACATCGCTCATTTCATACGAAAGAAAAATCGCAGTCCAAATTAAAAAAAAAAAAAATCGAAATCCTATTATCATCAATTCACCATCCCAATTTACATATACAAATTGCAAAGGCTATATGACACTCACCTCCTTCGTACTGTGACTCCTCCACTTTATTCGTCGACTCAGGGTTAGTCACAAGAGCTTCCAGACTCTCACTGTACCAAATGTCGTACCGGGATACTAAGGACAGAAATTCCGGCTATGAAACTTATTATAAAGTATTATAAAGCTCTGGTAAAAGATTAGGTTTTATCACATCTTTTAATTGCTCATGGAAGGTCCTTATATGTATATCTATCTTGTTTACCATTTATTTTTGTATTGCCGTTTATTAGATTATTTAATGCAATATGTTGTGATATTGATGCATTGATACAACATTGATATAACACATCAGATTTTAATGGTTAATATACAATAGCATTAAGAACTTGTCATATATAATATTTCATATGAATATACATCACTAACGTAGCATTAACTACTTTTGATAATATTCAAATGAGATAATAAAATATCATGCACTGAAATTTAGCTGCATGAATGCATCTGCGCGTTATATTTTTCTCAAAATGTTGCACAGATTCTTAACTTCGATTTTACTGTTTCGAATTAAGTATTCAACATCTGATATTATATGGCCATGTAACATCTATCTTAACTTAGTATAAAATACAAATATGACAGTGTGCATCATCTTAAAAGACGGTCAGTTCCCTTGCCTATCCCGACTTGTTCAAGGCTAGGAGGCTTGCACAACTGACAGTGCCCGGTGTCTTAATTGCATAACCAGGAGAATCCACTCCGACGGTCCAGGTGCGAATCGACCGTATGCAACACAGGTAATTGCATCACCAAGTTCGCAATTTGTAAGCACGTGTGACATTTGCAAATGCAGTGGCTCTCAGTTGTTAAAGGGACCTTGGAAGTATAATGTGTGTGAGTTTTTTTTCTTTTTGTTTGTTTGTTTGTTTGGTTTTAAACTTTTAAATTTAATATCTAACGTTTTAGATTCCCACAATCAAATCCGTATATACAACGATTAAGCAAGCATTCACCGATTCATAAGCCTACTACGTAAAGTATACAGTCTGGGTATCTATATATACCCGCATCCTACACGTCAAGCCCTTCCTAACGTACCTTTTCCCTCGGTAAAATCCTTCCCCGGGGCACTCCATTTCAGTGTCACTCTGACAGTGCCTGCTTCGATCACTGGGCCTTCCTGATCTACTGCCACTGTTACCAGGCTCTCTATGTTGCTTGGTGGCTGTTGGCAAAAGAGGAACAAAAGTGGTTTATGTGAATGAAACTATTATT
>NW_028234403.1:12183707-12191207 GCF_977035675.1 Penaeus japonicus | reverse complement strand
GTTCATATCAAATCAAATATAAGATAGGTAATTTTTTTTTTTTTTTTCTTTTTTTCTTTTTTTTTTTTAGGATTTTCGTTAACCTGGTAGGTGTGTTATGTGAGAGAAATTTCTTTTTCTTTTTTTGTGACGTGTTTAGTGGCGATGGTAGAATCCATTAAAAATGATAATTAAATTGGCAACCAGACAAGAAAAGAAATGTTAAATTGTCCCAGTTTCCAGATGAAAGAAAACTTTGCATCAAATTAGTTCCACATGCCAGATGCCAGGTATTGGAAAAGGGTGATCGTCCATCACTTGTTACTAAACTGAATAAAAAGAAGTACATTATTCTTTGAAACTTAACTGGAACGTAACCAATTGCAGTCTTAGTTATCATTAATCACACCTTCTGTAACCCATTTTGGTAATTTCTGCAACCCATTTTGTTACTGAAACGAATCAGACTCCTGTTCTTTGTGGCAAATAATGACATACTCAAGAGCCTTTGTCAATCGTCAATCATTGCAGACAAACACGGAGTGGAGGTGCATAAAGTACACGTAGATTGTAGATGCTATCACACTCGAATGGTTGGTATTCCTTGAGAAATCCGACGGCATTGTCATAATAAGAAACCACGGAAGGGTGAAAAGAAGATTTCTGACAACAACCATAAATGGTGTAGTCATGTCCTCTGAACGAAAAGGAATTCCATCTTAAATACACCGGCTTTATAGCCATTATATGACTCTAGGCACGTCACTGACTTATAATATATTGTATATATTACATATACGTCCTGGCCATTGCCACATCTATACACACCATGAAAGTGTTATGAAATTCAAGAATCCAAATTTTCAAGAACTTGGTACTGGCTAAGAAAGGCATTCTTAAACGCCTTGCTGATAAATGTCCATTCACTTTGGGTCGGTATCCACGTATTTATATAATCTTTCTTCACACCTTTTTTATCTTTCCTTTTTCAAGGCAGAAAAGTAGCGCAAGAAGAATGATTGATGCAATAAAAGGGAATTATATTGTGAGAATGTGTGTGTGTGTTCGTATGTGTGTGTGTGTGTGTGCTCTTATTTCAATATTGAATAGTGTATTAGTGTACTTGATAGACTGGTACATTTACATATGTATTTATCTTGGCAATATAAGTCGTATTTAGGGGCAGGAAGCCCTAAAATAACAAGCAAGCCAAGTTTCTCCATGATATACTATGATCCAAGTATCATTTTCAAAACCAATTGGTTATACTTTTCTTTAACAAAATGGATATTAAAGCAATTTCGATCGGATGCAAATATAGGGATAATTGGCATCCTGATTAAAATTCCCCATGAGGTGTGACGACATTTCTTAGATATGAATACTTATTTTTGAGCCTGCAGTTAAGATGAATATTAAGATAAGATATGAAATCCAGTTGGGTTAAATCTAGCGTCTGAATTGTTACAGTCTGACGCATTGCTGTGATGCACTGTGACGAAGTGTAGGAGGAAAATCATTTTTTCTTTCTTATTCTCTCTCTCTTTCTCTCCTTCTTTCTCTCTCTCTCTCTGTATATATATATATATATATATATATATATATATATATATATATATATATATATGTGTGTGTGTGTGTGTATGTGTGTGTGTGTGTGTGTGTATGTGTGTGTGTGTGTGTGTGTGTGTATGTATGTATGTATGTATGTATGTATGTATATTCATAGTCCAGATCTTTATTTTTCTACAACAAATAAAATAATAATTCTGTCTCCTCTCCCTCTCTCTCTCTCTATCTATCTATCTATCTATCTATCTATCTATCTATCTCTCTCACACACACACACATACACTCTCACTCACTCACTCATTCATTCTCTCTCTCACTCTCTCTTTCTAAAACAAATAAAAATAATATTGTTTCTCTCTTTCTCTCTCTCTCTCTATCTATTCATCTATCAATCTATCTATCTATCTATCTCTATCTATTCATCTATCTATCTATCTCTTTCACCTCTGATTTATACTGTAGCTCCTTATCTCTCTACAATAAATGAAACAAGCTACTAATGAATTGCCTCGTGCCAGTTAGCCTAACACAAAGTGATAACCAGTCCACAATGGGTTGATATTGGCTGAAGGACTAATCCAGAGCCTGTAATTACACCCCGTGAATCACACTCTCATGGGAGTCTACCATCCTTAGTTACGGAGACGGAGAGGCAGTGTGTATTTCGTAATGAGACATCTAACAAACGACTCCATCTTAGAAGCATGTTACATGTTAGGGCCTGGCTATGTTCGTCAGACGAGGTTTTCACTGTGGGTAATATATATATCTTATTCATAAAGATTTTATGACGAAGGAAAGAGTGCTGTGCTTCAAGTTTACCTCTATTCCCAATTATTCTTTAGGTTTGTCACTTGAATCTCCATGCACATATTTAATGATAAGGAATTCCATCAGCGAATTTGCGTGTGTTTGTTTGTTATTTCGAAATCACAAGAAGATGAAAGCTGGCAAGGATATGTCTGAAGACTTGGCAGAGTTCAGTGTCGAGAGAAATGTTAATTGGATGAGCGGTTCTCGGCAAAGAAAAATTTATAGATAATAATAGTTACCCCTTAAAGATGGAGAGGGAAATGATGATGAAAGGTTTACCAAGGGATAAATGGGGATAATTATTTTTGTTTTGTGTGAGACTCAATGTTCGGTGTATTTTGATTACTTATAGAACTAACCAAAGAATGAGGTTTTTCTAAGTATTCTATCCATCCAGAATAAGCACATTTTGAATAGGCACGTGACTAGTGTACACTGGGGATAAGGTAATAATATAATTGATTTAGAGATATCTAGAAGTTAATGATAACAAATAACAGAATCCGTTTAGTTTTGGACTTATGAAAAGCTAATCTCATGAATACAAACATTTCCTTCAAAGATACTGGATAAGCTGTCTATCTAAAAGAATGTGAAAAGTAAAGGTTAAAGACCATGATATATTAATTACAGTCTCACTAGAATCACTCGTTCACCAGACTTAATCCAAAGACCTGATCCTATCTACGGTAAGTATAGATAGGAGAAGATTATAGCTATCACAGTAAACAAACAAACAATTTTAGTATTGAAACTCGTACCCTAAATATAGACTCACATCACATACACATCGTCATTCTATGGGATGTATTTTGTATATATATATTCCCTTTTACTTCATATGCAAGTAAGGTGAAAATGTAATTATGATATGGATGCAAATTTACATATATCGCCTCCCTTATAGTTTTTTTTTTTTTTTTTTTTTTTTAACATTAGTTACTTACTGATTACGAAAGCTTGATTTTAAAATCCATTATTGGTCGGATAATGAGCGTTAACTTGTCTTTTCGCTGCAATTATTATCATTATTGATATTTGTTATTGCTAATTATCATCATTATCATTATTATCATTATCATCATCATTTTCGCAATCATTTTTTATATTATCGTAGTTATTGGTACATTATTATCATTAGTATTAGTATCATCATTAACACACACGTTATAATACAAATATTATCATTGTCAACTTTAACACTTGCATATCATACATAGGGTGGAGAGATGGGGGGGAAAGGGGTTAATCACGACAGAAACGTAAGGGAAACAGTGAGAGAGAGGATGATGACTGTGAGAGGGTGATAACTGGATGTCTGTGGAATGATTGCCTGTCTCGTAAACCTTATATGTTTCCCATGTCCTCGACCGCTTTGTGAATCTCGTTTATATATTGTTTTTCTCTGTGATAATTATGATCATGATCCCTATTTTCTATATATATATTATATATCTATATAAGTATATCCCGTGCTGCTGCCAATGCTATTAATCCTGATACTGTAATACTATAATAAGGTATAATAGACTATAATCAACCAATTCTTCGTATTCAGTAACAATGTAGCCTCATCAAACATATTTCCCTTATTAGTACATTACTGGTTACTTCGACAATATCCCATGTGCCTCCCTAACGCTTCAAAGCAAATCTATTCTCTCTACGGACGCTAACAACCAATCTATGTCTCTTAGAGCATCTATGCATCGAAACTTTCCTTCTAAACTCACGCCGAAACGGTTAGTAACTAAAGCCCAATACATCCTGAGGAGAGTTTGGATACAGTTAATAATCCTGACCTTTTTTGTAAATATCTCCATGCACAAGAAATCTCTCGTACTTATCGCTTCTGGTAAATCTGACTGTTGCCTCATAAATCTGGGCTATGTTTCTCCTTCAGATTTTCAACCTGAGGGACAAGAATTCTCTTTGTTATTTATCTACTATTTTCATCTTATCTTTTCTTATTTTCATTTCTGGACTCTGATGATCCATCATTCTGTGCCTCTTTTATTGTGAGTATGTGTGTTTTCTTTTATCTTAATAACTTCATCATGAATACCTGTGGTTCAGCTCCCAATAATCCAAGGCTGTAAAACTCAAAATTGGAAGCAAAATCAAAATGCCACCTCCAGAGCAGTCCACGCAAGATGCATAACAACCATACTAGACTCCACTCCTTCTGGTCAATAGCCAGAACTGTTTCCCAAGATTTTTCCCAATCTCCCTTCAGCTCACTTAATTCTAAACACTTCAAAACCTAAACACCTTGATGGATGGCATAGCATTAATTGTCTTCAAAATGATACCTCTGAATTAGCAAACACCTCGAACACAATTATTAAATTTGCCCTATAATTTTTTCCTTTAACGTCCTTTCCTTTCAGTTGTTGAGTATCCTGCATAGTAAACCTGGTCCTTTATTCAACAAAGTAAACGAAAATGAATAAATGAATAAATTAAGAATTGAATTTTGCCGGAAAATATATCATAAACAAACCCATGAATTTTGTACACAGTTAAGTACCCTAATGATGTCGTTATCCTATTGTTAATTAGGGTTTCTGATCAATGATAATGTGTTATTAACTTTTAATCATTATGAAAAGTTTTTTTTTATAATTAGCTGACGATTATCATTGTTATCCACACTGATAACGATTGTCAAAGCAATCAACATAGTTCATTGCTATAAGTCCACATTTGATACTTCCCTCTCTCTCTCTCTCTCTCTTTCTCTCTCTCTCTCTCTCTCTCTCTCTCTCTCTCTCTCTCTCTCTCTCTCTCTCTCTCTCTCTCTCTCTCTCTCTCTCTCTCTCTCTCTCTCTCTCTCTCTCTCTCTCTCTCTCTCGCTCACTGATCCACTTATTGTCTTATTGTCTTTTAAGTGTGTGCATGTTGTTTTTATGTGTATGTGTTTATCTCTCCATTTACCTAACAATCTATATATCTATCTATCCTTTTACCTGCACATCCATCTATTTATCCCACTCTTTATCTACCTTCACATTTATTTCTCCTCACCCTTTACCTCTCTCTGTCTACCAAGCTCTGTCCGCCTATCTATCTATCTATCTTGTTGACGGTCTATCTATCTATACCCCTATGCCTTTCCCCTGCCATTTACATCTAATTAAAAGGAAAATATGCTTGCTTTTGTCATCGTGGAAGTCAATTGAATATGATGACTTTGAAGGCCACTGCTAGCTGATGTTCGGTTCACGGTGTTGTAGTCACATCAATTAACTAAACGGCATTTTCCCTTTGTTCAGTATGTGTGTTAAGACTGATGTTATTCCAATTAAGAGGAAAGAGAGGGAGAGAGAATAAAGGCGGAGGGGGGAAGAGAGAGAAAGAGGGGAAGGGTTATTATGTTGTTGTTGTTTTTTTGTTTGTTTGTTTGTTTTTCTGTGGATTCTAAATGTGTATGCATGGCTAGTTTTGTATGTATAGGTGGATTGATGATGATTGATGATGCTTGTGTGTGTATGTGTTTGAGTTTGTGTGTGTGTGTGCGTGTGTGTGTATATGTGTGTGTGTGTCTTTGTGCGTGCGCGCGTGTGTGTGTGTGTGTGTATGTGCAGTATCTTCGGATTTTTTTTAGCATATGTTCTTTCTACGACTTCGTAATTCAATCTTCCTCTAGCCCAGTGCTCGTCTTCCGTGTTCCCTTTTGGCTCGATTTCCCTTTTGTATTGATATCTCTCCTCATTTTTTTATAAATGCATGTGCTTGCTTGATTGCACTGCTTAGATATCACGAATATTAGATGTGCTTTTTATTCATATATTCCCTCTTCACTTTAAGGAATTTTAGACACGGAAAAGCACGCTCTCTCTATCTTGTTTGCTTTCTTTTATTCTCTATACATCATCCTTTTCCCTATTTTTTCACACACACACATAACACATACACACACACACATAAACCCAAGCACACACGTACGCACTATCTATCTCTTTCCTGGAAATTATTTTGCAAGCGCCATGCTCCTTCTCCCAAGCGATTTCAAGACGAGGGATGCTGCTACTGAAAATATATTGCATATGCAGTGGCAACGACTACCAAGAAGTCCAGCTTCCACAAATTCCTGAATTCAAGATCCATAATTTTGATTAGATTCACTGCAGTGGTCATGAAATTCATATATGATTTTAATTAGTGTTTATCTCTTTACTCGCCTGTCTGCAATACACATATAGACACACACACACTCTCATAGACAATTACACGCAAACATACACGCAAACACACGTACACACACGTACATACACAAGCACACACACGTACACACACAAGCACACACACGTACACACACACAAACACACACACGTACACACACATACACAGAGCAAAAACACCTACTACCAACAAAGACCCTTTCCATAACAGTCATTCCACTCTAAAGCCACTCTAACTAATTAACCCTTTACAGTGTATAACCCTTTAAAGTATTCTCTTCACATTAAGCTCACTTCGGGGAACTGACACTCAAGAAGTAGTGTATCTTACTTAAACACAAGATGGGCTTGAAGTGCTCGAGTAACAGGTGGAGAGAACATTGTGGAGTCTGCATGTGTGGGTAGAGAGTCTTTGTAATGTCTCAGGATTGCTTGGGTAATGGTTAACGTGCATGGGGAATTTTGAATGGTCATATAGTTAATGTATGGATAGTTGTGGGTGGGTGGGTTGGTGTGGGTGCGGGTGGGTGGGTGGATGGGTGGGTGGGTGGGTGGATGGGTGGGTGGGTGTAGGTGGATAGGTGTGGATAGGTGGGGTGTGTGTGTTTGTGTGGGTGTGGGTGGATGTAAGAGAATTAGAGAGAGAGAGAGAGAGAGTGTGTGTGTGTGTGTGTGTGCATACGTTTGCATATGTCAAAAATCCTACACCCGTTGACGTCAAGAGGTACTACAGTACCTTCGCCTTTTATCTCAGCCTTATCAGGTGCTAGCGTCTTAACACCCCGCCTCGCTTGACGTTTCCCTTCGCTTATCACACAAAGGTCACGTTATTCTCTACCAACTGTCTAACATAAAAAAATGCTTAGGCTGATAGGTAAGTGATTATATGTGTAAACTGGTCGAGATGACTGTTATAAAATGCTTCAGAAGGACAGCATTAAAGGGCATGAAA
>NW_028234403.1:12156207-12158707 GCF_977035675.1 Penaeus japonicus | reverse complement strand
TTGCAGCTGGTCGAAGAGAGTGAAGCAATTCTTTATATTTACGCTCCTTGCTTCTGCTTGGCGCACCTGACTGAAAACACAGAAATATTAGCTATATATCTATGTGTGTGTGTGTTTATTTGTTTGTGTTTGTTTGTTTGGTTGTTTTTTTTTGTTTGTTTGTTTGTTTGTTTGTGTGCGTGTGTGTGTCTGTGTGTATCTGTCTGTCAGCATTTCTGCTTTTATATGTATTTATGTGCTTGTCTGTGTGTCTGTGTATTTGTCAGTGTGTCTATCTGTCTGCCTCTCTGTCTCCGTGTGTATTCCTCTACAGGTATGTCTGTCTGCCCGTGTGTGTAGACAGACAGACAGAGTTGGCTCACCCGAGACAGTCCTTTCCCTTGTGTTCGCACTTAAGAAAGGTGTCGTTCTTGGAAAAAATGACATCATCATGGTCCTCAGAGTCCATCTCCTGCCAGATTGTTCTTATGGTCCTCAATACCTCCTCGTCGATCGTAAGGAATCCCGGAGGAGACTGAAAAGAGGAGAGGAAATGTAACTCTTATGCTCCTATGAGATCGGAGATATGTTTGCAGTATGCGTGAAGGGCGTATGTATATGTACATGTGTGAGTGTGTGTGTGTGTTTGTGTGTGTTGGAGAGTGTGTGTGTGTGTATGTTTGTGTGTGTTGGAGAGTGTGTGTGTGTGTGTGTATGTGTGTCTGTGTGTGTGTGTGTGTGTGTGTGTGCATTTCGATTAATGTAGATTGCCTCAAGGCTACATATAATTAAAAAGGAGAAAATCAAGTATACTTGACATGTTAGAAGAAAAGGCATCCATGTTGAGATTATACATGAATGGACCGAGAGGATATGAGATGGAATAAAAGATAATGGCGAAAAAATAAAATAATAATTATCAGAAAAAGTCCAGCAGATAGATTCCTCTCCAGAAAGCAGTCGAACGAAGGAAAGACAATCTAGCGAAGTACAAAAGGTGAGCAAAGCTACATACCTCGTCTGTGAGACTAAAGTTGCTTCCACAACCGAGCTGTATTCCTGTCTCTGAGTTTATGCTTTTGCTATCACAGCATCCATTGGCGTGAAAGAGTATGTAAGAAGGAATGCTGCTGTGGTTTCCTTCCAGAGAGGTGATGTCTTCCATGGCTTTCTCTGCAACACGCCTGCAGGAGACGGTTGCAAGGGGGCACACGGTAACGGCAGGGAAAGGTAGTTGCTTAGTGGTCCTTGAAGTTATGCTTGTTGTCACTGGGTATCTACGGGAGGTAAGGTGTGTGGAGTTAGTTGGTTCTCTCTCTCTCTCTCTCTCTCTCCTTCTCTCTCTCTCTCTCTCTCTCTCTCTCTCCCTCTCTCTCTCTCTCTCTGCGTATGTGTGTGTGTGTGTGTGGTAGACAGATACAAATATATTTCAATTCACATATATAATTTCATATATCGTAGAAAGACCAATCAGCAGTATTGCTGTTAACAGTAATTATGATGATAATGATAATGAAAATAATTCTTATCACTTTTGTTGTAGCAGTAGCAATAGCATTGTCATTATGATCATTATTGTCATCATTATAATAGCAATAGTTCTTCTTCTTAGCTTGTAGTTGGACATAGCCTTCCCCTATTCTTTCCATCTTTGCCAATCCAGCGCTATTCTGTGCCAGTTCTTCTAAATGTTTTGGGGTAGTGGCATTCTTGCAGCACATCACACCTACCCCTTGAATTTCTTGTATGTGATGCTGGTTGAGCCTTGATATTCCGCTGACTCAAAAGGAACGGCCGGTAATCTTTGATAGTTTAAATTCATTGAGAAATGATAGGCCTAACCCACCAAGCGCTGCCCCAATGCGAATTGGCGGGTGATCAATTCTTCTTCTGGCGTCTCAGAGGAAGCCTCTCCAACTTCGTTGAACGTACTTGGTAGAGCCTCCTTCCTCATTAATTTCACGCAACCCTCTGCACCGCGGCAAGGTGATTGATCGTATAAAATACATACAAGGTGTAGGGAGCCTTGGCAGGTTTGGGCCCCACCCTTGTTGTATACTTATATGAGAGGTACTCAAGTACTCTCTCAATAATCAAATTGATATTCGACACATATTTAATGTTCTTAATAAGGCCATGATCAGAGGACCCTCTTGGGCATGTGGGGCACCTTGTAGGAGACCTTGGTGGGTTACATCACTGTTATTACTGGTATCATTATTATTAGTTTTATCACTATAGTTATAATCATTGTTATCACCATTGTATCATTGTTATTCTTATGATCATCTTTATCATTAGCATTAGTATTACCTTTGTTATTAGTGTTATTAACCTTGCTGTCATCATCATCATTATCATTATCACTATTACTATCATTATTAGCAATATCAATATTATTTTCATTATGATTAATATCACTATTACAATCATTATCATCACTATCATCATTATCATTATTTTCATAAGTATCATCATTATCATTATTTTCATAAGTATCATCATTATCATTACTCTAATG
>NW_028234403.1:12146207-12148707 GCF_977035675.1 Penaeus japonicus | reverse complement strand
ATATTTGTGTACGTAGTAATAATTACTATTACTTATTGGAGCGAGGACTTCCGCTACCACTGTCAACTATAGATGTTCGGTGTATAGTGTTCTAGTTATGATAACGCTCATATAATCATTAAGCTTCTATGATACTAAAGAAATTAATAGCTATTCGAAAGGTGAAACTATTTTTATCTAGAGTATAACACGATTCCATAACTCATAATACCTCAGAGCATCAATAGTAGGAAAGAATAAAGATTATCCTTTTCAAAAGCATGCCATTTAATTTCTTTTTTCCTTTTTACTTTCGGCAAAGAAGGCGAGTGGATTTGTGGAATTAATTCATTTAGAATTCATTACCGGATATTGATGTCATTCCAGAAAGATAATGATGGCACTTTGTTTGAAGAAGGAAAGGTTTCTTGGCGTCTCCTTTTGTAGACACTTTCTTTTCGATATATGTATGCTTTTTGTTGTTGTTGTTGTTTTTCTTTCTTTCTTTCTTTCTTTTCTCTTTTTTTTCATTACGTTCGTCTGTTACTAATGGTTTTAATGTTCTTCAGTATTCGAAGGGATTAACGCAGCCTTCGTTTCCCTTTATTCAAGGACATCGAGCTGATTATCAGATCACAAAAAAACCGTTAACGACCGTTATATCCATGAATATTGGTTCCTCAACACCCTTCTCCTCAATTATCCGTTTGACCGCTTTTTCTCTGTTGATTATCCTTGCAACCCCCACCCCGAGAACAAGGGAATACTTGATTGATTGTTAGTTGATTATTTATACTTACAAAGGTCAGGAAATGATTACCTGAACTTTTTCTCTCTCTTGTCCCGTACGTCCTTTAATTCTTAATTTCTTAATCATATATCCGTCGATATGTCAAGGAGCGTGATATTATGGCCTAAGTTACACTAATAGACACTATTATTTAGTAGAAACCATTTAGATGCTGCTTTTTATAATATGGTATAAAAGAGACAATGGTGATATTTCTTTTGATTTAAGCATTGCGACTTCGTAGAAACATTTAGCTCTTAGAATCGAGTTTCATTTTGTTCTTGGATTATTTTTCTTGAGTTTATCATATTGATTCCAATATCATTTAGCAGAGAACTTTGTTTTATAGTGTATGTATATATGTATATGTATATATACATGTGTGTGTGTGTGTGTGTTTAGAGGGATAATTTTTAAGCATACCTAAGTAGGAATATTATTGCTGTTGTTGCTGTTTGTTGTTATTGCTATTCTTATGATTATCATTATCATTATTGTCATTATCATAATAGTGTGTACCATACCTTTTTTTATTATCATTATCCGTATCAGTATTAATATTGTTTTCAGTATCAATGTTGCTTTCAATGATGTTATCGATATCATTATCATAATTATCATTATCATCATCATTAATCTAATTATCGTAATTGTTTTTTATCATTATTATCATTATCATTATTATCATCATTATTGTTATCATTATCATCATCATCATTATCATCAACAAAAGTGCTATCATCCTAATCAACATTATCATAAGCAATAAAGTAGTTATCATTTTTATCTACCTTATCTTTTTTTTTCTATAAGTAGTGTAATTATTTATCATGTACAATTATACATTGTATAAGAGTGATTGGCGATTAGTTATAGATTGAATGATAAAGATACAAGTTTTTCGTATAAGACTCTCATTTAATGAATGAACAAACTGAAGGTTCAATAACATGGACATCCTAAAAGCTGATTTCCAAAACATGCACAGGTGAACACAGCATGATCACTGCATGATGATAAGCATAGGTGCGATTTTTGGATTTTATTTGTTGGTCGCTGCAGTGAGCGGCAAGGCAGCAAAATTAAAAATGCAGGAGAGGAGAATGCAAATATTAAAAAGATAAAAAAAAAAAAAAAAATAAAAAAAATAATCAGTAGGTCTCCTTGATTTACCAGTCCTCTCCCCATTTCCATGAATTGGCAATGGGCGTTCTTGGTTATGATATGGGATCGACGAAAGTTTACCCATAATCGAAGAAAGTTGCCGTATTTTGCGGCGTTTACATAAAGAGATGCAACCTGCAATACAGTTAGGACCATTTCAAGCCACAGATTTCTGCAGTCCTAACACATGGACGTGATTCTTGCCATGAGCTGTGTGTCGTTAGAGTGAGTGATATGGTATAGGGGCAATAGCCAGATTTCTTAAGGCACTGTATTGCCCTTCTAACATAACCTGACTCCATTCTAACCAACTGAACTTTATTTTTGGCTAATAAACAAGCACAGGGAGAGATTCGCGCACGTAGACCAAAGCCCCGGCTACACACTTCGAAAGAGGAATGCATAGACCCACTTGAAGACCAGCTGGAACATTTCTATCACTGCAATGGCGGAGAGGCCGAGGTAGAGCCCGAAGGTGCCTCCTAAGGAGCTGATCAAAGCCGAGGAATCCTGGGAAGAAATGAAAATATATATATATAAATCAATTAATTAATAATAATAATAATA
>NW_028234403.1:12081207-12086207 GCF_977035675.1 Penaeus japonicus | reverse complement strand
TGATGATGATGATGATAATAATAATGATAATAATAATAATAATAATAATAATAATAATAATAATAAATAATAATAAATAATAACAATGGTAATGGTAGTGATAATGATAATGATATTGTTATGATTGGTAACAATATTGATAATAATGATAATGACAGTGATAATGGTGATGATGATGATGATGATGATGATGATGATGATGATGATAATAATAATAATATATATAATCATGATAATAATAACAATGATAATAATGATATTAGTAATAACAGTAATAATAATAATATCATAATAATGATTGTAATAATGATGATGATAATAATAATGACTATAATAATATAAATCATAATAGTAATAATAATAATGACAATAATAATAATTATCATAATAACATGATAACAGCAACAGTAACAATGATAAAGATAACATACTAAAAATAACAGTAATCTTATCAACTGTAATACTATTGATATAACTATTATCATCCTATTAATAATGACATTGTATCTAAGCACAAGGTCCTTGATACAACCCAGAGTCCAAGCGGTGAACATTGCACAATGAAGTGTCATAGAATCGTTTCATTTTCATGATGAGAAAAAAAGGATAAATACACAATAGATTAATAAATACGAGTGTGTGTGTGTGTGTGTGTGTGTGTGTGTGGATTATGTCTAAATAGCTCATTGCTCATATTCACTTGTTTTCGAAAATGTGTTATAACCCCGTCTACCTTCGTCATTACGTTTCTCTTGTTCTTTTGCTCTGCGCCTTATAGTTTCTTTGCTTTTCTCTTTCTTTCTTTCTTTCTCTTTCTCTCTCTCTCTCTCTCTCTCTCTCTCTCTCTCTCTCTCTCTCTCTCTCTCTCTCTCTCTCTCTCTCTCTCTCTCTCTCTCTCTCTCTCTCTCTCCTCCCTTCCTTTCTTCCTGCACCCTCCTCTCTCTCCCTTTCCTTCGCGTCTCCTCTCCTCTTCCCTTTCCCTCTCCCCCTTTCCCTGACTCCCCCCTCCCTCTCCTTTTCCGTTCTCCTCTCCCTCCCCTCCCTATCCCCCTTTTCCCTCTCCAACATATCCAAACACACTCGTTGCTGCGTTCCAATATATATTTTTTTAGTACAGCCCCCTCAAATCCTTCCCGTTTTCTGTGCTGGATTTAGGCAATACACACGAGGTTAAACTCCCCTAGACATGAAGTGGAAGGAGGAAGAGGAAGCTGGAAGAAAATAGAGGTGAAAGAAAATACAGGACAGGAAACGCAGTGAACAAAAATAGATTGGGAAAAAAGGCATAGGAAAGAAAAGAGGTTTCTCCGATTTCTTTCGCTGAGAGTAACAGATAGAAGATGGGTTTCCAGCCAGACCCTTGTATGATTCCTCTAAATATGCCTTAAATGATATTGATGCATTTGTCATGAGGATGAGTGTGTGAGAAGATTGCCAAGTACATGAGAGGATAAGAGGATAACTCCTATACCCCCTTATCCACTAAAACAACTGTAAGATCTTTTGGTACAATGGGTGAATATGAGCAATGGGCAACGTTGTAGTAGCGGCACCTCTCACAAAGGAATTCCTCTTTGAATTATTGTGCGGTAACTTGTACTAGACACACACTAACACAGTCAAGCGGCGCACTCAACCCCATTTATCATCAAGTCTTCACAGTTCTCACTAGAATCGGAAACCCCGAACGCTCTGTCACTTCCGCTAACCGCCTGAGGTCGCTCGCTAGGCCGCTAACCTAAACGTCCTCTTTCGCTCGACATCCGCGCGCGTCCGTTTGCGTGCCTCAGCGTCCGCCGGATATGGCTTCGATGGGCGACGGCAAGGACGAAGCCTGGCTGTACTTGGGCTGACACACGCATCCGGATTCCACCAACACGTAGTCCTGGCCGGTGAGCGTGACAGGGCCCAAGGGAATCACCAGGAACAGGTAAGGGACATAGGTCTGCACGCAGCTGCCCTGGACTATGTCGCATGTGTCACTCCTGCGGAAGAGAACACATGTAAATCGTTAACATTCATGAACAACATTACTCTAATTATTTTTCTTCATCTTATTCCAACAAGGAAAGAGAGAGAGAAAGAGAGAGAGAGAGAGAGAGAGAGAGAGAGAGAGAGAGAGAGAGAGAGAGAGAGAGAGAGAGAGAGAGAGAGAGAGAGAGAGAGAGAGAGAGAGACAGAGACAGAGACAGAGACAGAGACAGAGACAGGGACAGAGACAGAGAGAGAGAGAGAGAGAGAGAGAGAGAGAGAGAGAGAGAGAGAGAGAGAGAGAGAGAGAGAGAGAGAGAGAGAGAGAGAGAGAGAGAGAAAGACGAAAGGAAAAAGGGAGAAAAAAATAACGAAATAGAAAAAAAGAAAGCCGAAGCCAACCAGTCGACCGAACACCTACTCGCACACTTCGAAGATGACCTGCTGCAGGAGGTCGGGGAACTTCTGCACGATGGTGACAGGCTGCCCCGACGTGAGGCTGACGCCGTACATGGGAGCCGTCGTGTTGTACCTCGTCTGGCACATCCTCGCTGGTGGGCCCTTGGGACACGCACTCGTGGTGGAGGACGAACTCGAGGAGGACGTGGTACTGGTGGAGATCGAGCTCTTGACGGAGGTGGACATCCTGACGAGGTTTTCCTTCAAGGAGGAGCCCGCGTCGCTCGTTGGGGACGAGGAGGTGTCTCTGTCTGGCATGCTGCGCCCTGGGGAGAAGAACAAGGATTATGGGAGGGGAAGGGGGGAGGAAGGGAGGGGGGTTATAAGGATATTAAAGAGATAGAAATGGGGGTGGTGATAGGATAGGAAGGGGGAAGGGTGAGGATGAAGGGGGCTAACAAGATGGGGGAGAAGAGGGGGATAAGGATGTTAAAGAGATGGGAGGAAGGGGGAGGTAAGGGAATTATAGGGAGATGATAGAGCAAAGAGAGAAAACACACACACACACACACACACACACACACACACACACACACACACACACACACAAACACACACACACACACACGCGCGCGCGCGCGCGCACATACACTTATACATGAACATACCGTACGCACATGGCACCAACACCTATTTCCCTATAGCTCCAATTTCTCCTCCCCCCCTACCACTAATAACAGTTTAACCAAAGCCACAACGTTTTTTTTCACGGAAGCCTTATCTCTCTGTCTCTCCCTCTTCTTCCCCTTCTCCTTTTCCTTCTGCCTCCCCTTCATTTTCTTCCTCTTCCTCTTCCTTTCTCTCTTCCTCTTTCTCTTCATTTCTTCCACATCTTGATTCCTCTACCCCCTCCCTCACATCCTCTCCCTCTTCCTCCTCCCTCGGGTCCCCCTCTTCCCCCCTCCCTCTCCCTCCCTCCCATCCTCTCCCTCTTCCTCCTCCTCCTCCTCCTCCCTCCCTCCTATCCTCTCCCTCTTCCTCCTCCTCCCTCCCTCCCTCCCTCCCTCCCTCCCTCCATCCATCCATCCATCCATCTCTCCCTCCCACTTCCTCCTTCCCTCCCATCCTCTCCCTCTTCCTCCTCCCTCGGGTCCCGCCCTCCTCCCTCCCTCCCTCCCTTGGATCCCTCCTCCCTCCCTCTTCCTCCCTCCCTCCCATCCTCTCCCTCTTCCTCCTCCCTCCCTCCCTCTTCCTCCCTGCTACTAATCATAGTACCCGACACCCCAATACACCGTGAACGTTTCGTAAACTCATTCATAATGACGACCCCAAATAGCTGCCTGTTTGTCTGACACCCTCTCCCCCTCTCCTCCCCCTTCTCCCTTCCCCCCCTTCTCCCCTCCTCCCTCCTCTCCTCTTCTCCTCCCCCTTCTCCCATCCTCTCCCCTCCCTTCCCCCCTTCTCCTCCCCAAATGCCCTCCTCTCCCCCTTTCCCCTTCTCCCCTCCTCTTCTCCCCTTCCTCCTCTCGTCCCTCCCTTCCCCCTTCTCTCCTCCCCAACTCCCCTTCCCCCTCTCCCCTCCTCTTCTCCCCTTCCTCCTCTCCTTCCCCTTCCCCCTCTCCCCTCCTCTTCTCCCTTTCCCCCTCCTATCTTCCCCCTTCCCCCCCTCCTATTCTTCCCTTTGATCGTCTGAGGCCCCGCACCACAAGGCACCAGAGCCAGTCGCGAGATGGCACTGGCTCTGTTCGCTCGCTCGCTCACTCACCCCCACCCCACCCCACCCCACCCCTATTCGCACGGGGGTCTCCGTCTGTTCCTCACTCTTTCTACTGTTATTGTGAGGTATTGCTGGTATTCATTTTTCACCCTCTTCCTCTCGCTCTCCCTCTTCTTCCTCTAACTACTCCTCCTCCTCTTCTTCTTCATCACCATCTTATTATTATTATTATTATTATTATTATTATTATTATTCCTCTTCATCATCATCATCATCTTTTTCTTCTTCTTCTTCTTCCTCCTCCTCCTACTCCTCCTCCTCCTTTTTCTCCTTCTTCTCCTTCTCCTTCTCCTTCTCCTTCTCCTTCTCCTTCTCCTTCTCCTTCTCCTTCTCCTTCTCCTCCTCCTCCTCCTCCTCCTCCTCTTCCTCTTCCTCTTCCTCTTCCTCTTCCTCTTCCTCTTCCTCTTCCTCTTCCTCTTCCTCTTCCTCTTCCTCTTCCTCTTCCTCTTCCTCTCCCTCTCCCTCTCCCTCTCCCTCTACCTCTACCTTTTCCTCTTCCTCTCCCTCTCCCTCTCCCTCTCCCTCTCCCTCTCCCTCTCCCTCTCCCTCTCCCTCTCCCTCTCCCTCTCCCTCGCCTTCTCCATCTCCCAATACTTTTTAGTATTTAGTATTAAGAATCCTTTCTTACTTTAAAAATATTTTTGTTCTCTGATATTCCCTCGAGATGTTTTAGTCATACTTTTACTCTCTCCTTTTAATACTCTTTTTTCTTATTTTGATAATAGAGTAAGAATATATATGTTTACACTCTAATCTTAATACTCTCTTTACTCTGATGATAGAGAGTAAAAGACATTTTCCCAATACTTTTTAGTAATACTTCTATTCTCTACTTTATAACCCTCTCCACAAA
>NW_028234403.1:12051207-12071207 GCF_977035675.1 Penaeus japonicus | reverse complement strand
TTATGGGAAAAAAATGAGAACACGTCGGACCCTCTTTCCTGGAACCTTCGGCGGTGAGTAATCTCTTACTTGTATTATCAGGGTCTTTATCTTCCACGCTGGTAATCATTCTCTTTCGCTCACTAGCCTACTCTCTTCCTTTCTCTCTCTCTCTCTCTCTCTCTCTCTCTCTCTCTCTCTCTCTCTCTCTCTCTCTCTCTCTCTCTCTCTCTCTCTCTCTCTCTCTCTCTCTCTCTCTCTCTCTCTCTCTCTCTCTCTCTCTCTCTCTCTCTCTTACTTTGTCTTTGTTTGTCTATCTCAATTTAACCCACCTCTCTTATTTTTACATGAATGTACACACGTACATAAAAAAAAGAAAACACACATCCAACCTAGCTCAAAGGCTCCGTCAGGTAGCACAAACAACTTTAATAACTTTCTGGGTAAAAAAAAAAAGAATAAAAAAAGAAGAAAAAAAAACTAGCCATACCGGTATACCTGATTTTAACCTGTAGTTTTCGGCAGGTCTCACGAAATGACCTGCCGATGCCATAAGAAAAAAGGACCCTCACTCTTTATTCAGAATGACCCTACTAGATTCTACATGAGGTCGTCGACACTGGCCTTCTTTACATCCTGCCTCTCGCTGCGGTAGGATATGCACCAAGGCCTATGGAAACATTTCCTACGCCCTTAGGCATAAATACGCAAAATTTTGGTCATATGCAAATTAGGGAGCTGTGGTTTCGTCCAAACAAATAATTTATTCGTATGTATGTATTTAAGGTCATGCATACAAATCCATACAAGGAAGCGCACATAACATACTTATACGTATATGTACATACGGTATTATGCATAAAACATACATACATGAATAAATGCATACCTGCGACAGTCATGAGTCGACTGATAGATAGATAACACACGCTCTTTCACTTCTTCTCTGTTTCTGTCATTTCTCAAGTAATCCTCCAGTTTCTCTCATCCATTCCTTCACTTATCTTCTTATCTCCTCTTGTATTTCCCGACTTAATATCCATCTGTTATCGGCTTCTATCCGTACTGAATTTCCTTGTAAGATGAATGTTCTCTGTTTTATAGCACTGTTTTTTTTTTTTTTTAACTTTGTGCAGTAACAATGGAGAGAGAGGGAAAAAAATGTGTAACGGGAAATAAAGACATGACACCGACAGAGATTAAGCTATACTGACAGTGCACTCATATACACAAGTGTGTGTGTGTGTGTGTGTGTGTGTGTGTGTGTGTGTGTGTGTGTGTGTGTGTGTGTGTGTGTGTGTGTGTGTGTGTGTGTGTGTGTGTGTGTGTGTGTGTGTGTGTGTGTGTGTGTGCAAAGACGAGACCGCGAACCTTGTGACATATTGAAATACACTCAGTCTTAACAAGTGTCGATATGTGTCAATACCTCATAGAACAAAAAGTGAAAAAAAAATGCCAAAGGACGCGTGAAAAGAGCTCTCGTGAAAAGAGGGAACAGGTGTCCATCCTGAGTTCACTCGACTCGTTCAGACACACATGTTAAAAATAAGGCAACATTAGTGCTCCTTTAGCCTGGTTAGGCTTTTGGTATCATGTGAAGTTATGTTTTGTGAACATATAGAAATAAGGAATAATTAGATAATTAGTTTAGTAAAATGAACATAAAAGTAAGAAATAAATAGATAATTAGTTTAGTAAAATTAAGATAAATGAATAGATAATTAGTTTAGTAAAATTAATATAAAAATAAGAAATGAATAGATAATTAGTTTAGTAAAATAAATATAATCAATAACTACCCACCTTCTACATAAATATAAAGCATACAATACACAAACACTTGAGATGACTTAAAAAAAAAGAAACGATCAAACATGAACAGCTGTATTAGTGCAAGCAATGGAAGATAATCGCGAACGAAAAAAAAAAAAAGAATACCGCAACGATAAGTACGCAAACCACCGCCAACTACTAATCACGCTCAGGTAATCCTCTCGACGCACCTGCCGGAAAATAAGAAGTTGCGGGTCAGGTCTCCTTCCTCCTTGCCACTGGATCCGCCATTGACAAGAGATTATCTTGCATTTCTCTTCTTTTTGTTTTCTCCTCGAGACTCGATCATCATCTTTGAACGCCGGTAACAATTAGGTGATTGATTATGAAAAAAAGGAATAAAGAAATCAAACGAATCGTGATGAATAAGGAATATTGAATGACCGAGTATTCATTCCTAACCTAATGCCAATATCCAATAAGGGAAAAAAAAATGATTCCCCTAAAAAGTGACAAAAAGAAAACGAAGCACCTCTCTTTTACCGACCCACTTCCCTGATAACTCATTAGGGTCTAAATTACTTACTATTAACGTCTACCCAACTAGTGAAGTCGTTTCTCTCTTTCTGTGGTAGGAATAATAACCTTGTTTAATTTCACCGTCATCAAAGGCCACTTTTTTAAACTCTTGCGGATGTCATTCTTATTTTCTAAATTGCCAATTTTTATCTTCACAACACACTTTCTATCGTTACCATCCGGTTTCCTGGTGATATATGATACGTTTATAAATAATGTTCTTCAAACCACACACAGACAGATTTAGAAAAAAATAATAACAAATTTACGAATGAGAGAAATGGTCTCTTCTGAATCACGGTGAAAATACCAGAACAAACCGTTAGCTCAGAATCAGCTGGTCTCCGTTTTCTTTTTCTTTCTTTTGAATTTCGTTTCTTTTATAAAAATTGCCACTACTATCACGCTATGATAACTTGTATTCTGATGTTGATATGGCTGTAACAAGGTTATTAATTCGGCTGTGTTACATTATAATCGATACCGGTATTGTTTAATTAATCTGGAACCATTATTCTCATATATATACATATTCATCGTCTCATCTTTACATAAATTAACTACATAACTCATCAACATAAACACGCACACACTTTGTATTGTGTTAATATCCATCAATCTTTTTTTTTACACGTGGTTAAAAATTACACTGGAGGAAAATTTCATTGTCACGCAAAGTCTTCGTCTATTTATAAACCGCAAATACGTTTTCTATCAGCGTAGCGAAACTTCATGACATGTAAAGATAACAAACAATATCAGTGTGATGATAACAACGAAAAATAAAAGTTTAAATAAAAAAAATAAGAAAATAAAGCGATGTTATTAACATCAAACTGAATTAACCGACGATTTTTAAAAATAAGCAACTCGGAAAAAAGTGATGGAGAAATACATATGATCAAATAGATGCAAAATGTTAAAAATTAAGTAGAATCCAGCCTCCAATGTCAAGAGCATCCACCGTCAAAATGGAGTTTAGGCGCGAAGGGTCTGAGGAGGGGGAGGAGGAGGAGGAGGAAGAAGAAGAGGAGGAGAAGGGGGGGGAGAGCGGGGAGCGTAAATGCAACTCTTCTCCGCATGCCAATTGCCGTGGCATGTCCGGCTTGGGGGGGGTAACTTATTGGTAGGGGGCAAGGGAGAGAGGGAGGTGTAAGGTGCGGGGGGGGGGGGGGGGAAGGGAGAAAGGGTGAGGTAGGGGGCAAGGGAGAGAGGGAGGACTGTACATTCTCTTCTGCATTAACTTTCTCTTTTCTTTTAACCCTTTGTATGGGGCGGGGATGGATGTTGCGTAATGTCTTCTTTCTGATGTGCATGCTGTGATGCACACAAGTGCACACGAACACAAACACAGGTACTCCCGGTATGCAATAGTCAACATAGTAATTCAGAACATTGCGAAACAAACAAACAAAAAAGTATTCAGCGCAAAAAAGAACAAGTAGATGAATTTCTATAAATAAAAATAATAATACTTCATACCAATTTTAAAGCTATATACATCAGAGAGAGAACAAAAAGCCACCAAAAAGTGATCAATCAATCGCAGCCAAAAAAATAAAAATAAAATAAAATAAAATAAAATAAATAAAGATAAAAATAAGATATAAAACAGAAAATAAAAACAGCGACACACTAACCTAACCTACAACATTAACACCCCCCTCCCCTCTCCTACCGCCCCCCCCCTCTCTTCCCCACACCCCCCCCAATCATCTCCCTCTTTGCCGTGAATTAATTAGAAAAACAACCTCCTAGTTGGCTGCTTGTGGGAGGGGGTTGGGGGGGGGGGAGACGAGGGGAAAGTGAATAAAATTTTAGAATAAAAGGATAGATAGAGAGGGAAAAGGAGAAGAAAAGATGATAGAAATGGGGGGCGAAAACAAGGATTGAGGAATGTGAAGGAGGAAGGAGAGAGAGAGAGAGAGAGAGAGAGAGAGAGAGAGAGAGAGAGAGAGAGAGAGAGAGAGAGAGAGAGAGAGAGAGAGAGAGAGAGAGAGAGAGAGAGAGAGAGAGAGAGAGAGAGAGAGAGAGAGAGAGAGAGAAGAGAGAGAGGGAGAGAGAGAGAGAGAGAGAGAGAGAGAGAGAGAGAGAGAGAGAGAGAGAGAGAGAGAGAGAGAGAGTAGGAACGGATGAGAGGAGAAAGCTGAATGCTGGAGTGGGAGGTCAAGGATATATATAGAACAGGATACGTCGAGGAATATCTCCAAGGAAATTGCCTTGCGCGGGACCGTTGTGTCTCCTTACAGACCTCGAAGAGATCTCACGAAACCCCTTCATCAAATTTCGTATTTGGTCCACAATTATAAACCCTTTCTTTTGTATTTACTTTTCTTTTCTCCTAACCATCTCTCTCTCTCTTACTCTTACCCTTCGCATGTGCTCTCTTCCCCTATTCTTCGCATATGCTTTCTTCTCCTAAGCATTTCTCTCTCTACTCTTCACATATACTCTCTCTAAACATCTCTCTCTCTCTCCTACTCTTCACATATGCTTTCTTCTCCTAAGCATATCTCTCTCTCTACTCTTCACATATACTCTCTCTCTCCTACTCTTCACATATGCTTCTCTCTCTCTCTCTTCACTACTCTCTACAATCTCTCTCTCTCCTACTCCCACATATGCTCACTTCCCCTAATTTCTCCCTCTCCTACTCCACATATACTCTCTCTCTAAACTTATCAAAATCAATCTCTCTCCTACTCCTACATATGCTCTCTTCTCCTAATCTCTCCCTCTCCTACTCCACATAAATTCTCCCTCTCTAATCATCTCTCTCTCCTACTCCTACATATGCTCTCTTCCCCTAAGGATCTCTCGCTCGCTCACCCTTTCCCTCTCAGGCACACGAAGACGCACCCACGCAGGGATAAGGGTGTGTTTACATTATCAATATTCTCTCTGTTGAGCTCGGAGTTCAGTGGCCGGGAAAGTACGACTCCATCCACACACGATGTGGACGGGCAGCATGGAGGCACAAGGCGTCGCCGGATTTCACGGGCAGTGCGTTTTGTGTATAGTTTTTTATTTTTTTTATTTTTTTTTAGAATTATAAATCTTTCTTTTAACAAACACAACTATGTATACTCTATCACACCCGCACGAATACGCATACGTATACGGACGCACGCACGCAAAAACACAAGCACATGGGTAATTGCACATACCCACGGCAACATTTTTTCCCTTAATCCTCAGCGTCTAAATCGGGAGGGTGAATGAAGAGGTGGGAGGAGGAGGAGCAGGAGGAGTTGGATAGGGAGAGGGGAGGGGGGGGCGGCTCACCACACCTAAGGGTCAATGTCACGGCAACAGACGCTGGCTGGGTGAAGGAGGGGAGAGAAGAGAAAAGACAGAATAGAGTGTGTGTGTGTGTGTGTGTGTGTGTGTGTGTGTGTGTGTGTGTGTGTGTGTGTGTGTGTGTGTGTGTGTGTGTGTGTGTACGTGTGTGTCTGTTTGTTTACTATATCCATGATATATCATTACACATATCAAATGAAAAGAAAGAATACAAATAAGATAAATAATTATTTCCTTCAGTCAGACCATCAGGCATTGCCGTGAGAAACACAAGGACTTTTATCCTCCTTGTCGTATTCCTCTTCTTTATCAGCCCTTCGTCTATTTCTTAACCATCTACACTGAATATCATCCGACTGCGTAAATCTCCATACCACGACATAAGTAATAAAAGAATCGTTATTTTTTACCCCACGCACACAAAACCATCACAACATCCTACAAGGAAGCACCCCAGACGTGAAAATTAACTGAAGGATGAAGCGTATAGTATAGCGAGAGAAGCTTAACCGTTGTCACCAAACTTCAGACAAAATGGCAAGTCACTCTACTCGGAGCTGGACGCAGACAGCTTCGAAATGGCGAGGATGAGAGCGAGAGAGTAAGTGAGAGGAGAGTAAGAGGGCAAGGGGATTAAAGAAAAGAATGTAGAGATGAAGAGGGAGGGGGAGAAAAAGTCTTTGAAAAGTATTTGAGACAAGTGGTTATTTACATCTAGAAAGAATGAGAGAGAGAGAGGGGGAGAGAGAGAGAGAGAGAGAGAGAGAGAGAGAGAGAGAGAGAGAGAGAGAGAGAGAGAGAGAGAGAGAGAGAGAGAGAGAGAGAGAGAGAGAGAGAGAGAATGTGTTGGAAAAGAGGGAGGGAAAAAAAGACAGCTGACCAGACCACACCGTGACCCCGTTTTCTGCTCGGAAGAAGGTAGGCGGGAAGGGACGAAGGCAGTGTAACATGGTCTACTACACCAGGGGAGTAAGGGGTGAGGGGAGGGGGGAGAGAGGGAGGGAGAGGGCTTCCCTGTGTCCTGGAATGCGCGATCCTGTCGAATTCCTATATTTCTTTTCTAGGAAAGGGAGAGGGAGGGAGGGAGGGAGGGAGAGAGAGAGAGAGAGAGAGAGAGAGAGAGAGAGAGAGAGAGAGAGAGAGAGAGAGAGAGAGAGAGAGAGAGAGAGAGAGAGAGAGAGAGAGAGAGAGAGAGAGAGAGAGAGAAACAAAGAGAAACATAGAGAAACAAAGAGAAACAGATAGGACAGAAACACACAGAAGACAAATCGAAATGGAAATGCCGATCAAAATACCATAAACTCGCCGTGACTAAACGGCCCGCACACAAACCACCCAATCACCCAATCCAGCTATTAGGATCCGTTATCCTGGGCGATTTCCTGATTCAAAACGGTGCTTAAGCCTATCCACTTCCTCATCCTACGCAAACGCAAGCAGGGTGACAAGCAGAATGACTTCCTTGTATGGGACGCAAAAAAAGAGAAAGGGCGTAGTCTCTCACCCTCGCATTCTGGAGGGAACGCTCGCCTCATATACTTTTATCTCCGCCTGCCCTACTTTACTTCTTATAGATGGAAGAGGGATGGGGGGGGGGAGGTTGGAGGGGAGGACGGGGGTGTCTAGTATCAGGAAGAAAGACGGGGGAGGAGGTGGGATAGTCAGAGGGGAGGAGGGAGGAGGGAGGAGGGGGTAGGGGAAGGGCTAGGGCAAGGGAGTTTCAGCTGAGAAAATCCCGTTAGGTTTAGATTCTATACCCTACCTCTCCCCCTCCTCCTCCTCCTACCCATCAACACCCACGTGCCCCCCTCACTCCCTCCCCTCCCCTCCCTTCCCCTCCCCAACACCCCGACCAAACCTGCCCGCGAACTTGTTTTTGATATTCGTGAGGTCGCCTGGGCAAGAGAGATCAATTGCCAGCAAGACTTTATAAGATATTGTTATATAATATGTACTGAAGGATAGTGTAAAGTCAAAGCGAGGTATTCGCTGTACGACCAATAGCTAACTACAGCGGCCATATACCCTAATTAATATCATTCATAAGACAGTATAATATCCGCAATTAAATCATTTCCAACAATTGAACCTCTAATGATATTAAGACTTATATATAAGTAAACCTAACCTGAAGGTAACGAAGTACCCAGGTATGTCAACTCCTCTGAAACACCAATGGAAACATAAACCTGTTCAGTAAATCAACAAGGGTGAGAGAGGACCGGTCAGTGAACTTTTTCCTAATACACACGATTCACACACATACACACACACATACATACATACATACACACACACACACACATACACACTCACAAACACACACACTACACACACACATACACACACTACACACACATACACACACACACACACACACACACACATACATACTAACCAAGAGGGAGATTGGTTTAGATGTTTGGGTGAAAACTTCTGGTTGTTTTTGCTATTATTTGATGTTTCGGAACTTTTTTATTGTTAATTTTGATGTATTTAAGGGGTTGTTTATTTGATTTACAGGGAATATGATTAATACAAATGCTTTTAGTACCGACTATTGACAATACATTATCAAGTATACGCAACTACGTATACTTGTATATTTCGACTTAGAAATTCAACCATGTAATAACAGTAGAATCAAATATTTCCTCGGTCTACCTAAAAAGCATATGAGCTCTTAGATCCTCTCATATACAATAAAATCAAGTCTTTATAGACTAAAGATAATGGGAGAATACAAAGGTTTGGAATCTATTGCCAGCAACGCGGATGCGTAAGAATGGTGAGGTGACCACCGTAAATTTACTCTGTTTTTTTTCGTTTTCCCTTTTCCTTGCACTCTTAAATTACTATATTTTCTCCTTCCATGTTTTCGTTCTCGTCAATATATCAAGCAATTACTTACAAAGAACGATTTCTTCTTTTCCAGTCGTGTTGCAGATTTCTCGAGAGTACAATAACATTGATTGCCTGGTTTCTCCCGTCCGGCAAATAAAAGGACTCAAAATCAGGCACGAACGCATGTGGGAACTTTTGCCTTGAAACCTTTTTGTTCTGGCGCTCTATAGCTCCGTGTTCAGGTCCCCGAGGTCTGCTGTTTCTGTCTCTCCCTTTCTCTCTTTCTTTCTGTCTGATTTTCTTTATATTTCTTTAGGTCTGATTATTTCTTTCTCTATTTCTCTATGTCTGATTCTTTATTTATCTATTTTTCTATGTCTGATTCTTTCTTTCTTTATTTCTCCATGTCTGATTCTTTCTTTCTTTATTACTCCATGTCTGATTCTTTCTTTCTTTATTACTCCATGTCTGATTCTTTATTTCTCTCTCTCTCTCTCTCTCTCTCTCTCTCTCTCTCTCTCTCTCTCTCTCTCTCTCTCTCTCTCTCTCTTCCTCTCTCTCCTTCTCTTTCTCTCTCTCTCTCCTCTCTCTTTCTTTCTGACTGATTTTCTTTATATTTCTTTAGGTCTGATTCTTTCTTTCTTTATATTTCTTTAGGTCTGATTCTTTCTTTCTTTATATCTTTAGGTCTGATTTTTTATTTATCTATTTTTCTATGTCTGATTCTTTCTTTCTTTATTACTCCATGTCTGATTCTTTCTTTCTTTATTACTCCATGTCTGATTCTTTATTTATCTATTTTTCTATGTCTGATTCTTTCTTTCTTTATATCTTTAGGTCTGATTCTTTCTTTCTTTATATCTTTAGGTCTGATTTTTTATTTATCTATTTTTCTATGTCTGATTCTTTCTTTCTTTATATCTTTAGGTCTGATTTTTTATTTATCTATTTCTTTAGGTCTGATTATTTCTTTCTCTATTTCTCTATGTCTGATTCTTTATTTATCTATTTTTCTATGTCTGATTCTTTCTTTCTTTATTTCTCCATGTCTGATTCTTTATTTATCTATTTTTCTATGTCTGATTCTTTCTTTCTTTATTACTCCATGTCTGATTCTTTCTTTCTTTATTACTCCATGTCTGATTCTTTATTTATCTATTTTTCTATGTCTGATTCTTTCTTTCTTTATATCTTTAGGTCTGATTTTTTATTTATCTATTTTTCTATGTCTGATTCTTTCTTTCTTTATTACTCCATGTCTGATTCTTTATTTATCTATTTTTCTATGTCTGATTCTTTCTTTCTTTATATCTTTAGGTCTGATTTTTTATTTATCTATTTTTCTATGTCTGATTCTTTCTTTCTTTATATCTTTAGGTCTGATTTTTTATTTATCTATTTTTCTATGTCTGATTCTTTCTTTCTTTATATCTTTAGGTCTGATTCTTTCTTTCTTTATATCTTTAGGTCTGATTTTTTATTTATCTATTTTTCTATGTCTGATTCTTTCTTTCTTTATATCTTTAGGTCTGATTCTTTCTTTCTTTATATCTTTAGGTCTGATTCTTTCTTTCTTTATATCTTTAGGTCTGATTTTTTATTTATCTATTTTTCTATGTCTGATTCTTTCTTTCTTTATATCTTTAGGTCTGATTTTTTATTTATCTATTTTTCTATGTCTGATTCTTTCTTTCTTTATATCTTTAGGTCTGATTCTTTCTTTCTTTATATCTTTAGGTCTGATTTTTTATTTATCTATTTTTCTATGTCTGATTCTTTCTTTCTTTATATTTCTTTAGGTCTGATTCTTTCTTTCTTTATATCTTTAGGTCTGATTTTTTATTTATCTATTTTTCTATGTCTGATTCTTTCTTTCTTTTTTACTCCATGTCTGATTCTTTATTTATCTATTTTTCTATGTCTGATTCTTTCTTTCTTTATTACTCCATGTCTGATTCTTTCTTTCTTTATATTTCTTTAGGTCTGATTCTTTCGTTCTTGATATCTTTAGGTCTGATGTTTTATTTAGCTATTTTTCTATGTCTGATTCTTTCTTTCTTTATATCTTTAGGTCTGATTTTTTATTTATCTATTTTTCTATGTCTGATTCTTTCTTTCTTTATTACTCCATGTCTGATTCTTTCTTTCTTTATTACTCCATGTCTGATTCTTTATTTATCTATTTTTCTATGTCTGATTCTTTCTTTCTTTATTTCTCCATGTCTGATTCTTTATTTATCTATTTTTCTATGTCTGATTCTTTCTTTCTTTATATCTTTAGGTCTGATTTTTTATTTATCTATTTTTCTATGTCTGATTCTTTATTTATCTATTTTTCTATGTCTGATTCTTTCTTTCTTTATATCTTTAGGTCTGATTTTTTATTTATCTATTTTTCTATGTCTGATTCTTTCTTTCTTTATATCTTTAGGTCTGATTTTTTATTTATCTATTTTTCTATGTCTGATTCTTTATTTCTCTCTCTCTCTCTCCATCAATGTATATATACGATGAAATGACAACATATGCGTTATACTCATAAAATAGCGAATCTTTTTTAGACTGAAGGTGTGTTGGCGTGCTGAGATATCTTACGTGACATTATCCATATAAATATACAAATAAAATGCATGATAATACAACCAAGAAAAACAAATTTAAGTGACTTAGATCGAAGGATATGCCATGTACAACAACACAGTTAAAACGACGAGAAGACGAAAATACCAGAAAAGGAGGAGGAGAAAGAGAAGGAAAATGACAAGGAGAAGGCAGGACAGGAAGAAGCAGCGGAAGAGGACCTCCCAACAAGAAAGGAATGACCTTCAAGGCGGTGTCAACGCACTGATCGACATCGCCTGTTTTCTTCTTATTCGAGGTACCCGGAAATCAGCCATAAGATTCCCGTGTTCGTGACTCCTCTTTTGGGAAAGGACTGTTTTGCAACGCTCGCTGACGATTGCAACGTCTATGCGGATAAGTCGTTAGCTCTGGACGGAAGGAAAAATGGGACAAACTGTAAGAAATCAGAGGGAAAAATAAGAATGAGGAGTCTTTCTCATGTACCCTCGGGCGGACCAAGGGTGCGCCATGACAATGAGATGGCAACTTTTCCCAAAATGAAAATATTTCGAAACGTTTACGCGTGCGCTGAGTCGTGACTAGTGCAAATATGACTTGGGACTTTGAAAGAGAAATAAACAAGCAGAACTTTGAAAGGAAAAAAATCTAAAATGAACATCGCCATTTAAAGATTCCTGGGTCATATTATAATATTCACACACACACACACAAACACACACATTAAAAATGATAAAATCAGCAACTTCCTATTAGATACTATACATACAGAAAGCACCTATTACTTTATGGACTACTATCTGTTAAACAAAGGATTATTACTCCCTGGAGGCACTTAATACTTACAGTGCTCATATCTATTACAAAATCAGAAGGATTACTCACAAAAGGGCACTGAATAAAGAAAGTCTATCTATTATATCTATCTATTATAAAATTAGAATTGCGGAACTAATTCAGTTAAGTACAACTTCCTCATATAGAGTGTACACTGGACCTTCCCTGTAATTACTTCCACGATATTTCCCCCCCACTTAACCCGTTAAGTGGCCAGCGTGACGAACCCACATTGACCTAATAAACGGGAAAATGGAGAAAAAGAAGAAAAAAAAAACAAGGAAAATCAATTCATGGTCACGTGCCTTTCAGATAACCGGCTGCAAATGGTCGCTTCTGGTCGTTCGTTTTCTTATTTGTCGCTATTTCCGTCTTTTTTTCAGAGCCGTTTCGCTTTTCTCGGGTGTGCTCGCTTTCGCCTTTATCTCCTTTCCGCTTTCTCCGTCCTTCCTTCTCCGTTTTTTTTTCCCTCTTTTTTCCCCCCCCGTTTTGTTTCTTCTTTCTCCTTTCTTTCTTCGTCTGTTCTCCGCCTCAACATTTTCCCCTACCACTCAACCTCCAGCCTTCTAAATAATGCAGAGACAAAGTGTCGGACATATGCGCACACGCACACACATACACACAAACATACATACATCAGCACACACAAATGCACACCCGGCAGTTTTGTTTCCGCATACATATAAACATTCACACACAAGCACACAGATATACGCACACAAACATACAAAAACGCCACACATAAATACACATACACCGAATACAAGCACACAAATACGCACATCTAAATACAAACAAACGCAACACACGCATACACACACACACCTGACCGGTCACAAAGGTGAAACGCATTAGTAGCGGAACACTCCTCAGTCACTCGTGAATAACGGAACTGCAGTCCATTCCGGTCACTTTTGTCACGAAGACTATTGTATTTTCGTTATTTTTCCCTCTACTTCCTTCCTCGAAGATCTTATTTCTTTTTGCTAAATTGATTCAGATTCTCTGCCTGCAATTGATAATGATTTCCATTTCTTTCAACTTCTCAATATTTCACTATCAGTTTCCCCATTCGCCTACACTATGTTTATGAATTCGTAGTTTTTGAGTGATTTAAAATCTCCGCAATATCTTTCCGACAAATATTTTGCTTCGCATTTAGCTTTGTCCATTTCTTTGGTGCTGTCTTCTCTGCCCTATCAGATAGTTTATTGATTAATTGACTATCGTATGTGTATATTTGTGTGTGTGTGTATGTGTGTATGTATATATATATATATATATATATATATATATATATATATATATATATATATATCTTTATATATATATAAAGGTTTATGTATGTGTGCATATATATGATATATATATAGTATATATATATATATATATATATATATATATATATATATATATATATATGTATATAAAAATTATCGACACAAAAGCTCGCTATTTCCCCTCCGTCACGGGGAAGCATCCAGGGCTTGGCGCTGAAGTTCACTGCCAAGGTGCGGCCCTCGTCTGGCATTCCAGGTGATTCAGTGCTTTGGAGGCATCCAGTCATGCACACTGGTATACTGTCTGCGCGACGCACCACAATGACGAAGGATTTTGAGTAATGATTCATTGGTGCGTAAGAGAACAAAAATGCACGCACACGCATATCTATATATCGACCTCTATCTATCTACATAACATATCTATCGGTACACATTAAGAACAACTAGACACAGCCTCATGAATTCAGACATCTGATGTTTGGCTCATCAATTACACCAAAACACATTACCACAAGACAAAAGAAATCCATGCTGGTGACACAGAGGAAACACCTGTCTAAGTACCCTTCAAATCCCCACATCGCCTAACATACACATATACAATTCGATAAAGAACAGAAGGAATTAATTACGAAACAAAAGATGATAATAAACTATTATATGGGATTTAATTGAAAAAAACAGCCTTTCTTTGACTACTTAGATTTGAATTGAGATTTTCGAAGCATTTGTTTACGTGAGAATGCGATGAACAGCGTAACAAAAAGTAAAGTAAAAGCAAAAAGGAAGAACAAAATAACACACGAGAAATAACCATAAGAGTGCTCTTGCCTGACCTGTTACGCACTCTGAGCAGTATGGAAGACCTCCCATGTTCTGGAGTAGGAAGGCACGCGTCAGGTCTTTGGGGGATTTCGATGAGGTCTAAAGAAGGTATCCTCGTGCCTTGAGCCCCTCGTTCCCTCACTCGATAATTAAAGTAAAAAAGGTCATATTGGAAGATAAATATTAAATTATATAGCTATTAGATTCCTTTGTCTCTTTATTAACTTATTTACGCTTCTCTTTATCCGTTACATTGTCTTATTTGCCTGCCATTGTTCTTCTACAAAGGTAACTGATAAGAATTAGTGTACTGCAACATCAGTGAAATATTTATATCATGAAAATATCTGTATTCTCAAGAGTCCTACCAGAAATAATAACAAATAAGTAACAACCGAATTAAGTGGTATTATCAACCTTCAACAGCCTCGTAAAATTTCGAAATCATGTGACTTAATAAAATAAAATTGCTGGCCATTTTCTTGTACCTTACGCATGATTTAATAAAATAAAATAATTGGTCATTTTTCTTCAACCTTACGCATTCAGGGTTCACACAACCCTAAGACAAGACACTAATGAACTTGTCGAGGGTAAATGACCTACAAGAAAAGTCAAGGTCATTGTAAACCAGGTCACATAGACAAGGATCTTCTTGGTATTTCGAAGATGCTCTCTCGCTCTATTCAGTGTACACATATGACACAAATAAACATCAAATACTTATCAATATCTATAAATCAAGTCTATACATACCATATAACCAGATAGCAAAATAATCATCATGCGCCAACACCATCCTATTATATATGTCTTCTCGTCTCATCGTTATAAGTGCATGTCTAGCAACAGTTACTCCTCGCCCATCACGGGTCAGTAGGGCTTAGTCTCCGTGCATGCCTGACACTCAGAACTGCATGAGATTGTATGGTCTTTATGCGTCATCTGGGATCGACAAACGGCATGTGATGACCTATGGTTTACTTTTCGATGTGTTCCCACCTTCTTTTTAGAGAAAGAGAAAAAGGGAGAAAAAAAGAGGAAGAGGGAGAGCGAGAGAGCGAGAGAGCGAGAGAGAGAGAGAGAGAGAGAGAGAGAGAGAGAGAGAGAGAGAGAGAGAGAGAGAGAGAGAAGAGAGAGAGAGAGAGAGAGAGACTAGAGACGAGAAGAGAGAGGAGAGGGACGGGGAGGGAGAGGAGTAAGAGAGGGAGAGCGAGGGTAAGGGCGAGGTGGCCGGAGTAGGGAGACGGGAGAGAGGTGGGAAGAGAGAGAGAGAGAGATGAGTGAGCGAAGAGACGAGTGAGAGAGAGAGAGAGGAGGACGAGAGAGAGAGGAGAGAGGAGAGAGAGAGAGAGAGAGAGAGGGAGAGAGAGAGGAAAGAGAAGGGAGAGGAGGAGGGAAGCCGAGAGAGGAGAGAGAAGAGTGAGAGAAGAACGAGGAGAGGGAGAAGGGAGAGAGAGACGAGAGAAGGAGAGAGGAGAAGGAGAGAGAGAGATACGAGAGGAGAAGGAGAGTAGAGAGGAGGAGACGAGGTCGAGCGGAAGAGACGAGAGGCAGAGAAGAGAGGAAGAGAAGAGGAGGAGAGAGAATGAGAGAAACGGGGGAGAGAGGAAGGAGGAGGAGAGCAGGGAGAGAGAGAGAGAGAGAGAGAGAGAGAGAGAGAGAGAGAGAGAGCGGAGGCGGGAGAGAGAGAGGAATGAGAGAGGTGAGAAGGAAGAGAGGGGGAGAGAGGACTGGTGAGAGAGGGAGAGGGAGAAGGGAGGAGAAGAGAGAGGGAGAGGAGGGACTGAGAGAGAGAGAGAGAGAGAGAGAGAGAGAGAGAGAGAGAGAGAGAGAGAGAGAGAGAGAGAGAGAGAGAGAGAGAATATTTGCGTTTATATCCGAATACCTTTTAATATAAAAAAAAATATGTTACTGCCGATAGTCTCTATTTGCATATAAGTACCCGAAAGAAAAAATAAACAGAAGAAAAACGTCCTCTTACCTTCTGCTTAATGGCCATCTTAGTGAATCCTTCTTCCCTGTTCACCGAATAAATATCTTACTTTACACTAGTGACGCCAAACTATTCCCGCACTCAAGGTCTTACGCCACTCCTGCGTCTACCACACGTCTAAGAACAGGTGAGTCGGTCATTGGAGTTTATCTGGGTGAAGTGGCAACCCTCATCTCCTCAGACTCCGCCTACCGTGACATATTTACCCCCCTGCTCTTCATAATATCTCTACGCCTTTCGTCTTGCGTTGTATACCTACCCCCCCTTCTCGTGCCGGATAAATCGTCAAATTTAGTCAATAATTTTAATAAACTGCTTAATTTTGTTGTTTTATCGGTCATGATTTTGTCTCGATACTTGCCAGGACTATCGAAATCTTTGTTGTTTCTGTGTTAATATCTCGCTAGAAAGAATAGTAGTTATTTCGGAATATTATTTGAATTAGATATTTTTTGTTTCTTATTACAATTTAATGACATTTCACTAACTTATCATTCCATATGAATAAGCTAGAATTTTAACATGTAAAGCTAAAGAGGTCAGGTTTTAATGATATCAGATCGTAATCAAGCAGTACTAATATTCGCGAAACAAAATAAATTTGAGGGCATGTCAGAAACCGGTGTTTTCTTTTTCATATTCATTTCCACTAACAATACTGGTGACTAATATTTGCAGGTATATTTGTACCATTACTCAGGAGTTGACTGAAAATGTAAAACTGCTAAATTCGATTTTATTAACAATCAGCTTTACAAAATAACAATTCACATCTAATTAGTGTCAATTCATATTTGATCACTGTAATACCACTGACACAAGTAACTCTTTAACACTGATTTTCTTTGCAATTATTTTTTAATATTGCTATTACACCATCATATACTCATGGTAAATGGACAGAGATAATTCAAATAGATCATGAACACATTTGAGAATTAGAAATATTGTTATATTCTGTATCTTGTATAAGATTAAATATAAAATATATTTATAAAATAACTCTTGTGTTATTACCATACATGATATACACAAAAAAAACTAAAGCCTTAACAACACATTATCAAACACGTTCTTAAAAAATATTTCATACAAGGGATTTTATAAATAACTAATCACAAATGGCTTTATCAACCATTACCCTCTTCTTTCTTTTCATCTTCCTCTTCTTCCTCTTCGGATTCTGATTCTGATGGAGGTAGGTCTATCGCATCTGTAATAGAATACAATAGAATTTAAAAGGCAAAATGCACCACTCAGATGTATGGACAAATAAAATATACACTAAAATAGAAATATCAGTAACACAAAATTAAAACTAAAAACACATACACACATATATATATATAAATTAATACATAAATATATATATATATACATATATATATATATATATATATATATATATAATATATATCTATATATATTGATATACATAGATATATATATATATATATATATATATATATATATATATATATATATATATATGTATATATATATATATATATATATATATATATATATATAATATATATATATATATATTATATAGCATCTATATATATATATATATACCGCCATATATATATGTATTAGTGAAATGCTATATATATATATATATATATATATATATATATATATATATATATATATATATATTATATATAGAATACATATACCATATTATGTATATATGTTATATAAATATATAAATATATATATATATATTATATATATTATTTATATATTTATATATTCATATATACATATATATGTATATATATATATATATATATATATATATATATATATAATATATATATATATATATATATATATATATATATATAATATATATATATATATATATATATATATATATATATACACACACACGAAGACAAACACATACATACATAAACATACATTACAGATGAAACTTCCTTAATGCAAAATCTAAATTCTTCAGTAACTTCTAGCGCCTTTAGTTTACCAATGATAAAAAGACTCTAGCGCACCTTTTACTTACATCTATCAATTTTTTTTTCAATATACCTTCAATATTCTGTTGCATAAACATTTACTTTTATCGGTAACAATAACTTCATCTATGGTGTTTTGTGATTGGTGCATTTCTAAGGTATGTAATAGTCAGGTGTCAGATTTCTGAGGTTCAACTTGTGCCTATGGACACATACACACATATATATACTTATACACACACACACATATATCTACTTATTCACACACACACACACACTTATGTATACTTATACACACACACACACACACATACATCTCCTCCCTCTCTCCCTCCATCCCTCTCTCTCATATATGTATATGTATCTATCAATATAACAACTTATTCACAAATATACCTACCTATCTCTCAATCAATCTATCTTTTTATCTCTCTATCTATACACCCATATGCCCATCAACACATACACATATACATACACTTATACATTTCATGAATACAGTAAGAGGATCAGCAAACATCAATCTATACCTTTTTCTCTGCAAGCCTCTTCATCCAGCTCCTTTAGGTATTTGTTCTGTACTTCAACCACTTCCGTGCTGTTCTTGCAAGCTGCATACTTATCCAGTAATTCCTTGTTTATATTAATGAATGTCTTGCCCCATTTGAATTTACTCAAGTAGAGAGCTGCCGCTAACTTCTCACCTGCAAATCAGCATCAATTAAATGTTTGACTGTAACTTGTTAAATTTTCCATAGCAGTTAAAGTATAATATCCTTAGTCAGTTTTGAAAAGATGTGATATATATATATATATATATATATATATATATATATATATATATATATATATATATATATATATATATATGCAATGCATAAGAAAACTAAAAATATACATACATATACAGATCTATTGATATCCTGTATATACATATCTATGCATAATAAGAAATAATCAATTAATAAATGAATGAATTAATAAACAAACAAATAAACAAATATACACAGTATATAAACAGTTTTTTAAAGAAAGTAGTACCAACTATTGAAATGCTATGGAATGTCTGCAAAAATATAGTATCCTTCAGTTTGGATATTCATAGAGATAAATCAAGATAGGCAAGAGTGAAACAAAAGGATCCTACTTCATGAAACTATTCCCTTTCAGAATCTTCATTGGTATAATAAAGTGATGTGTTGATGGTGAATAATCCAACTATTAAAGATTTGCTGGTGACATTATTCTGATATCAGAATGAAAATTGTAAAGGACTAAAGAATTTGCTAAATCCTTTGCACAGAATGTAAAAAAGTGGTTGTCAAGATGAATAAATGCTTTACTATTAAAAGGGATAATGAATTTGTACTACACAGTTTAAGTATGAAACACACACACACACACAAATGAAAAGAAAATAAAGAAAAGAAAGAAAAGATAAGAAAAGAAAAGAAAAAAGACAAGACAAGACAAGACAAGACAAGAAAAGAAAAGAAGAAGAAAAGATGAAGAAAATAACCCTAGAAGACTTGAGTGAGCCATGGCAACATCAATAGTGGTTGTATCACTCAAACAACATATAGGGGCAACATGATTAACCCATTGCGTACGGGTGTCATGACATACATGACGTAGGAGCTTTGGCCTGACGACGGGCGTCATGACGTACACGACGTTCGGGGATTTTGGATCACTGTGCTATTTTATTTTGCTATGAAAAAGGAATGAGTGATGATGGCTACTACAGTCGTAATTACTATAATTACCGTAATATCGTGCAAGCTTAACGTCCAAAACCTAGATGGCACCACTTTTTCCTAGCACCAGCAGGAGAGAGAGCCTTGAATGGCACCCATCCACGGTCTCTAGCATGCACTGTCTCTATAGAGCGATGGCACACACTAAGTTGATGAACCCTTGCTCTAAAGTACCGCCGTTGAAGGATGTGCAGGCAGAACGAGAAGAGGAAGGTGACTCAATCCATACCCAGTGTCTAAAATGTGCTCCTGTGCCAATATG
>NW_028234403.1:12036207-12046207 GCF_977035675.1 Penaeus japonicus | reverse complement strand
TAGCTACCTTCATAGGAATCTGACTGTTAAATGGAAAATAATGAAAGCCTTGTACTCCTGTCAGTGACTCAGGGGCAGCTCATTAAAGACGAAATTAAGCCATAAGGACATGCAAACTAATTGAAGTCATGCTCAGGTGAAGACATGTACCAATTGTACAAATATTCCACAAGAACTTAAAGAATAATTATAATGTTTCTAAATATGTAATGTAGATCTTAGTGTGTAGAACCCAAAAATACAACTAAATTTATATTTCAGCATATCTAATTAGAGAAGATCGAACAAGATTGTTTGGTTCATTTCGATGCGAGATCTGAAGACATTTTTTTTTTTTAAATCTCTTTACCTTGCCTATGATATTATATTTATATCTTGCTCACGACAATTTAGATAAGGCACTGTGTCTTATCTTTTTTTTTATGGTGACTCTGCAACTGTGCAATCACGGTGTTTCTAGGTAACCCGAGTTATATTTAGTGTGTTTGCTCATTTGATAGTTCTGAAGTTATTCTTACTGCTTTTATCTCTCTATCACTTTGTGTTTTCTTGTATGAAAGTGTTTCTAATAAGATATATTTTGTAAGAGCAATTGATGATTATTTTTGCCTTTAATGTATTCTAAAGTTGCAGGAACGTGTTTTATAACTCGAATCAGCCTAAACTTATAAGTGCATATCGTCCATTATATCTAGCATTTCATATAAACTTCAATCTAACTTGAAGTGTAAATGACTATCATTTTCAACATCTCTATCAAGTAATTCATGAATATGGCAAATCCGAAAACACTCACGTGTGTTTGTTTACTTTCGTGTCGTTCGCAATTTAACATTTCCTAAAGGAATATACATTCAACTGTTTGTTTGTTGGACATCCCTACGTCAATTCTCACATTCATCAAGGTTCTCAATTCTCGCAAAAATCTGGGTGCCATATATGAGAAAAAATATATATCTTTTTTTAATTGAATTTGTGACCGCCTTTATATTGTGACGTAATGACAAATGATATCACAATAACATATACAATATACAGTTACAGATACAGAGGCAGAGTATTAAAAGATAAATCAAAATGAAAAGAGGTAGCACGGAATTGGGACACCACAAGGAATTAAGCATCATGATAAAAAAATGCAGATAACAGAACATAATTAAATTCTCCTCACGAGCGCAGACCGGATTAACGCATACATCCTTGCACGAACGACAACACTCGAACAGCTGATTGGTGTTTACTACCTGACGGCCGACCCGCCGGCCTTGAGCTGATACCATCATGGCCCACCACGAAATTACCCTTAATAAACAGTCCTTAACTGCTATTTTAGGACTAGCACTGTCCTTAGGCTTCTTCTGTGGGTATAAGTTCAAGTCGTGGAAAATCGAGTGGCTGAGAAGAAGGAGGGAGAGATTGCAGAGGAAGATTCAACAAACTCAAGCTGAGATTGATAATCTTCAGAAGCAATACTAGACTTTTTTCATCCTTATCCCCAAGGTGAGCGTGTTTATCATGAATATTTGATGATCTAGTCTGGAGTCATAAGTGGTTTTGTGTTGTTGAAGGAGACGTGTGTGTTACTCTAGTATACAGTAAGTGAATTTAATGTCTTTGTGCATGTTAGTCTCTGTATTTTTCCTTAGTTAAATATTTAATGAATTAAAAGAATAGTTGATGATAATGGAATATACATCTAACACTTAGGATGTAAAATCTGAGCTCAATCAAAAGGAAGACATTTCTTCATATTGGATTAACCAAGACATCAGGTACAGATAGAGGCTAATCTAGAGAGCTCTATCTCTAGAAGACCCCTATGTGCTTAGGACTGGTTACACCCGACCACTAAAATAGAATTCATTGCTTAAGTTCATCCAGTTTTAGATATATTCTGTGTTTTACTTTGGCTACTGTATTATAAATAGATTATAGTTTGATATATTACAAACAGACCTGGAATAATTAACTCTTGAAATTTATTACTGTATTCAGCTATATTCAAGGTTGTTAATTATATAATCTGTATATTTCAGAAGCTCCCTGGAAGTCATAACTAAAAACCTGTCATCATCATGGTTGAACCAGTTGTAATTGTACATGGAGGAGCATGGGCTGTACCTGAAAGGCTGTGGAGTGACAGTGTTGATGGGGTCAAGACTGCTGCTCTGCGTGGCTATGAGGTGGGGTAGATTATTGTATAGCTGACAATTCTGTTGGTGTTTCTTACATGAGCTTCTCTCTCTCTCTCTCTCTCTCTCTCTCTCTCTCTCTCTCTCTCTCTCTCTCTCTCTCTCTCTCTCTCTCTCTCTATATATATATATATATATATATATATACATATATATAATATGTATATATATATGTATATATATATATATATATATATATATATATTATATATATATGTATATATATTATATACATATATATATATATATATATATATATATATATATATATATATATATATATATATATATATATATATATATATATATATATATATATATATATATATACACATACACACACACACACACAAACACATATATATCCTTACAATAAAGAACAAAATTACATAAGTTGTTAGTTCCTAGCCTAAATATTTTTTTCCAAGAAATTATATAGTTATATCTAATTTACCAAAAACAGTTAGAACCAATTTTGTTATAGAGTCAATGGGCCATCACTTTGGATATGATGGCCCAGAGACAATTAACAGTCATTATAATTTTTTTAAAGTGATGATTAAATAGATAAAAATAGAATCTGGTCCCCTTAACTGTATCCTTTGCTATCATTAGATACTTAGGAAAGGAGGCTCAGCTGTTGATGTAGCAGAAGCTGCTGTAATTTCTCTTGAAGATAACCCAGTCTTTGATGCAGGTGACTATCACTTATTCTTTGTTGTGGAATATAGTGTGAAAATATTATATAGCTTTTCCCTGAATAAAATCCTACTTATGGTTCTTAATCTACTTCGTTCATGACCACTTATCTTGTGATGATATTAAAACCTATAGATAAAGAGTGTAAATTCTTTTAAGGCACCGGATCCGTTCTCACGTTTGACGAGCAGGTGGAAATGGATGCTATCATAATGAATGGCACGACCATGGAGGCGGGAGCAGTGGCCGCAATAAGAAACATCCCAAACCCTGTAAAGGTGGCTCGCCTCGTCATGGAGAAAACGCCCCATGTAATGCTGGCAGGTAATAGGAAATGTATTTCTGGTTAAATTTTCTTTATTTGTTATTATTCAGTATAAATGTGTAATGGTTCAAAATGTTTCCAAATATTGAATCTGTAGGAGTGGTTTTGTTTCTCTGTTTCTTAGTGTATGATATTGAAAAAGAAAAAAGAAATAATTTCTTATATCCTTAAAACCTTTAGAACATTGGGATAGACTGCATGATGAAAGTATCTATTATACACAATTCATTGAATGTTTTCAACAACAACAGGTGAAGGAGCTAATAAATTTGCCGCACAATATGGCATTAATGAAGTCGACAAAGACTTGCTCATCACCCCTTATGCCAAGGAAGAGCTAGCAGAATATAAGAAGTACACCAATGCTGTCTACTGCCTCTTCAATAAGACTGAGTAAGAACTCTGTTTGTAGTTAAAAGAAAAAGAATGTCATATTTTATATTATCAAGCATAAAAATGTCTATGCAGTCTTCAAACACATAAATTTGTCATTAAGAAATGTTCACATGATCACCAAAATGTATGGTCCTTTTGAATTATTTTGAAAGATGCCATAGAAGTGTAGATGTTAATAAATAATGAAAGATTCAGTTCAGATGAATACAAATAATGTAATAAATAAAAAGGGAAATGGCCATAGAAGTGTAGATGTTAATAAATAATGAAAGATTCAGTTCAGATGAATACAAATAATGTAATAAATAAAAAGGGAAATGTTTAGAAAAGACACTGATTTCCTCCATAGCAATGCAAAGCAAATGGGCCACGATACTGTTGGCTGTGCGGTGGTCGACCAGAAGGGACAGACAGCCTGTGCAACATCCACAGGCGGAATCACAGCAAAAATGCCAGGCCGTGTTGGAGACAGTCCCATAATTGGTGCTGGAGGATATGCTGATGATGAGGTACGTTCCGCTCTTTGAAATAGGAGTGTGATGATATGATTGTGATAGATTTCTATTTTCATGAGAAAGTCCAAAAAGACATGGGTGAAATCTGTGATGAGAAGGGGCAGATTTTCGATTACAGTTGTTAATTAGAATTTAATGTGTGGTTTATTTTCTTTCAATCATGAAATATGAGATTATACTTGATTTGTTTTGATCCATCTTATTCTGTTACACATTTGTTTATAAACCAGGCACCCCTGTAAGTGTAATGCCAGAGTAAATATGGAACTATAAGTTCTGTCAACTTAGAGTAACAAGAATAAAGAAAAATTTTATTTGATGTTCATTAACCCATTGGTCGCGGTATTAAAAAAATGTTTGTGCAGTAGGATGGCTGGTTTACATGTCTGACATGGTGCCATCCGTGTCTATGACCGACTCTGCCTTTGCAGCAAATCATGCCATCCACTGCTAATGGGTAAATAGTTCAAGTCTGAAGATTATTTTGATATTTCAACTAGGTTGGAGCAGTTTCAACCACAGGTTGTGGTGAAGCCATCATGAAGGCTTGTCTAGCCCGGCATGTTGCGACAGTTATGGGAACAGGTTAGTCATGTAATTCTTTATCTTGCTCTTGTTGAATTCTAATGATATAATGCATTAACTTGATGAAAAGAAATGTGTATGTTATGAGATTTTTATTTATTTTATTTTTTTTTTATTTATTTATTTATTTTTTTTTTTTTTATAAGACTATGGTTGTTACTTCCTCACAAAGTAGAAATTATTTAAATACATGTTATAAAGATAACATAGTTAACACTCTGCTGGACTTTCACATTCCTCACACCTTCATATTTCCTAACTTTATCCCTTCATTTTGTAGTAGCTCTTTATACATGTAAAAGAAGTATATTTTCTGTATTAGTGGCAGGTGTGATAGGCAAAGTGCAAAAAAATTATGATAATAATAATGATAATAATAGTAATAATAATAATAAGGATAAGGATGATAGTAATGGTTACAGTGATATTAGTAATACAGGCTAATGTTATGCATCTACCTCCTTTTCTGTGACAGTCATTTATAAATCCAAACAAGTCATTCCTAACATACACATGCATTACACATTGTAGCATACAGTATAGAAAGAGATTGCCATTTTTAATCCCATAAGAACTTTACATTTAAGAAGTCTATTTTGTAAACAGTAAACATTTTTAAGTCATTTTAAATAGAAGACGTCTTTTCATGGCTGACTACACCTCTTTGGTAACATGAGCACAGTGTCGTCTTGCAGTGTTACCAGGTCCTGCAAGTATTCAAGATCCACACTTGTAACCTGCTCTGCTATTGGTGTTCAATCCCAGTCTTTTGTGAAAACTTATGCAATGAACAAAGTATTTCTAATATCATTCAGTTCTCATTTGGTTATTCTGAACTGGTTTTGGAAAAGAATCAGCTTGAGTGTGTAGATAGCTGATGATTCCACAGTGGTTAAATGGTGACACTCTTTTTTCCAGATTTTTCAGACTGCACTAAAAAATCTGAGCTTCTCGTACAGTGAAGACGGAAGTCTTTTGAAAATTTTAGTCTCTGAGTCTAGTTACAGACCATATAGCCATGAAAGACTGAATATTTGAATATTCAAAGATATAGTGTTTGGCCTTCTTGTAAGGATGATAGGATTTTAATGACAGTGAGGCATACTATCCGTGCTCAAACACCCTATTGTGTATATATTTATATATATACCTCAAGTACATGCTCAAATATCAGCACAGACACAAAGATGTGCACATGCAAACACAATCTAATTGTTTGCGTATTCATTTCAGGCCAAGATGCCGTCTCAGCCATAAAGAACGGTTTGAATCACATGGAGTCTAGAATAAACGGCTTTGGTGGCGCCATTGCCGTGTCATGCAAAGGAGATGTTGGGATGCATTTTTCCACTCCACGCATGCCTTGGGCATATGTGCGGCTTGGCAAACTCCATTATGGTATTCACCCTGGCCAGCATATTATAGAGGATTTGTAGTACCAAATGGTTTGTTGTGGTAATGCAATGATATTATTTTATGTGCCGATAGTATGACTACAGGGAGCTTAGGGGTTCTCTAGAAAAAATAACCTAACATTCCATTTGAATTTTAATAAATAATTTTGAAGAATTTTTTTTTATCTACAGAAAAGTTTATTTTATTGTAATTTCTATAACTATTTCATCTGGAATTTATTTTACATGTTCAGACTTCAAAAATAAAAGCATTTCACAACAGTGAATGACTGTTTTGAGGGGTGAGTGGGTTTTTTTGTTTGTTTTTAATTTTATTGTGGTTTTAAAATATGTTTAAATTAAATTGCAAAAATTTTTAAAAAAAATTTAAGGGGGGGGGTTTTTAAAATTAAATTTTGGGGAAAGGGAAGTTTCAATGTGGGATTAAGATTAAAGGGTGTTGTGTTGGGGGTTTTTTGGGGGAAATATTTTATAAATAAAGCATATATAAAATTTGGGGGGTGGGGGTGGGGAGGGGGTTTGGGGTGGGGGGGGGTGGGGGAAGTTGTGGTGTTTTGGGTGTGTGTGGGGTGGGGGGGGGGGGGGGGGTGTGGGGGGGAGGGTTGGTGGGGGGGGTGGGGTGGGGGGATGTGGGGTTTGGGTGGGTGGGTGTGGGGGGGTGAGTGTGTGTGTGGTGTGTTGTGTGTGTGTGTGTGGTGTGTTTGTGGAGTGTGGGTGGGTGGGTTTTTGGGTGAGGGGTTTGGGGAGTGTGTGGTGGTGGAGGTGTGTGTGTGTGGGTGTGTGTTTGTGTGTGTGGGTGTGAGGGTGTGTGGGGGGGGGGGGGGGGGGGGGGGGGGGGTGAGTGGGTGGGGGTTGGGGGTGGGTGTTGGTGGGTTGAGGGGGTGGTGGGAGTGTGGGGGGGGGGGGGTGTTTGTGTGGTGTGAGTGGGTGTGGTGGTGTGAGTGTGTGTGTGTGTGTGGGAGTGTGTGTGTGAGTGTGTGTGTGTGGGTGGGTTTGGTGGGTGGTGGGTGTGTGTGTGTGTGAGTGTGTGTGTGAGGTGTGGGGAGTGGGTGGGGTTGTGAGGGGTGTTGGTGGGGGTGTGTGTGTGTGTGTGTGTGTGTGTGTGTGGGAGTGGTGTGGTGTGTTTTGTGTGGTGTGTGTGGGTGTGGGTGTGTGGTGAGTGTGGTGGGTTTGTGTGTGTGTGGTGTGAGGTGGGTGGGGGGTTAGTGGGTGTGTGTGTGTGTGTGATTGGGGGGGGTGTGTGTGTGGAGTGTGTGTGTGTGTGTGGTGTGAGGTGTGTTGGGGTGTGGGGGGGTGTGTGGTGTGGTGTGGTGTGTGTGTGTTGTGTGTGTGGTGTTTTGGGGTGGGTGTGTGGTGTGTGTGTGTGTGTGTGTGTGTGTGTGTCTGGTGTGTGTGTGTTTTTTGTGGGTGTGGGGGTGTCTGGGGTGTGTGTGTGTGTGTGCGTTGTGTGTGTGTGTGTGTGTGCACCGATGGTGTGTGTGTGTGTGTGTGAGTGTGTGTGTGTGTGTGTTAGTGTGTCTGTGTGTGGTGTGTGTGTGTGTGTGAGTGTGTCTGTGTCTGTGTGTGTGTGTGTGTGTGTGTGTGTAGTGTGCATGTGTGTGTATGTGTGTCTGTGCATGTGTGTTGTGCGTGTGTCTATGTGTGTGTGACTGTGTGTGTGTATAAGTGTGTGTGTGTGTGGTGTGCATGTGTGTGTGTATGAATGTGTGTGTGTGATTTTGTGTGTGTGTGTGTGTGAATGTGTGTGTGTGTGTGTGTGTGTGTGTGGTGTGTGTGTGTGAGTGTGTGTGTGTGTGGTGTGTGTGTGTGTGGTGTGTGTGTGTGTGACGTGTGTGTGTGTGTGAGTGTGTGTGTGTGCGAGAATTTGTGTGTGTGTGTGTGTGTGTGGGGTGGTTGTGTGTGTGTGTGTGTGTAGGAGTGTGTGTGTGTGTGTGTGTGCGTGTGTGTGTGTGTGAATGTGTGTGTGTGTGTGAGTGTGTGTGTGTGTGAGTGTGTGTGTGTGTGTGTGTGAGTGTGAGTGTATGTGTGTGTGAGTGAGTGTGTGTGTGTGAGTGTGTGTGTGTGTGAGTGTGTGTGTGTGTGTGTGTGTGAGTGTGTGTGTGTGAGTGTGTGTGTGTGTGTGAGTGTGTGTGTGTGTGTGAGTGTGTGTGTGTGTGAGTGTGTGTGTGTGTGTGTGAGTGTGTGTGTGTGTGTGAGTGTGTGTGTGTGTGTGTGTGTGTGTGTGTTTTGTGTTTATATGTTAATATATGTGTATATGTATATATATATAGATATATTTGTATATATATATATATATATGCATATATATATATATGTATATATATATATTTTTATATATATATATATTATATTATATATATATGTATATATATATATAGATATATATATTTATATATATATTATTATATATATATATATGTTATATATATATATATATATATATATATATATATATATATATATATACATATTTATACACACACACACACAACACACACACACACACACACACACATATATATATAATAATATATATAATATATATATATATATTATATACAGTTACAGATACAGAGGCAGAGTATTAAAAGATAAATCAAAATGAAAAGAGGTAGCACGGAATTGGGACACCACAAGGAATTAAGCATCATGATAAAAAAATGCAGATAACAGAACATAATTAAATTCTCCTCACGAGCGCAGACCGGATTAACGCATACATCCTTGCACGAACGACAACACTCGAACAGCTGATTGGTGTTTACTACCTGACGGCCGACCCGCCGGCCTTGAGCTGATACCATCATGGCCCACCACGAAATTACCCTTAATAAACAGTCCTTAACTGCTATTTTAGGACTGGCACTGTCCTTAGGCTTCTTCTGTGGGTATAAGTTCAAGTCGTGGAAAATCGAGTGGCTGAGAAGAAGGAGGGAGAGATTGCAGAGGAAGATTCAACAAACTCAAGCTGAGATTGATAATCTTCAGAAGCAATACTAGACTTTTTTTCATCCTTATCCCCAAGGTGAGCGTGTTTATCATGAATATTTGATGATCTAGTCTGGAGTCATAAGTGGTTTTGTGTTGTTGAAGCAGACGTGTGTGTTACTCTAGTATACAGTAAGTGAATTTAAAGTCTTTGTGCATGTTAGTCTCTGTATTTTTCCTTAGTTAAATATTTAATGAATTAAAAGAATAGTTGATGATAATGGAATATACATCTAACACATAGGATGTAAAATCTGAGCTCAATCAAAAGGAAGACATTTCTTCTTACTGGATTAACCAAGACATCAGGTACAGATAGAGGCTAATCTAGAGAGCTCTATCTCTAGAAGACCCCTATGTGCTTAGGACTGGTTACACCCGACCACTAAAATAGAATTCATTGCTTAAGTTCATCCAGTTTTAGATATATTCTGTGTTTTACTTTGGCTACTGTTTTATAAATAGATTATAGTTTGATATATTACAAACAGACCTGGATTAATTAACTCTTGAAATTTATTACTGTATTCAGCTATATTCAAGGTTGTTAATTATATAATCTGTATATTTCAGAAGCTCCCTGGAAGTCATAACTAAAAACCTGTCATCATCATGGTTGAACCAGTTGTAATTGTACATGGAGGAGCATGGGCTGTACCTGAAAGGCTGTGGAGTGACAGTGTTGATGGGGTCAAGACTGCTGCTCTGCGTGGCTATGAGGTGGGGTAGATTCATCTATAGCTGACAATTCTGTTGGTGTTTCTTACATGAGCTTCTCTCTCTCTCTCTCTCTCTCTCTATATATATATATAAATATAATATATATATAATATGTATATATATATATATGATATATATATATATTTTTATATATATATATAAATA
>NW_028234403.1:12023707-12026207 GCF_977035675.1 Penaeus japonicus | reverse complement strand
GTAGCGCAGGATTTAGATGGTACTCATCCTTCATCCTATTTCCTGGTGTGATATTTATTGAGTTTTAAAGATTCCATTGTTCATTTCACCAAAAATTCCGTCTGCTCAGTTGTACTCCAATCGCTGCCACTGCATTGAACGAACGAACGTTCATTATAAACACATACATATTTACATATGTTTACGAGTATGCATTTTTTTTTTTTTTGTACATATATGTGGACATTAACCGCATGTGCTCATGTTTGAGTTTCTTATATCAACACCTTTGCATTTTGTTTCCAGGTCTTCTGTGGGAGAAGAGATTCGGGAGGTAGTCGTCCGAGTCAGCATCTCAGCTTGTTTTCATAAGGATAAGCCAGATTTGCGGAGCAGATGCTACGCCGGGCTTGTATGCACTGAAGCGAGCCCGCCTGTGTCAGCGTGTGCTGACTCGTGAGAGAATGTGTCAACGAGTGTTGACTCGATCTGAGCTTGGTCCTTACCCAACGCAGTGCCCAGCTACGTCAGTAACCGCCAGGTGACAGTGGAAGCTCACGAGCTTGGACGGGGCTCGATCTGCCGACCACGGGGATGTGAAGTCGACACGCTACCAATGAGCTAACCAGACGGCTGCTTGTTTTCAGCTAAGTTTAAGTTTATATTCGTTTGTTGTTGTTGCTCTGTAACACCATTCACGAGATTCTGCTTGAATCCCCATACGCAACAGTAGAGTGTATCGGCTATTATGTTGTCGGGGTAGTGTCCCTAAAGTGATTGTACTTATCCATGATAGTAACGTACCTCGGCGTTATGTTGTCGGCGTAGTTTCCCTCGAGTGCTTGTATGCGTCAAACGTTTTCCAGGATAATTGGTTTACAACATTGATTTACAAGTATCTGTTGTATGTCTTTAGTACGTTGGTCTTACATGGACCTTCTTACCCATATGCTCATATACGTGGTTCCCTTGATCAGTTTCTTGTCCGCTCCCCTGCTACTGGCAATTAACAGGCGAGAGGGTTTAACCTTGCATATGCGGTCCAGCCTCCTCTCCCTCTTTCAGAGCTCCCAGAATGAAAGAAGGAGAGGTTGAGAAGACCCGTTTCTTGTTCGCTTAGTTAGCAAGTTGTTTGAGACGTTTTACCCTTCAGCGTATCATCTATTGGTTCTCGAGAATATTGGTTCTGGGGGCTGTTGTCGTATTCTCGAGAGACTTCTTGGCCACCATCTGTGTTCCCCGTTAGTGTTGTTATGGATGTCACAGATCTGTTGGTAGCTTTTATCCTCCATGTATTCCAAGCGATCCCAGGTTTTCGTTGCCATGTTGGAAATGCGGACATTGATGGGATCGAGATTATACTCCTAGTGCAGCTCTCTTATTGATGGGCGGGGGTTTGGCCACCTTATCCCTTTCACCCAGGGAATTGCCTTGTTTTAGATGGTTTGTATATTATACCAGGACGAAATTGCTATTGTGTTCAGAGGGACTGATGGGTATTCTAATATAGGTCGGACTAGGGCTTTATATAGTTTTAGTTTAAAAAGGGAAAAAAAAACCCCCAAAAAAAGGGTTTTTTTCCCAAATTTTTTTTGGGGGGTTTTTTTTTTAAAAACCTTTTTTTCCCCCGGAAAAATTAGGTTTTTTTGGGGGGTTTTTTTTTAATTTTGGGGTTTTTCCTGGGGGGGGGGTTTTTTTGGGGGGTTTTTAAAGGGTTTTTTTTGGAAAAAATTTTTTTAAAAAAACTTTTTTTTTTTAAAATTTTTTTTTTTTTTCCCCTTTTTAATATTTTTTTAAATTTTTTTTTTTTTTTTTAAAAAAAAAATTTTTTTAAAATTTTTTTTAATTTTTTTTTTAAATTTTTTTTTTTTTAAAAATTTTTTTTTTTTTTTTTTTTTTTTTAAAAAAAAACCCCCCTTTTTTTTTTTAAAAATATTTTTTTTTTTTATTTTTTTTTTTAAAATTTTTTTTTTTTTTTAAATTTTTTTTTAAAAAATTTTTCCCCTTTTTTAAAAATTTTTTTTTCCCCCCCAAAAACCCAAAAAAGGGGGAAAAAAACCCCCCCAAAAAATTTTTTTTTTTGGGGGGTTTTTTTTTTTTTTAAAAAATTTTTTTTTTTTTAAAATTTTAACCCAAAAATTTTTTTTTGGGTTTTTTTTAAAATAAAATTTTTTTTTTTTTTTTAAAAAAAATTTAAATTTAAAAAATTTAAAAATTTTTTTTTAAAAAATTTTTTAAAATTTAAAATTTTGTTTTTTAAAAAAAAAATTTTTTTAAAATTTTTTTTTTTTTTAAAATTTTAATTTTTAAAATTTTTTTTTTTTTTTTTTTGGGGGTTTGGGGGTTTTTGTTTTTTTTAAAAAAAATTTTTTTTTTTTTTTTTTTTTTAAAAATTTTAAATTTTTTTTTTTTTTTTTTTAAAAATTTTTTAATAATTTTTTTTTTTTTTTTTTTTTTTTTTTTAAAAAATTTTTGGGAAAATTTCTTTTAAAAAAAAATTTTTTGTTTTTTTTTTAAAGGT
>NW_028234403.1:12011207-12013707 GCF_977035675.1 Penaeus japonicus | reverse complement strand
TAATAATAATAATAATAATAACAGAAATTGTGAAGAAAAATCATGAGCAAACTCAACACAAATGAGACTTAATGATATGTAAAAATTCACATACAGTTTAGTTGACCTTTGAGTTGCATTCATTTTTTTTCCTAACAAGCCTTTCCTAACATGAAGCCGTTTCCTTCTTGGTTCTTATTTATTTTGGAAATATGTGACAGCACAACAGCGTATATCATTTATTATTACTCAACTTGAATGATTGGCAAATATTTGCTCTAGAGTTAATTGCGTTCTTAATTTCACACACACACACACACACACACACACACACACACACATACACACACACTGGTCCCTGGATACTTCCTTAAAGCGCTTTACCAAAGTGGAAGTCATAGCTTCAAAGTCTTCCATACCTTCCACATAATCTAGAATCTCTGGAAATGCACATAGGAAATTGACAGTACAATCTGTTACCTCTCAACTAATTACTAGACGATTTTTCTTTGCAAGAGTGAGCTTATAAGCAATGAATATGTAAAATGTGTGATATTTGGTTCTTTTTTTAAGTAGTTCATGACCAGCTGGTCGTAAACCATTTAGAGACGTGAGCAAGTTCTGCATTCATGATTTTACAAAGTACGTTTAGATCTTTCTTTTGAAGAACATTGGGGGCATACATGAAACTAAAAAAATGCACATGGTAAGAGTGAATGATACTGATTAAGGTTAAAAACAATGATTCTTGTATAGATCAATCATATCCTGTCTTACACAACTTTCGTTGAGGAAATGGCATTTTTCTGTCATATTCTATTGTCGGCACTTTGTTTCTCGAGCAATATTGAGGTAGATCTCGAAAGCCCATTGGACCATAAAAGACCATTAAACACATTAGTTGGGGAATATGGGGTTAACTAACTCAAATATTCTGAAATTAATCAACAGAGGGCTTATGAAATAACTTTTCATTAACATATGCAGTCGTTTTCTACACTTTCCACAAAGGTATAACTAAAACATACCATATAGTTTATATACCAGCGACTGGGGTCAGATTTCATGCATTTTTTATTCATATAATACCTAAGCAAATTTAGTAAATGGGTAGGAAATATACCGTTGCAATGATTGAAAATGCAAGTAAATTTAATGTTTCAAAATTCTATAGATACACCAGTGTCGCGGGGTATAAGGCTCCGTAGCCACAATATACTATAGTTAGTGGGTTCCTGTCAAATTAATTTCTATGAATTGGTAGCGTGTAGAAATCAATTGACATCCCTGGATTAGTTCTTAGTAAATAAATAAGCTGCCATATGAAAAAAATAGGATACTGTGAAAAATAAATCTTCATGAATATTCTTCAGTATTGTATAAAGTATAATATATGAAGACTGGTTCATATTTATAATTAAAAATAAAGAATCATGTCCAGCTCCTATGAAAAACAAATACCGTCAGGAAACAGAACTTAACTTGTATTATTATGGTGATGTGACGCTTCGATGGGCTGAGTCTTCCATCGGCCGGCTAATTTTAAAAAATCACACAGGAGGATAGCGAAACACCGTTGTCTGGCTGAGAATGGATCTATTTCCCGCTCGACGCGGCTTATATTTATAACTTTCGTGACGTCGTCGAACATCGACGTGGCTTATGTATAAAATATATACATAAATAAATAAATACACACACACACACGCACACACACACACACACACACACATATATATATATATATATATATATATATATATATATATATATATATATATATATATTTTTTTCAATCTTTGATTCAATCCATCATGCCAGAGTATCAAAAGATTTAAGTAGGTTGATCGACACGCTCAAACCTGCTCCGTAACATTTGAGAAAAGTAATGGTCTTTGTGCACGCACCCTATGATCATTTTAAGTGCAAAGTCAGATGTTCTATGTAGCTCAGTGGTATCGAGCATATAATAACTTAATGGGTCTTAAGTTTTAATGAATGTAAAAAGTAAATTAAAAGTATAAAAATTTGTTCTAATATCATTTTTAATTTTTTTTTTCAGTATGCAAGTTTTTTTTCTTCATTCTTTTTCACAAGCAATGTAATAAATAAATAAATAAATAAATAAATAAATAAAAAATAAAACAAAATAAAAAAATATATGGTCGTTTTCATGAGCAATGAAATAATATGTCAAAATTATATTGTACATTATAACACCAGACTTTGAGGGAGGGGGAATAAGGAATATAACAAAAACCATTGATTCGGGGTAGAAATGAAACTCAAATTCGTTTGAAACACATAAACAATTATCACAAATACCTTACTTTCTCTGAAAAAAACTACACTGCGCATTTGTAACAAGAATATACGAACGCTTTTGGGGAATGGATTTTTTTTTTTAGCAATTCGATTCATCACCACAATATATTTCAATAGTCCGTGCCTTACTAATGTACTCTTGCCTTATCCCTGAACCTTGGTTACCAATGAGAGCAGATCTAGTGCAGTGAGGCAT
>NW_028234403.1:11983707-11988707 GCF_977035675.1 Penaeus japonicus | reverse complement strand
TAACGTCAACTATAACTACTACATAAGAAGACCAAGAGCCTCATTCCTAATAATACTTCTCCCAAGGCCAAAGGACACCAGAGTAACAAGCCCAGCAACTATCCCTCTTTACTCCATCCTCCAAGCTCTGAATACGACACACATTGACTTTCTTTCACTAGACGTGGAAGGAAAGGAACTGAAGGTAAGGCAAGACGGTCCCATCGTGTACCTTAGGTTAGAAATCGGTGTGAGGATAGACTCGTGTAGGTCTAACTAGTTCTAATACTATCTGACTATCTCTCTGATGATCTTTTGTACTTTGTACTATGAGGAGGAGGTTGTTAGAAGAAGAGTTAACCATGTTCTGAAATCTATTGACAGGTTCTAACTATGTTCTGAAATCTATTGATAGGTTCTAGCCATGTTCTGAAATCTATTGACAGGTTCTAGCCATGTTCTGAAATCTATTGATAGGTTCTAACCATATTCTGAAATCTATTAACAGGTCCTAACCATGTTCTGAATATATCGACAGGTTCTAACTATGTTCTGAAATCTATTGACAGGTTCTAACCATTTTCTGAAATCTATTGACAGGTTCTAACTATGTTCTGAAATCTATTGACAGGTTCTAACCATTTTCTGAAATCTATTGACAGGTTCTAGCCATGTTCTGAAATCTATTGACAGGTTCTAACCATGTTCTGAAATCTATTGACAGGTTCTAACTATGTTCTGAAATCTATTGACAGGTTCTAACCATTTTCTGAAATCTATTGACAGGTTCTAGCCATGTTCTGAAATCTATTGATAGGTTCTAACCATATTCTGAAATCTATTAACAGGTCCTAACCATGTTCTGAAATCTATCGACAGGTTCTAACCATGTTCTAAAATCTATTGACAGGTTCTAACCATGTTCTGAAATCTATTGACAGGTTCTAACCATGTTCTGAAATCTATTGACAGGTTCTAACCATGTTCTAAAATCTATTGACAGGTTCTAACCATGTTCTGAAATCTATTGACAGGTTCTAACCATGTTCTGAAATCTATTGACAGGTTCTAACCATGTTCTAAAATCTATTGACAGGTTCTAACCATGTTCTGAAATCTATTGACAGGTTCTAACCATATTCTGAAATCTATCGACAGGTTCTAGCCATGTTCTGAAATCTATCGACAGGTTCTAACCATGTTCTGAAATCTAACGACAGGTTCTAACAAATACTCTGAAATCTATTAACAGGTTCTAATCATGTTCTGAAATCTACTGACAGGTTCTAACCATGTTCTGAAATCTACTGACAGGTTCTAACCATGTTCTGAAATCTATTGACAGGATCTAACCATATTCTGAAATCTAACGACAGGTTCTAACCATGTTCTGAAATCTAACGACAGGTTCTAACCATGTTCTGAAATCTATTAACAGGTTCTAACCATGTTCTGAAATCTAACGACAGGTTCTAACCATGTTCTGAAATCTATTAACAGGTTCTAACCATGTTCTGAAATCTATCGACAGGTTCTGAACACGATTCCATGGGACAAGGTGAAGGTACGCTTAATGTGCGTGAAGGCAGACCGCACTCCAGGAGGGCCTGTTTTTCTTTCACAGTATATGGAAGAACAAGGGTATGCTTCCCTCGGCGTCACAGAAAATGATATCTGGTTTGCGTTTTTATGAAGTTGTGATAGTAATGTTATTATCATTTTTTGTTTTATGTGTTCGGTGTTTTATGTGTTGTGTCAGAAAATGTTTTTGTTATGGGAATTTCAAGAAAAATAAAGTAAGATAAGGAAAGAAAGCTGCATCTGACTATCCTTCATGGGGAATGATTACTAAATGTATGAGAGATAAGCAAGAAAAGGATGGATCGTTTTATACGTGGTAATAGTGTCAGTATCTATATCTATCTATCCATCTAACTATCTCTCTCTCTCTCTCTCTCTCTCTCTCTCTCTCTCTCTCTCTCTCTCTCTCTCTCTCTCTCTCTCTCTCTCTCTATATATATATATTATATATATATATATATACATATATATGTATATATATATATATATATATATATATATATATATATATATAATATATAATATATATATATATATATATATATATATATATATATATATATATATATATATATATATATATATATATATATATATATATATATACATATATATGTATATATATATTTATATATATAAATATATATATTATATATATATATATACATATATACACATATATTGGATAGTTATAAGGTTGAAGATCGTGAAGCATCCAAAGGGATGCCTTGAAAAAGAATACTAAAGCTTACCCGTAAAAGGAAAATTAATTCAAAGAAAACGTTATAAGTTTCATGGGTAACTATTGAATTTTATATTCAGAAGAGGAGACGCAAGGATATGAATAGGACATAAAAAAAGAACATTATGTTCATACATCTTAACATATACATAAATACATATAAATATATATATACGTAAATACATACATACATACATACATACACACACACACACACACACACACACACACACACACACACACACACACATATATATATATATATATATATATATATATATATATATATATATATATATATATATATTGTTACACCGGCCGCCTCGTCTATCTGCCACCAACACGAGGCAGGCTAGGCAGACGGCGTGCTAAACACAGGGTCGTGAACACAGAACAGCTCCAAGAGGCACCGAACACCACAGCGTCCCAGTACACCACGAGGGGCCACACCACGTGGCAAGGCAGGGCACGAAATAAACACACAATAACCGTCTTTCCTTTATTTCCACTAGTTCTTTACCCGTACACTTTCTATAGGCACCATACAGGGGGGTAAGCAGCACATCACACTGCACAATACAGCTATAATAACAGGGCAACAAAGTATATCAGGTCACAAGGGGCACACGCGAGGTCTTCCCAGGGGCAGCAGCTAACTGCGTCTGTCCTGGCCTCGTTCCTTCCGCGCCGCTTGCCCAGACATTACGTCATGTTTGTCCAGCTTACATCAGTTTATTAGTAACACATGTTTCGCACAGAGACAAAGACCCACTGGCGTAGCACTATCCCCCCCTATCAAGCAGACGACCCGTCTGCTCTGACATACCTAAACATGAAATAAACAACAGGAAACATAAAGAAAATCATTCCTCAAAAACAAATAAAATTCTTTCAAAACAAAAGAAAACGTAATGGTAACTTAGTTCTCAGAAACAACATAAAAATCTTTCATCCAGCCCGGCTTTCTTCGCTCTTGCCGGGGTTGCCGCAGTGGTGTGGGCAGCGGTTCTGTCGCATCGCCCTCACCGTCCAAATGCTTGTCCTCATCTTGGTCAGCATCTGTCACGTCCTCATCCTTGGCTCCAACAAGACTCCATCCGACTGCTATTCCGTCAGCCAGCTGCAGGTTTTCAATGGGCTCCACCATGCTTCCACTCCATGCATCTCTCTCGACAGTTGACACCGGATCCTAGACTCTGTCCTGGGGGCAAGGTGCAGTCGCTCAGCCGTAACTACCTCTGCACAGCCAACCTCCGGAAACAAGGACACATCTTCACCGTGCACCCTCACCAGCTTCCGTCCAAGGTCGACACACGCCTTACTCTGCGTCAGGTAGTCAAGGCCCAGCAAGCATGGCTCGTCCGATACGAGCCTCCACTTGCCCCTTGAGCTGCACACAATGCCCCATGACACCACACAGTCTCTGTGGTGCGTCTGGAAGTCGCGTAGTGGCCAACATATCAGGCCGCACTAGGGTCTTCTCAGCCCCAGTGTCCACTGTCAGGCGGCATGGCTTCCCATCTACTGAGCCTCCACCTGCAAGCTGGTTGTCGACGGCAGCTACTCAAGTCGGGGTCCAGGAACCGAGGACGGCTGGGTTTCGGCCCCCTTCTCCAGCCTGTCCGAGTTTTCTGACTGCACCACATCCTTAGCCTTAGGGCAGGCACTCGGGTGGTGACCAGACCTGCCACAGTCCTTATAACACTTCTGGAAGGCATCAGAATCCAGCCGGTTGAGGGGACGCATTCTCCGCTCCGTCGGACATCGACTGCGTCTGTCCCCTTCCTCGCCACAGCCCCAACACGAGCCGTGGAATCTGTACGGGCTCACCCTCCTCGACACTGCCTTCATTTTCACTTTCCGGCCCCAGAGATCACGGCGGTTCTGGGCGGCTGGCTCTAGGCCACTGGTTCCCTTCAGGAAGGCCTCGAACTTCAAGGCCCTCGCCAGCGCCACCTGCAGGTCCTCAGGGTGTGCCTGCTTGACGTAGATTTGCAGCTGCTGGTCCTGCAAAGCGTCAACAAAGAAATCGCAGGCCAGTACCACGATCATCTCTTCTGCAGCCGTAGGGTACGACCTCCTTACCAGCGCCTCCACGTCCTGCGCCAGCTGGGATAGGGTCTCTCCACGCTCACGAGTCCGCTTTTTCAAGCGGGCCCGATATACCTCGGCCTGGTGTTGATGGCCGAAACGGCGTTTTAAAGCCTCCGCCACGCTGGTGTAAGAGGCGTGTTGAGGCGGCGGCAGATGGCTCAACACTTCCACCGCGGGACCCCGTAGCGCTGTTACCAGCTGCAGTGCCTTTTCTTCTTGGCTCCAGCCCTGGGCAGATGCCAGCATTTCAAATTGGGCGACATATGCCTCCCAGGCCACCTTCCCGTCGTACTCAGCTGGCTTACGCCTCACAGAATGTCTGGAGGCCGATGGGCTGTGGGGTGGAGAACGCGTGCCGTGAACTAACACGGCCGGAGGGGAGGGAGGGGGTGAGGGAGGCAACGAGGCGGGTTGACCGGGTCCGAGTTTGCCGCCACCTGTACCCAAGGGCGCGGTTCCGATGGGTCCCCAGCCTCCTGCAGCGGCCACCGGCTCCGACACGACGCTGCGAGGCCCGGGGGTTCCCTGCCACGGACCCCAGGCAGACCCCAGTAAATCTGACACTCTGGCATCTGTTGCCAGAACCTCGTCTGCCTTCTCCGCG
>NW_028234403.1:11973707-11976207 GCF_977035675.1 Penaeus japonicus | reverse complement strand
TCGTAAATTAACCTGTACAAATCATTTGATACTGAAACGGTATTTAATAAAAACAACATTTTTTTAAATATTTTTTTACGCAGTGTATGTTGCACTCACACACACATGCAATTCAAGCATTTATTCAATGATTCACCCAACAAAGCATGATTTTTAAACGAAAAAAGAAAAAAAGAAGAAGAAAAATAAACATTCCCTCCAACTTTCTTTTACATGAACGCTGTAAAAGATCGGTTTGTCTCTCTGAATACATAGAATGCACGCGCGTGTGTCTGTGTGTGCTAGTTTATGAGTGTCTATGTGCATGTATATGTGCATTTATATATGCTTGTATTTGAATTCGGGCATTTATAGTATATATCTGTATGTATATAATTTATCCATTTTTTTGTCTATTCCAACTATCTGACCCCCACACACACACACACACACACACACACACAAACACACACACACACACACACATCCACACACAGACTAACACACACAGACGTCATAGAATAAAACCTTAATTTAAGAGAATTCAAGAGAATCATGATAAAAAATAAACAACTCTTTTTGTAGCAGTATCAACAAAGTTAATGAATATGGGAGAAGCGAATGATGAAAGTTAGAAGTTAAATTGAAATCTGTTGCAGAAAAAGAGATATTCTTCAGCGCCATGACTGTGGGATATGGCTGTTGGATTTCGTTATATGTGTATGCAACGTGTTTATGTGTTTATGTTTATGTGTATGTGTGTTTATATGTGTGTAGGTGTGTGCGCGTTCGCGGGTTCTCTCTCTCTCTCTCTCTCTCTCTCTGTCTCTGTCTCTGTCTCTGTCTCTGTCTCTGTCTCTGTCTCTGTCTCTCTCTCTCTCTCTCCATCTCTCTCTCTCTATGCGTGTGTGTGAGTATGTGTGTTTGTGCTTGTATCTGTGTGTATCTATATGTCTGCTCCTTTACAAAACCACACACACACACAGAGGAAGACAAACCGACAGAGAGAGAGAGAGAGAGAGAGAGAGAGAGAGAGAGAGAGAGAGAGAGAGAGAGAGAGAGAGAGAGAGAGAGAGAGAGAGAGAGAGAGAGAGAGAGAAAAACGTAACTGGTGAATGACTAAATACATACTGCACATACAAATTTTACCTCCCTGACCGAGACTCGATCCCGGGTCGTCAGAGTGACAATCCCGGGATCAAGTCCCGGTCAGGGAGGTAAAATTTGTATTTCTATATCAAATGCGTTACTGCATTCTACCATCTTTCTCATACATACTGCACATGCATACATATAGATATAGATACAAACATACACCTGAGTCTCTTTCAGCTCGGAGTTTCAATATGGATATTTCAACTATTGAATTGATAGCAATGACAAAGCAAAAGCAAAAGCAAAAACAAACAAACAAAAAAAATGAAAAAACAAAAACAAAAACAACGAAAGATGGAAAGAAAAGAAGAGAAAAAAGAGAAATAACAAAAAATAAATTATAGAATACAACATTCTGGCCACGCGTGATGTATAATTATCTTAGAAATTTCCGCCTCTAGAAAATTCCACTTGTATTATTAACAGAAACGATGCCGTTCAGAATTATGGCATTCCCCTCTTAGAACTAGATAAGAAGCCTAAAACAATAACCCATGTCTCTCTCCTTTCTAAAGCTTCCATTCCACCCACTCCCCCATTTTTCCCCTCAGAGTGGAAAATCATTATGAGGGGAGCGCTGGATTTTTTTTTTTTTTTTTTTTTTTTCAAACCGGCCTCATTGGGTCTGATCTTAACTTTTCTTCTCCGAAGCTCATCCATCATAAGAGAAAAACTCGAAGCGATGCTCATGTGTGTGGCAAGCTGACGCAGCCCCTCCCTCCCTCCCTCCCTCCCCCTCCCCACCCCCACTTTCTCTCCTCCTCTTCTCCCCCTCCCTTGACTCTCTCTCCGTCTCCCTTACCACTTGTCTTGCCTTCCTCCCACCCACCCACCCATCCATCCCTTTCCTATTCTTCCTCTACCCCCCCCCCCTCTCCCTCCCTCCGCATCCCTCCCCCCATCATCCCTTTCCTCCATTCCCATTCCCTCTCCCTCCCCCCTCCCCCCGTCTTTCCATCCTCCTCCCTCCAGCTCCTTTCCTACCTCTCCACCCTCACCCCTCTCCCTTACTCCTTATCTTCAACTCCCCCCCCACACACACCACCCCCCCTCCCTCTCTCTGCCCCACCCCTCCTCCCTCCGATCTGTCTCTCCCTCTCCCTTTTTCATGGGTGACCCCTTCCCGACAGGCCGAGGGGAAGGAGACACAAAAAAGGGGAAATGGCAATCTGAAAAAGTCGAAAATGGGAATAACGATCAACAGTTTTTGGTGTTCTTTATCACTACCATAGAGAAGAGAGAGAGAGAGAGAGAAAAAAAAGGAGAGAGAAAGTAGAGATAGGGGAGAGGGATGAGAAAGAGAGAGAGAAAGAAAAAGGAGAGAGAAAGTAGAGATAGAGGAGAGGGATGAGAAAGAGAGAGTGTG
>NW_028234403.1:11957275-11959775 GCF_977035675.1 Penaeus japonicus | reverse complement strand
ACCGGTGCCAGAAAATGATCGTTCCCCGACCTGTAAACTCCTTCTGATTCACAAAATGCGTGTTGTCCGTCTTAACTTTCGTAGGATAGTTATTGACGAATGGAAAAGTGTAATATTGAACGATTGAGTTAATATTCCATTGTGATGCAGAGAGGCTAGGGAAGTTGAGAGGTTGCTTACATATGAATCGTCTTGACTGCCTTCACGTGCAAGTGATTGTCATTAGACATGATTTGTGGTTGCTTCATTGGAGCTTTGGCTAGGGGGATTTTCTGTGCTTCCCAAGAACTTCACGATGAATAGAGAATGAAGTTCTTCAAGACCGCAGCTACTACAAGTTTTCCATGCAAGAGGATTCCTAAATGCCATAAGTCAAAGAAAGTCATTCAATAGTCGACAGGCCAGGAATTCTCCAGACCTAAATTCCATAGAGGAACTTTGGTCTTACATTGATGGTAAACTCGAAAAGGACACCTCTTCAATGCCGCGTCTTTTTCGAATCCTTCAGAGACTTTTGGGCGTGCCAAATTGACCTGGAAGACTGTAGAAAATTTACTGACTCCATAACTGATCATATACAAGCTGTTTTCAGGGGACGTGGGGTTCACGCAGTTTACAAATATAAAGAAGTATATTTTTAAAACCCATTCCGAACGCTTCTTGCGGGTACAGTTTTAATACTGCCGTCATTAGAAGAGACACATTCTTCAGAATGAGAGAGTTAGTGGAGAACGAAAGAGAGAGAGAGAAATAGAAAGAGAAAGAGAGAGAGAGAGAGAGAGAGAGAGAGAGAGAGAGAGAGAGAGAGAGAGAGAGAGAGAGAGAGAGAGAGAGAGAGAGAGAGAGAGAGATAAAGAGAAATAGAAAGAGAAAGAGAAAGAGAGAGAGAGAAAGAGAAAGAGAGAAAGAAAGAGAGAGAAAGGAATCAACCTTAGATATATTGTTGTAAGTGTTTGTTCCTTTACCTGAACTGGCCAATAGTACCTAATCCAGCCAAACCCATCCTAACGGAATTAAGCCAAAGCCAATCTAACCTAACCTAACCCAATCCAACCTAACCTAACCTATCTTCGTGAATTTAGTACATCGTGAATCCACCATGGCTTCTAACCGTTCAGAGGAAGTTGATCTTTATCCCCTTTTCTCCCTCGTTCAAAGGAAATAAAAAAATATCGTTTGTATCTTTTTTCCTCCTTGTGTTCCAGCTGCTCCTTGCCCATCACTCACTCGCGAGCAACAAGCTGGCCTTCGGCGCTACCATCTGTCTCTCAGCGCTGGGCCACCTCAAGCTCTCCCTCTACCACTCTTTCTTCTCTTTTTATTTTCTTCTTCTTCTTCTTTCTTCAATTCTTCTCTTCCTTCATTCCTTCTGATGTTCCACTTTTTTTTCCCTATTTCTTCTCTTTTATTTTCGTCTTTTTCCTCTTCTTATTCTTCTCTTTATTCTCTTATGTTCCATTTTCTCTTCCTCTTTCTTCTTCTTTTCTTTTCGTCTTATTCCTCCACTTATTCTTCTCTTTCTTCCGTCCTGCTGATGTTCCACTTCCTCTTCCTATTCTTCTCTTTTTCTTTATTTCTAATCCTTATCTTTCTTCCCTCCTTCTGATGTTCCACTTCCTCTTCCACTTTCTTCTCTTTTCCTTTTCTCCTTCCTCCTCTTATTCTTCTCTTTCTCGCATCTTCCCGAACCTCCACCTCCTCCATTTTCAGGTCTTTCGTATATCCATCTGACTCAGCACCAGGGCTGAGTTAGATGCAATACTTCTCCTCCTCTTCCTCTTCCTCTTCCTCCGCCTCCACCACCTTCCCCACCTCCTTCCCTTCTTCCACCTCCTCCCTTTTTTTCCATTTCTACTCATCCACCTCCTTAAATCTCATCTCGTTTCCCTTTTTTTTTCCTCCTCTTTCTCTCCCACCTCCTGTTTTCACTCCCCATCCACCTAAACCTGCTCTTCCTTCCTCTCTCCCTCCACCTCCTCCTCTTCCTCCTCGTTGCCCCCGTTTCCCCTCCACGTCTTCCACCTCCTGTCGCCACTGACTGCTCTTTCGTCACCATCTGCAGAAGTACCGGCCAAGAACGTCGACTTCGAAGCACTGTCCTAGATCAATAGGGTTTCCTCCACTTCCTCCTCCCTCTCCTATTCTTCTTCCAGCTCCCCCCTCCTATTCTTCTTCCTCCATCTCCTCCTATTCTTCTTCCAGCTCCTCCTCCTCTTCTTCTTCCTCCATCTCCTCCTCTTCTTCCTCCATCTCCTCCTCCTCTTCTTCTTCCTCCATCTCCTCCTCCTCCTCTTCTTCTTCCTTCTCCTCCTCCTCCCCCTCCACCTCCTATTCTTCTTCCTCCATCTCCTCCTCTTCTTCCTCCATCTCCTCCTCCTCTTCTTCTTCCTCCATCTCCTCCTCCTCCTCTTCTTCTTCCTTCTCCTCCTCCTCCCCCTCCACCTCCTATTCTTCTTCCTCCATCTCCTCTTCCTCTTCCTTCTCCTCCTCCTGCCCTCCC
>NW_028234403.1:11947275-11949775 GCF_977035675.1 Penaeus japonicus | reverse complement strand
ATATAAATATATATGTATATATATACATACATATATATATATATATATGTATATATATATATATATATATATATATATATATATTTATATTCATATACACGCATATTAGACGCTAATGATATTTAAGATCCTCACAACAAGATGTATCGCAAGAAGTGTCTGAAGATAAGATTCTCCAAGCGGAACATGGGTGTTCCCTAGTGATGCCAAGCTTCGAGGAGAGGAAGAGAAGGAAAGAGAGGAGGAGGAGGAGGAGGAGGAGATGGAGGAGGAGGAGGATAAGCGGAAGGGGGGTGGAGAAAAGGGGGTAGGAGGGGGAGGAGGAGGGAGAGGAAAGGAGGATAGGCATAAGGGGGGTGGAGGACGGGGGGAAGGAGGGGGAGGGGGAGAGATGAGGGGGAGGAGGGTAAGAGGAAAGTGGGAAGGAGAGGGATGAGGAATAGGAGGATGAGGAAGGGGATAAAAGGGTGAAGAAGGAGGAGGTGGGGGAGGAGGAAGAGGATAGAGAGCGGAGGGATGGGGACGAGAAAGAAGGGAGAAGGAAGAGGAGGAGGAAGAGAGGATAAGGGAGGAGGAGGTAGAAGGAGGTGGAAGAGGAGGAGGAAAGGTGGGAGGAGATGAAGCAGGAGGAGGAAAGGAGGAAGGAAGTGAAGGAGAAGGAAGAAGAGGAGGAGGAACGGGAGAAGGAGGAGGAAAAAAGGGGAAGGAAGGTGGAGGAGGAGAAAAAGGAAGAGGAGGCGAAGAAAAAGGAGGAAAGGGGGGAGAGGAGGCAAAGGAAGAGAAGGAAAGGGGGAGGAGGAAGGGGAGGGAAAAGGGGGAAGGAGGAGGAGGAGAAGGAGGAGAGGAGGAGAAGGAGGAGAGGAGGAGGAGAAGGAGGAGAGGAGGAGGAGGAGGAGAGGAGGAGGAGAAGGAGGAGATGGAGGAAAAAGAGGAGGAAGAAAAGTAGGAAAAGTAGAGGAGGATGTGGAGATGGAGCGGAAGAAGCTGAATAGTAAAGAAGAGAAGGAAGAGGAGGAGGGGGAAGAGGAGGAGGTGGACGAAGGGGAGAAAGAGGAAGAGGAGGAAGAGGAAGAGGAAGAAGAGGAAGAGGAAGAGGAAGAGTAAGAGGAAGAGGAAGAAAAGGAGGAGGAATAGGAAGAGGAAGAGGAGGAGGAGTAGGAGGAGGAGGAAGAGCAAGAGTAAGAGGAGGAGGGGGAGGAGAAGGAAAAGGAATGGGAGGAAAACAGCAAGATTATTAGCATTTCAGATCATCTGTAACTCTTCCTCTCTCTCTCTCTCCTTTCGCTCCACCCACTCGCTCTACCCCCTCCCCCCTACCCTACAATCATTCCCCTTCCCCTACCCTCTACCCTTCCATACCCCACCCCCTAGCTGTTACCCCATCCCTTACATCAACCCCCACCCCCTCCCCCTCCCCCTCCTCCTATACCTACCCTGCATCCAAAACCTCCTCATCCCCCCTACCCCTTATCCCCTTCCTACCCCTACCCCCTCCCCTACATCCCTTGCCCCCCCCCTGTCCCCTCCCTTACCCCTACCCCCTCCATACAACCCTTCACCTTGCCCCTATCCCCCAATCCCCCCTCCATACATCCTACCCCTTCCCCTTCCTCCTACCCAACCCCTACCCCCCTTCATAAATCCCACCCCTTCCCCCTCCCCATCCCCCTCCCCCTCCATACACCCCTTCCCCCTCCCTAATCCCTTCCCCCCTCTCCCTTCCCCCCCTCCTATTCTCGCAAACTCCCACACGTTACAATTTGCGCCTATTGTTGAAGAGCTTCGGGGTGGGCGGGTGGGCGGGTGGGCGGGCGGGCGTGGGTAGTTGAGGGAAGATTCATCTGCCAAAGGGTTCAGACGTAGCGGATTTCTCTCTTTGACATTTCGCCCACTTGTTCTTGTTCTTGTTCTCATTGTTTTGTTTTGTTTTTCTGTTTTTTTTTCTGGTACTTTTTTTTCTTGATTATGTTTTTTTTCTCGGTCTGTTTTTTTCTTTTTGTTGTTGTTTTTTTGTTTGTTTTTTTGGTTTTCTTTGTTTTTCTTGTTCTTGTTATTGGTTTTCTCGATCCTGCTTTTTTGCTTTTTTGTTTATGTTTGTTTTTTGTTGGTCTGTTTTTATTTTTGTTGCTTTTTTATTCTTTTGTTTTTTCTTTGTTATTCGTGTTCTTGTCATTGGTCTTCTCGATCCTGCATTTTTTTGTTCCTGTTTTTGCTCATCTTGTTCTTTTTTTTTTTCTTGTTCTTGGCATTCTACTTTTTTGTTTTTGTTCTTGTTTTTTTGTTCTTCTTACTCTTGTTCTTCTTGTTATTGTTCGTTTCTTCTTATTATTATTGTTCTTTTGTTCGTCCTATACTTATCATTATGATTACTGCAACTCTTATCACTATCATTATCATTATCATCATTTTATAATATTATCTTCATCCTCATTATTTTTATCATTATCATTATTGTTATCAATATTGTCATAATCATAATTATTACCATCGTCATCAACAT
>NW_028234403.1:11924775-11927275 GCF_977035675.1 Penaeus japonicus | reverse complement strand
GAGGGGGAGCGGAGGTCCATTCCACCCTACCTCACTGTCAATCATGTTTTTTTTTTTTATGTATGTATGTGAAATGGGTAAGGCGAGTGAAAACACTGATTTCATCTACTGTTTTTTTTCTCTGAAGTTTTGATGATTCATGATTATTACTTGTCAAAGAAAACGTATATATTTATATATATATATATATATATGTTTATATATATATATATTTTTTTATATATATATATATTTTTTTTTTTTTTTTTTTTTTTTTTTTTTTTCTTTTTTTTCTTTTTAACTTTTTTTTTCTTTCTTTCTTTTTCCTTTTATGGAGGCTCTTTTTAGACTTGTAAACTTGAATATAGAGTTAAGGAGATATTAATGGCAACCGCTTAACCTTACACACCCACCCACACCCACCCACATACCCACACACCCACACACACAACAGATTTTACCGTGTTGTGTTCTAAGAGGGTAGGGGTAGGGGTGGGGGTGGGTAGGAGGGTTAGCACTCCCAATGGGAAACTTTAACATTTAATAAACATTCCCTAAACATTTCCGAGCAAGCTGTAGCACTCTGTTATAGTCAGAAGATCTAAGGTCCCGCAGTTTCAATAAGGAAAAAGGTATACATAGACATAGATATAGAAATATAAAATAGATTACATGCACACATAATTTGACCCGACACTTTGTTACCATTTTAGCACAATTATAGTTGCATTGTTGCCCAAATGATTCACATAGTTTTGCATATCGTGTATTATGCTGTTGTTGGGCTGCAACTTATCACATTATAGGGGGGGGGGGGGCTGGCAGACCACACACCCATACCCTTGAACCCGCGCCATCCACTGGTAATGATCTCTTTTTAGAATTATACATTTGCGTTTTGGAAATGTTCTGGTACTATTTTTCATCATCGTTATTATCATTTATCATCATTATTGTTATTATTTTCATTTTTATCATCATTGTTAGCATTACTATCATTATTATCATTATCATTTTCATCACTATCCTTGCTGTTTTTTCATTCTTAACAATGTGCTATTATGATGATGATGATTATTGTAATTATCATTATCATTATTATCCTCATCTTTTTTATTACCATTATCATTATCATTATATCTTTTATTATCATCACTACTTTTATTGCCATTCTCATAATTATTACTACTATCATTATCATTGTTATCATTATTACTATCATCATTATCATTATCATTTTGATAATTATTATCACTATTATTAATGTCCTTTTTATCATTATTAGCATCCTCATTTCTGTTATTGCTATTAATATCATTACTATTGTCATTATTATCATAATTCTGATCATTTTTACTATTTAAATTATTAATGATAATTATTGATAATAATCATTATCTCTATCATCATTACATTCAACATTATCATTATTATCATCACAATCATCATTACCATTATCATCATTACTACCGTTATTATCGGTATTATCAATATCATCATCATATATTGTTACTGTTATCATTAACATTATTCTTATTATCATTATTATTATTACTATTATCATAACTATCATTATCATCATCATCATCATCATTATCTTCATCATCATTTGTCAGTATAATCCACATATTTACCATAGTTATAGTTGTCGTTTTTATCGACATCATATCACATATAATTATTCAGAAGATTGGCTGTTCCCGAAAGCCTTGTGGTAGTAGACATGAAGTCAGCTGATGAAGCAAAAAGGAGGAAGGAGGAGGAGGAGGAAGAGGAGGAGGAGGAGGAAGAGGAGGAGGAGGAGGAAGGAGGAGGAGGAGGAGGAGGGGGAGGAGGAGGAAGGAGGAGGAGGAGGAGGGAGGAGGAGGAGGAGGAAGAGGAGGAGGAAGGAGGAGGAGGAGGAGGAGGAGGAGGAGGAGGAGGAGGAGGAGGAAGAGGAAGGAGGAGGAGGAGGAGGAGGAGGAGGAGGAGGAGGAGGAGGAGGAGGAGGAGGAGGAGGAGGAGGAGGGAGGAAGAAGAAGGAGGAGGAGGAGGAGGAGGAGGAGGAGGGGGGGAGGAGGGGGAGGAGGAGGAGGAGGAGGAGGAGGAGGAGGAGGAGGAGAAGGAGGAGGAGGAGGAGGAGGAGGAGGAGGAGGAGGAGGAGAAAAAGAAGAAGAAGAAGAAGAAGGCTAATCCGCTCCTAATCCTCCTCACCATCTTTTATCTCGTCTTCCTCCTCCTCCTCTTTTGTTACTTTGTCTTCCTTCGCCTCCTTTTCTTCCTTCCTCTCCCTTTTCTCCCGTTCCTCCTCCCCTTCTTCTTCTTCTTCCCCTTTCTCCTCCTCCTCCCCCCATCTCCTTCTCCTTCTCCTCCTACCCTTCCTCTTTCTCCTCCTCCATAACCTCCTCCTACACCTCCCCCTCTTCCTCCTACCCCCACTTCCTCCTCCTTTTCCTCGTACTCCCTTTCCTCCTCCTTCTACCCTTCCCATTCCTCCTCCTCCTTCTCTCTTTCCTCCTCCTACTCCACCTCTTCCTCCTAC
>NW_028234403.1:11914775-11919775 GCF_977035675.1 Penaeus japonicus | reverse complement strand
TTTACTTCCACTTTTCTCACACTTTCCATCACCCCTCTTGTTTTCTCTTCACCCCTCCCTTCCTCTCTCCCTCTTCCACATTCATCCATTACCTCACAGTCTCTCCCTTACTCTTCCTTCCTCCCTCCCTCCCTCCCTCATTCCCACCTTCCCCTTCCTACATTCTCTCCATGTCCCCTCTCGTCCTCTCCTCCTCCCACACTCTCTCCATCCCTCTTCCTCATTGAAACATTCCCTCTCAATCTCTCCATAGTTATATTCTCATTGTCGGCCCTCAGTCCTCTTCAGCAAACTCAAGACGCAAGACCGAGGTTTGTAAAGATTGCTTAGTGTTGAAGAGTCTTCGCCTCACCGAGAGAGTCAAGGCTACACGACGGGTGTGGCGTTGAGGCGCGAGGTGGAGGTGGAAGGGGAAGGGGAGGAGGTGAAGGAGGAGAAGGAGGAGAAGGAGGAGAAGGAGGAGAAGGAGGAGAAGTAGGAGGAGGAAAGAGGAAAAGGAGAAGGAGGTGGAAGTGGAGGATGGAGGTGGGGGTGGAGGTGGAGGTGGAGGTGGAGGTGGAGGTGGAGGTGGAGGTGGAGGTGGAGGTGGAGGTGGAGGTGGAGGTGGAGGTGGAGGTGGAGGTGGAAGGGGAAGGGGAGGAGGTGAAGGAGGAGGAGGAGGAGAAGGAGGAGAAGGAGGAGAAGGAGGAGAAGGAGGAGGAGGAGGAGGAGAAAAAGGAGAAGGAGGTGGAAGTGGAGGAAGAGGAGGAGGTAAAGGAGATGGAGATGGATGGAGGTGGGTGTGGAGGTGGAGGTGGAGGTGGAGGTGGAGGTGGAGGTGGAGGTGGAGGTGGAGGTAGAGGTGGAGGTGGAGGTGGAAGGGGAAGGGGAGGAGGTGAAGGAGAAGGAGGAGGAGGAGGAGGAGAAGCAGTAGGTAGAGGTGGAGGTGGAGGAAGAGGAGGAGGAAAAGGAGGAGGTGAAGGTGGAGGAGTTGGAGGTGGAGGTGGAGGTGGAGGTGGAAGTGGAGGTGGTGGTGAAGGTGGAGGTGGAGGTGGAGGTGGAGGTGGAGGTGGAGGTGGAGGTGGAGGTGGAGGTGGAGGTGGAGGTGGAGGTGGAGGTGGAGGTGGAGGTGGAGGTGGAGGAAAAGGAGGAAGACGAGGAAGAGAAGGAGGAGGAAGTGGAGAAGGAGGAGAAGGGAGTTAGGGGTGGAAGTGAAAGGGACAGCAGAAGTGGATGATGAGGTAGAGGAAGAGGAGGAAGAAGGGAAGGAGGAAGAGGAGAAGAGAAAGGAGTAGACAGAGGATGAGGATAAGGAGATGGAGGAGGAAACGGAGGAATAGTAGGAGGAAGAGGAAGAGGAGAAGCAGGAGGAGGTGGAGCAGGTGGAGGAGAAGGAGGAAAAGAAATAGAAAATGAAGGAAGTGGGTGTGTAGATATGTCATCTCTGTGTATCTTCCTTGAGGGGACAAACTTTTAGTGTTTACAGTGCCAAGTGTGTTTGTTTACACCTACTTCACTCTCTTTCCCTTTACCAAATGCTTCTTGGTCTCATTGTATCTCACGTTCATGTTTTAGTCGTTTCATAATCTAGTTTACTTTCTCCTGTAACGACTTGAACCTTCATTAATTTATGTTTAGGTCTATTTCGAAAAAAAGATAAAAATAGGCTGTATTGCTGATAAGAGCAATAAGATATGCAAATGATTTCGACTGATCTATATTATATCATATATAATCCACGCAGCACGCACACATCTTTTTAAAGTGCCAATTTCTCAATCAATAGATTTATTTAAAAAAATAATGATAATGTTAATAATGATAAAACATAACAAACTACAGATGGAATTCGTTGATCATATAGACATAGAGCTACATATCAACATAGCTATCTGCAATACTAGGAAAGTATTCATCTAATAATAAAATTTACATATCTAACACCTTTCGTAAAAAAAACTACGTATATAGAGCTGTCTGTCTGTCTGTATGTATGTATGAGTATACGTACACTAGTTTGCTTACCAGAGAGGGTACAAACGGCTTCACATTACAAACGAAAGGAATATATTATACGGAGGAATCTATCCTGATCGAAATATCCAGAGAAAGACTATAAAACTTGCGTAAGAGTCCAATAAAACGTGTCGGATGAGAAAGCAGAACATGAATACGAGAGAGAAATATGGAATGAGAGAACCAGAATAAAACGGAAGACCAGAGAGAGATAGAATAAAAAAAGAAGAAGAAAAAGCAGTGTCTAGTGAACGCTGATATTTTACCGTCTGGAAGAATGGAAGAGGAAGCAGAATACCAATAGCCAAGCAGAATGATGAATGATCTTAAGAATATATGAAAAAGGAGAATCGTGTCTCAGGAAACAGATGCGAATATGTACGAGAGAATGAATGAATCGAGACAAATGCACGGCCGTAAAAGAAGAAAAGTTACTGAATGTAAAAGAGAGGAAATTTTCTAAAAAAAAAAAAAAAAAAAAAAAAGTCTAATACATGCAAAGGGTATTGCCAAATATAGTTTTCGAAAATGGAAGACAGTCAGGATTCCAAAATCTCGAGAAAAATCTTACCTAAAGGATAATCCATGAATTTTCATTTTGGAGAGAGCGAGTAACTTAGGAATTTTGAGATTAGGGTTATAATGCTTCGTGGGAGGCATGTATTTTTGGAAGAAAAGAAAGAAAATAAAAACCTCGCGATTTGTGCAGATGGGAAAATCGTGAAAGGTAAAGCAATAAGAAAAAAAATGCAAAAAGGCAGAAAGAGAGAGAGAGAGAGAGAGAGAGAGAGAGAGAGAGAGAGAGAGAGAGAGAGAGAGAGAGAGAGAGAGAGAGAGAGAGAGAGAGAAAGAGAGAGAGAGAGAAGAGAGAGAGAGAGAGAGAGAGAGAGAGAGAGAGAGAGAGAGAGAGAGAGAGAGAGAGAAGAGAGAGAAGAGAGAAGAGAGAATGAGAGAGAGAAGAGAGAGAGAGAGAGAGAGAGAGAGAGAGAGAGAGAGAGAGAGAGAGAGAGAGAGAGAGAGAGAGAGAGAGAGAGAGAGAGAGAGAAGAACAGAGAGAATGAGAGAGAGAAGAGCAGAGAGAGAGATAATATCAGAGAAAGACAGCCTGATAAATAGATGGAGAGATAGAGATAGATAGAGATTGATAGATAGATAGACATAGATAGATAGATAGATAGATAGAGAGAGAGAGAGAGAGAGAGAGAGATAAAGAGAGAAAGAGAGAGAGAGAGAGAACTAGACAATAACATGTTTAGGGTTTTGGTGTTTGAGTTTCTTGTTCCTTTTCATTGAAATAGAATACAGTTGATAGTTGCAAATTGAATTGTCGACTGTGACGTTAGGAGGATTGAAGCCAGCTTGGACAGGAGCGAGCAAAAGAGCTCTGGTGACCTCTTACGGTAGAGAGTGTCTGCTCTTGTCAGCAACTTATTTAAAGGTCCTGTCCTGACATCCGACACGGTCTTCGGAGCGTCAGACTCACTGTCACGGAACACTGTTCGGTCAACATGCGCTCGGGACATGTCGTGAGGAAATGCGCTACAACGCATGGACTGGGGTGCTCAAACTTCTTCCATTTGGCTTTGGGTATAAAACAGCTTGTCCAACAGTACACAATGAGGCATGATGATGATGATATGCTGGCAGCAAATGCCAAGGGGAGCTGAGCAGTGACGTTGGACCACTGGGTGAGCTGGAACAAAGGAGCTGTTGTGAGGAAACAGGACTTTATCGTCACTGAGCGAATCGCGATGGAAAAGTGAGGAACGAGACGTAGATCATGCCACTTGAGACGGACGTAAGTTTGAAACAGCTGAATTATTGTAGCAGGTTGAAAGCTTGGAGGTAATTGGCGGGGCAAACCAGGTCATCGGTGGTTATGATGGTGCGAAGGGACCCTGAACAAAGGCAACCTGTCTCCTGTCCCCTCGTGATGAGTATTGTTCGTCGGTCGTTCAGAAAGGAAGCACAGAATAGGGATACTTTCGTTTGCACTGTAAGTTGCTGTCAAAGATGAGGTGCAATAGAAGTGGTGACACATATATGTACGATCTAGGTGAGTTCAGGAGGATGTAAGGTACCGGAAAGGATAAAGTAAGGGAAGTGTAGTTTAATACATGTGAAGAACATGGCCAGTAGAGGAAGGGACGCGGCATGTGGCAAAGATGCAAGCCTCTGAATGCACAACAGAGTAGCTGGTAAAATATATCATGAAACAGTTCACGATGGAAATTCACGATGGAATAGACCTACTGTGATACATGTAACTTCATAGTGATGTACGTTTATTAGACAAATGTAGAGCTTAGGCAATGAGGAGCGTTTGTCACGAAGAGAAGTCTAATGCCTTGGTCATAGAAGTTGCAGACTGAATAAATTAAATGATTCTTCAGACTTTCAAACGATCCACCACAAATGCATACAACCTCAGTCAGAGGGATTTGATGCATACTTTTATAAGCGATTTCACGAATAGGGATTTAAAAATGAAAAAAAATCACATACCAACTTGAATTCGGCTAGGATGATATTCCGGAATATTTCCTGCTGCAAGAGTTGGTCTTGATAATGATATCTCTGAACGGATAATGACAAGTTCAAGTATGGTGTGGAGTGGTGAAGCAGGTAAGCTCGTCCGTCAACAGCCGGTGTGAGTGACTAAAGAAACTGTATCTTGTTATCAGCTCATGAGTCGCGTGTTGGTCGCTCCAGGCGTGGGGTATGAGAGCTTACTCCTAGCGGTCACACGCACATCAATAGGCATCTGAGGCACAGGGGTTTGGCGAAGGAAGAAAGTCGACCGGTGGTGGAAAGTGGTGAGCGCGGAATAGTCGTGGGCGGTCGAGACTGAGAGGGAGAAGGAGAGAGAGTGAGAGGGAAAGAGAGAGAGGGAGAGAGAGAGAGAGAGAGAGAGAGAGAGAGAGAGAGAGAGAGAGAGAGAGAGAGAGAGAGAGAGAGAGAAGGAGAAAGAGAAAAAGAAAGAGAAAGAGAGAGAGAAGGAGAAA
>NW_028234403.1:11844775-11852275 GCF_977035675.1 Penaeus japonicus | reverse complement strand
GGAGGAGGGGGGAGTGAAGGGAGAGGAAGAGGAGGGGGAGGAGATAGATAAAGGAGAGAAGGTAAGGAAAGATGATGATGAGGAGGAGGAAGAAGAAGAGGACAAGGAGGAGGAGAATGAAGAATGGTTGATGGGATGGATGAGAGGGAGGAGGGGGGGGGGGCGAAGGGAAGGAGGTAATCCTTAAGGAGCCCAGGTAATACAGAGCTTATCAAGGGCCTCGAGCCCAAGGAATTATCAAGGGGGAACATGACAAAGACGAGCCCTCATCGACGTCCTCCGTCAAGCTATACGAGCCATTTCGCGTCAAATTATTATCTCGCCTTCAATAGCCTCGGTGAGTGCTAGATTCGCCGGCCGGTGAAGGATAGCGGCGGTGAAGGATGGGGGGCGGCGCGAAGGAGGCCGACAAAGAGAATTAGGCGGAATTAGCCGTGGTTCTAAGAGACTTTGTTATAATCCCCTAGTAATATGTGTGTGCGTGTGTGTGTATATATATATATATATATATATATATATATATATATATATATATATATATATATATGTATATATATATATATACATACTTATCCATCCATCCATCCATCTATCTATCTGTGTGTGTGTATGCGTGTGTGTGAGCCTCTGAGCTACACTGATACCAAACACGCGAGCGCGCGCGCGCGTCACGCCTTTGACATACAGCCCCCATATTCTCGATGGATGTTATTGACCAGTGGATTATTTTGAGAACTCGATCCCCTGGATTACCGCGAATGACGAATCGGTATTTTGGGATTTCTAATATGTAGTATTCCTTACATGATGTTAGTCCTGTGATTTATTTCCGGAGGAATATCTGTCTCCTCTCAGCCAAGACGGGCGTGTTGAGCCCAACGCCAGCTGAGCATCCAGTCGAATATAGCTCACGAGCTCCGTATTTCCAAATTTCCAGTCAGTGAGAATGCTGAGAGCATACTAAGCCTGGCGCTCGCACCTGCCAACGCGAGAAAGGGAGTTAATTTCTCCTTCTCGCTAAGAAGATCGCGCGATTTCCTTCAGCATATCTCGTGCTCTGGCGTGTCTCTTACGCGCGCCGTCCTCCCCCGGTGCAGTCTCCGAGTCTTGGGAATCAGCTGTTGTGTAAAGTCCGACTTTCGCGAACTCTCCACGGCGGAAAGACATTGCATCAGCCAGGCGTTTGTTTGCATTTCACGCAGTGCGGCATGTGGGCGGTGCAGCCGTTTATGTATATTATTCCCCTCGACGAAGCCAGGCGAGCGTAATGCAGGCGAGGCGGGAACAGATGCGTCCGTTGGCGACTGCGGACCAAAAACCTTTCGCTCTCAATACCTTTTTTTTCCCTTTTTTCTGTCTTCGATTTTGGACTTTTGCCTGTTTATTTTTTCTTCTTCTTCTATTTTTTTTGTTTTTTAAGAAATTCGTTATTTCATGGCTCTTTCGCCCCGTCATTTCTCTCACTGTTAGTTCTCCGTGTCTTTTTCACCTCTCCTACCCTCTCGTGTTCCTATTCTCCTCTCCCCGTTCTTCCCTCAACACCCCCATCCCCTTTCTCTGTCTTACCCTCACTCCCACCCCCCACCCCCTTTCTCTATCTTACCCTCACCCCCCTCCCCCCTCCCCCCCTCATCATCATCATCCCACGTCATTCCCTCCCTCCCTCCCTCCTTCCCTCCTCTTCACATCACCCGAATATTGACCACTCATTAATTATAGATGATCTAGCCAGCGGAGGGAGGGAAAGGGGAAACGGAACACCAGAGAAGAAAACAGCATAAGCGCAGAAGAGAGGAGGAGAATGTGGTTTGAAAACAGAATTGCAAATTAGAGTATTTGAGAGAATTATGCGGGCTGGGGAGCCTTGTTTGAGTAGCTGATGTATGTCCCTTCGCCGTGTGCAACCGCCATGAACCATGCGGGTGGATGGGCGGATAGGCGGATGGGCGGGGAGTGGTTGGGCAACTAGGCGGATAGGCGAATGGGCGGGGAGTGGTTGGGCAACTGGGCGGATGGGCGGATGGGCAAATGGGCGGGGAGCGGTTGGGCGGATGGGCGGATGGGCGGGGAGTGGTTGGGCAACTAGGCGGATAGGCGAATGGGCGGGGAGCGGTTGGGCAACTAGTTGGATGGGCGGATGGGCGGATAGGCGAATGGGCGGGGAGCGGTTGGGCAAGTAGGTGGATGGGCGGATGGGCGGATAGGCGAATGGGCGGGGAGTGGTTGGGCAAGTAGGTGGATGGGCGGATGGGCGGGGAGCGGTTGGGCGGATAGGCGAATGGGCGGGGAGTGGTTGGGCAACTAGGTGGATGGGCGGATAGGCGAATGGGCGGGGAGTGGTTGGGCAACTAGGTGGATGGGCGGATAGGCGAATGGGCGGGGAGTGGTTGGGCAACTAGGTGGATGGGCGGATGGGCGGGGAATGGTTGGGCAACTGGGCAGACGGGCGGATGGGCAGATAGGCGAATGGGCGGGGAGCGGTTGGGCAACTTGGCGAATGGGCAAATGAGCGAATGGGCGGAGGGGAGGATGGGCAAATGAATGAATAGACGAATAGGTGGATGGGCGGTTGAGCAAATGGGTGGATGGGCAGATAGACGGATAAAGGAGACTAGGGGAGTACAGGACTTGTGGAGGAAAATTGGAGAGAATTACAGGAATATTACAGTTTCGTGATCAATTGACAATAAACGCAACGCTTGAGTGAAGAAATTTCGAAATTAATAATTAAAGAAATTCGAGGAAAACATTTCTTACAGAGGATAAAAAACGGGGAGGCTCAGAGGCATATGTTTTGTTGCTATTATCATTATTATTATCATTATCATCATCATAATTGTTGACATCATCAATCTAATTATTGTTATTATCATTGTTTTTGTTATTATAATAGTTATTATTTTTCTTATTCTTATCTTTATCAATATCATTATTTTTTATTCTTTATATTAGTAATGTCATCTTCATATTATCATTATTACTATTATTGCTATTATCATTATCAGCATTATCACTAATTTATATTATCATTATTATTATCATCATTGTTATTATCATTATGTAGATATCAATATTATTATCTTTAATGTTATCATTATTTTTATTATCATCAGTAACATAAATATCATTATATCAACACATCATTATCATTATTATTATTATCATTATTGTTATATTTTCATTATTATCATTATCAATAGCATTGTTACCATTATTACAATTATTATCACCATCTCTATTATTACAATAATCATTATTATTATCATTATTATTTTTCGTTATTATTGATGATATCCTTATTATCATTACCGTAATTGTTGCTGTTTTTGCCGTTATCATTATCATTATCATTACTGTCATCGTGTTTATTATTATGATGAATGTTATCATCATTATACATATTACTATCATTATCATTATCACTAATACTATCACTATAATCCTTATTGCTATCATTATTTTTATCATCACTTTTAACAGCCTTATTATTATCATTACTAATATATTTGCTATTTTTTCTTATTGTTATCATTATTATCATCATTATTGCCATGATTACAGCATTATACTTAAAATTATTATCATTAATGTTACCATAATACTATCACTATAATCCTTATTGTTATCATTATTTTTATCATCATCATCATCTTCACCAACACCATCATAATCACTATCATTACCATAATCATTATCATCATGATGCTGCATTAACTTACTGCATGACCCATGATTCATATATTACAATAATCCTTATTAGATTTGCCTAATTTATATCGAATGATATTTTCAACAAAATAGAAAAATGTTCACAGTACCTTTATCCCTTACACAGTTATTATCCTAACCCTGATATGCCATAAAAAAGTATCTTTATAGCGTAATTTTCACGTGTAAAGACCTTTTCCTCCAAAATTCCAAATGCTGTAAAGTATTGTGTGTTTATTAGAGGTAACCAGAAAGTCTATTGATTTACGACTGTAATTATTTTAATCAAGGAAGGGATATAAAAAGGTTCTTAAATCATATTCGCCCACACGAGAGAGAGAGAATAAGTGAGGAAGAGAGGGGGAGAAAAGGAGAATGAGTGAATTAGAGAGAGGGAGAGAAAGAGAGAGAGAGAGATAGTTAGATAAAGAGAGAGAAAGAGAAAGGAAGACAGACTGAGAGAGAGAGAGAGAAAGGAAGACAGACTGAGAGAGAGAGAGAGAGAGAGAGAGAGAGAGAGAGAGAGAGAGAGAGAGAGAGAGAGAGAGAGAGAGAGAGAGAGATTACTATTGCTGTTATTATCATTATCGTAAACATCTTTATTGTTATTAATACCATTGTTATAATTTTTATTATCATTATCATTTCTATTACAATCATAAGAATATCATTACTGTTATTATCATTATTATCATTCCTTCTTTATAATCATGATAATCATCTTATAATAATTACAAGCATTATTGCTATCATCACTATCATTAATGATGCTATTTTTATCTTCATCACCATCATAATTATGACTAGGATCATCACTATTATCATCCTTTCTTTTATCATTATTACAATTATCATCAGTATCATTATTACTGATAATAACATTACCTTAATTTGTATTAAGTGCTCCTGAGGTTGAAATAACTTCTTTCCAATTTCAACTTCAACTTCTAGCTAATCCTTAACATTATCACACAGAAGAACAGGTCTGATTATAAACTATAGCAACACGAACATTTCAAATCAACCAATCAGCTTCTTGGTTATGGTTGAGGGGCGTGGCTTCTGACTCTTGTCGGTGTGCTTGAGGCCTCGGTTTTGTCACTATGACTATGTTAGTTAATTACAATAGGTTTCCAATAGATAGATAAATAGCCGATTACATAACCTTTTTGTTTGGTGAAAGTCATAGCAATGAAAATGAAAATAAAGATGACGATACCTGATAATAATGATGATGATGGCTGTTAGTAATGCTGATATAAATGATGATGGTAATGGTGAAAATAGTAATGATAATGATGATAACAATGATAAATATAATGATAATGATAGTAATCATTATAATCATAGTGATAAGGATAACGATGATAACGATGATGATGAATAATGATGATGCTGAAGATGGTGATGATGATAATGATAATGATAATGCTACTATTACTGCTACTTCTAGTATTAATATTGATAATGGTGTGAATGATAATATTACCCCTGCTACTCTACTACTGCCAATGATTGTGCTAATACTACTAACAATTATGATGATCATGTTGATAATAAAGGTAATGACTCCCTGCCTCTTTCTCTCTCTCTCTCCCTCCCTTCCAACCTCCCAAGCTTTCCAATCCTTAATTCCTCCCTCCCTCCCTCCCCCCTCCCTCCTACCTACATTCCATCCCCCCTCTTCCCCCCCTATCCCTCTCTCACCCCCCCTCTCTCTGCTCCCTTTCCTCTCTCCCTCCCTTCCTCCCACCATCCTCCCTCTCCTCCCCCACATCCCTCCCCCTCTCTCTCCCCTCCCTTTCCCCTCTCCCTCCCTCCATCCCCCCTCTCACTCTCTCTACTTGAGCAACATATGTACTACGGTGTACAAACAAGCACCGAAAGCCAGATATTCAGTGCGTGTAATTTTGCGAGTCTTTTAGCGTGCTCAATCGCGGAATTTCGACGGGGCGAACGCGTACTGAGTGATAATTCTAATTTAACCCAAGGATTCAAAAACGAGTGAAACAAGGGATTCCCTTTGGCGCGACAGTCGCTGCTGCTGCTCCGCCACCTACCTACTCCTCCTCTCTTCTCTTTCTCGTTCTCTCTCTTTCTCTCTCTCTCTTTCTCTTTCTTTCTTTCTCTCTCTCTTTCTCTATCTCTTTCTTTCTTTCTCTCCCTCTCTCTCTTTCTATCTTTTACCCATTCTCCCTCGTATTCCTCTTTTCCCTCTTCTCTCCATCTCCTTCGCTCCCTCTTCTCCCTGTCTCTCTTACCTCCCCTTGCCACATTCTCCCTCTCTTTTCCCTTTTCCTAGTGCATATCTATTCCCTCACTCCTCTTCCTCCTTCCCCTCTCCTTCTTTCTCCGCCGTCTATCCATCCTCCTCCTCCTCCGCCTTCTATTCTCTATCTTCTACCCTTTCTGCCCCTCCTCTCTCTTCCCCCTCCTTCCCCTCAACTTCTCCTCTTCCCTCCTCCTCCCTCTCCCTCATCTCTCCTTCCCCCCTCTCCCCACTCCTCCCTATCCTTCCCCCTCTACCTCTCCTCCTACCTCTTCCTTTCCTTCCCCCTCTCCACCCTCCTCCCTCTCCCTTTCTCCTCCCTCTTCTTCGCCCCGCCTCTTCCCCCCTCCCCCCTCCTCCCGCTCCTCCCTAGCTAAAATCCATTCACATATATAATATTCCGCCGACAGTTCCCATCAACTGGTATTAATTTACCGGAATTCCAGGCCCATTTTTCGCGTCGTTTAGGCCGAGAGCACGAGCGGCCATCAAAGACCTCTACGCCAGGCAGGCATGTTGCCAGATTTAATTGTGCCGTGAACTGTGTCATGTGATTAGCCCCGTAATTAAAAAAAAAAAAAAAAAAGGATTGATTGATCTTATTGCTCGATTCTAGTCTTCTAAATATTTACGGAATTGATCTAAACAAATTTCGAGGGTCTTTTTAACTCTTTCCTTCTTTTTTCTATTTTTTATTATTATTATTATTTATTTATTTTCAAACCCTTGTCCGTACAAAGAACCTCGGAGTGTGAGCGAACGCGGCATAGAAGATCAACCTCACTGTTGGAAATATGAAAATATTTTTCTTTGCCTCTCTCTCTCTCTCTCCTTCTCTCTCTCTCTCTCTCTCTCTCTCTCTCTCTCTCTCTCTCTCTCTCTCTCTCTCTCTCTCTCTCTCTCTCTCTCTCTCTCTCTCTCCCCCCCCTCTCTCTCTCTCTCCCTTTTTTCTTTTTTTTTTTCTTTTTTTTTACGCCCTTTCTATTTATCTTTTTTGAGCGCTGTTGATGTCGCTTGAATACCGAATTGCCAAGTATGTGTACACGGCAGTAACGAGACTACTTCTGTGACATTGAAATACAAGTGGATTTATAATCGCCATTCACGTTTCACTATTTTAGCTGAAGGAATATTTACGTCTGAATTTTTCCCCCTTTTTAACAAGCATTTTTTTCTGGTGAGATTTGGAAAGGATATATATATATATATATATATATATATATATATATATATATATATATATATATATATATGTGTGTGTGTGTTTGTGTGTGACACACACACACACACATATATATGTATATATATATGTATTTATATATATACATATATATATAGATATAGATCTGTATATGTATATGTATATATTATATATATATATATATAAATATATATATATATATATATATATACATATATATATATATATATATATATATATATATATATATATATATATATATATATATATATATCTTTATTTGCTTAGATGTATTCACTTTTTATAGCATTATATATTATGA
>NW_028234403.1:11804775-11809775 GCF_977035675.1 Penaeus japonicus | reverse complement strand
TATTAATTTAACTGTTTATTTGTTTTCTTCGTTTAATCGTTATATATTCAACCTATCTTCTATACAAATTTTGTGTATCTTATTTTAGTTCTTTAGTTTGCACGTAAATCCACCCGACTTATATATTTAGATTCATTCTTATAATAACCAACTGCATATGTTAGAAATAGGGAAAAAAGGCCATTGGCTGATGTTTTGAATATTATCAACTAATGTTACAAGTTAATCAAGATTACTTTAAAGTTCTTGTATCAGTCAAATCACAACAGTTCTTTCAGAATACTTCATTAAATTTCGTAAAATTTAAACCCTTAACTCAAATTTAGTGTCTTGTGGAAGCAGGGAGTTGTTTTTCATGAGTAAAATGAAAAGTATACATAAATACAACAAAATGATACACGATAAGTGTTGCTTTTTCGCAATATAATGCCATGGGATAAATATTTCTATCAAACAGATAAAACATTAATAATTGAATGATAACGTCTCTCACCCTCTCACAAGATCTGGGTGCTCGGGAACTCCGAAAGTTATTCCAATTCTCAGCTCTGCCTTTTGGAGCCTGGAATGTCTCCAAAGTGGGGATTGGCAAAGTTCCAGAGGAGTTAGACTAAGGTTTACTAATGTCATCAGAGAATTAAGGCATTCTGTTCTAAAATAGCGTATCTGTCCCTACAAAAATATATCTCCTTATCCTAATCCCTCCGCTACTATGAGGTACAATAAGGGGAAGCTTAAACACACACACACACACACACACATACACACACACATGTATATATGTATACAAATAACTATAAGAATAATCTCCATTAACCTCAAAGCAAGTTCATATACTTATTACTAAAACCTACATCTCTAGATACCATCACTTTACAAAAATAGATAGAATAGACTAGGAAATGTATGTTTAGAAATACCAACGTGATTTAAAGAACAAATGCAAAATAGAAAAAGTAAGAGGAATATATTTACCCATAGGAGATACTGGTAGTTAATTAGGTTAATAATGGATGGAATAAGAAGTGATTATATCTCATAATCTTTTGATCAAAGACGACACAAGAAAATGCTATCAGTGTTAGGAATGACAACTTGAAACAAGGGTTGCCGTTTATCCGAGTTCTGATTGTTAGAAAGTATATGCCTATATATAGAAAACGGCGGTATCACTGGACAAATGAAATGCATTTTTTTTTTCAATACCGAAAGTATCTGAGCAGTAGTCTGTTATAAAGATCTTCGTATAAAACTGTAGGATAAGCCTAGTCATTATTTCATTTACTGCTGTAATTAATACGATATACACAAATATTTATTATATTATCAATATGACGTAATACTATAGATAACGATGATGATAACATTAACAACAACAACAAAAATCAACACGATGGTGTTGACAGATACAACAACTTATATCAACAGTATAAAACGAAAATATGCAACAGCTGGTATTGCAAGTGACTAAATGGAAAAACGAATCATTTGCAATATAGATATATAATAAATTTTAAAAATCACACTTTCAGCTCTTGGTTTATAATTCATACAGCCAACTGCTAGGACATTAATGTAATGCTTATTAGTTATGTAGTTGTTGTACTGGTTAGACAGGACCTTTTTTTATTTTTTCTCTTAACCTAATTTTGAAAATAATCTTTCTTTATGTGCTATAGATATCGGGAGGAAAAATGACCATGAGTGTAAGTGATGACAAGGTTTTGAATTTCATGATATTCAGTCTTGGAGCAAATTTCTACAATATCTTTCTTAATTTCATGAGACAACTGGAACCAGCCAAGAATGTCTCATTAATTATCTGAATTGTGCACATTACGAAATCAATAAGAGGTGGCAATATATCCTTTGAATTTGGATTCAAAAGCTGTTTTTTTTTTTGGGTGTAGATCCGAGGTCAACTTTCACAGCTTATTATTCAAATATTTTTTTTTATTTGTAGTGATGTTATTTGATTTGATAACTAACATACATAATTAATGAATACCCATTGTAATGAAACTCATCAATTTGGAAAAAAAAACTGAACTGAGCTGCAAAATGTGTTCAAGTTTACGGTCTTACAGTAAAATTTGTATGGTTTCGTGCAAATACTTATGACTTCACTTCAATTCACCGCATCTTATATTCACTTCACATCATATTGTCTAACCTAAAACGCATGACGTCACCTCATCTTCTTTCACTTCTTCTAACCGAACCTAATATCTATGACCACACCACTTAATCTAATCAAATCTAATACGTATTACTTCACCTCACATACGGTATCTAATCTAACTTAACACATATTACTTCACTTCACCTCATGTCACTTCATCCTCTAGCTGACCTAATTCGTCCGACGTCACGAATTTCGCGATAATGACAAAACTGTCTTTAACACGAAAGGGCCCTTTTTTTGCCTCACTGGCAACTCCTTCAGCACGGGCATCCATCACCCCACGAGGAACGGCCGAATACCCCTCGCTAAACTGGTCATTGATAGTAAATTACATAGTTAAGACTTTCCGAAAACCTTTTAGAACAAGTGAGAAAGCCTCTTGACAAGTGGAGCTTCAGTCACACAGTATTCACTGAGGAAGCATGAGGTAGGTAAGCGATATACAAAAGTGACATAATATCTTCATATGGTAAACATTACGTCATCGCAAAAGAGCAAACAATTTTGATTGCTAGTTATAGAAAGTAGAATAAATCAGGGAAGCAATTAAAAAATCAAAATGATCCATTTACCAATTATAATAATCTTTTAATTTTCACCATTATTATATTATCTTTACCCCCAGAAGACCAGATATAAAAAAGGGGATAAGTAAACTAGAACCATGCCGTGGACAGCAACATACCTGAGGTAGAGAGAAGGTGGACGTGTCGCTGAGCTGTGAGAAATGAGCTGTAAGTCAGTGTGGAATCTGTGAAGAGAGTTGTGATGGATGGAGAATAGGGTAAATTTTATTTTTCGGAAAAGATATATATTGTATGTTATGTTATATCGCGTCCTTTTACAATGTATATATACACATACATACACAAACACACATATTTATATGTACATATACACACACACACACATATGTATATGTATATATATATATATATATATAAATATATATATATATATAAAAGTGTCCGTATTCACACCGAACTACTTACGTATTCAAGTCAATCTCAGAAGGCGTTAAAAGATCCAGGAATATAAAACTTTTATGGCACAGATGCTGTTGTTGTTCCATTGATCCTGTTTGTTATACAACGATTTTCTCCGAACGAGCAGAGGCACAGAGGAAAAGCTCTATTGATTCTGCAACAAAGTAGACTTAGCATAATGGAGCTCCTTCTTGTGAATTAATGAAATTCTTTGACCGACCAGTGGAAAGAAGAAGAATATAAAAGCAATACAAAAAGAAAAAGAAAAAAAGAAAAGAAAAAAAAGAAAAAGAAAAAACAAACAAACAAGAAAGGGGCTGAAATCTAATGAATACGAAACAGTAGAAAAAGGGAGGGATTTAAACGGAGAATTTATTATGAATGATAAAAAAGGGGGAAAAAATCCTGCGTCTATGCTATGATTGGAATTGAGTGAATTTGAAGGATTATGCCAAGGATAACGAATTTTAAAGGTAAGAGATTGGAAAAACGAAGACAATATGAAGGTTAAAAAGGAAGACAACACCATTATCGTGTTACAAGTCAAATAACAATAAATAAGTGGTTGATACTATTGTTTTGAAGATATACGATGGAAAAAATATCGCCAGCAAAGATAAAGTAATGTGAAGTAATGCATGAACAAATGATGATAACATTGATAATAATGATAATACTAATTGGCGCCACAAATATCTTCAGTGTAAATAATACTAATGCTGATAATGGTAATAATGATAACAATTATGATGATAATGATAACAATAACAATAGTAATGATAATAATATTGATAATGGTAGTAATGATTATACATATGATGATATTGATGATGGAAATAGCTATGATGTTGATAATACTAATGATGATGAAAACAATAATGTTAATAATGTTGATAATACAGACAATAATGATAATGATGGTAGTAATGATGGTAATAGTAGTAATAATAACAAAAATAGTGATAATGATAAGTATGATAATTATAACAATGATGAAAATGATAATTATGATAATGATAATAATGATAAGGATTATAATGATAAAGATAATGATGTTTATTAATAAGGATGATAGTAATAATAATATGTCGATAATGATAATAACAATAAGGATAATGACAATATCAAAAATGATAGTAATTATAATAATGATATTAATAATGGCTATAATGATAATATCAACAGAACTAATCATGATAAAATAAGATAATGTTGACAATGAAGTTACGATGATGATAAGATTGATAGTGATAACGGCAGCAGCAGCAACAACAACAGTGATAGCAACAATCAATAGAATTAATAATGATGATAATCATAATAGTGATAGTATTGATGTAATAATAACGATACTGATGATAACTATGATAATGATGATAATAACAATAGGGATGATAATGATAATGAAAAGGATAATTCTAATAACAGTGATAACATTGATAATGATAAAAAACGATGATAATGATAATAAAGATAAGGATAATAATGATTGTGTTAATAAGAAAATAATAATAGTAATAATAATGAAAATAATGATGATAATAATGATGATGATGATAATGATAATAACAATAATGATAATTTTGATGATAATGATAATAACAATAATGATAATTTGATGATAATGATAATAACGCTAATAACATCTAAACAGTGAAGAAAAAAAAAAAAACATTCCTAAACCAACCAACCAACGAATTAGATCAACATATAAAAAGAAAAACAACAACAACAAAAAACAAACGATAATACCAAGAAGAAAGTGTGTATGCTACCTCCACTGAATACTCAAAGCTTCCTTCATCCTTCAGTCTTGCTCAGTGCTAAGG
>NW_028234403.1:11794775-11799775 GCF_977035675.1 Penaeus japonicus | reverse complement strand
TTTGTTTCTGACGAAAGAGTTCAGGTTTCCTGCCTGAGGTGAAGATTGGGGGCGGTGGAGGAGGAAGAGAAGAAGGAGGAGGAGGAGGAGGAGGAGAGGGGGGGAGGTGAAGAAGGAGAGCGCGTAAATGAGGGATTTGGGCCGAGGGGAAAAGCCGAGAAGGTAAAGCGGAGGAAGATTTAGAAGGTATGCGAAGAAGCAAAGATAAAGGGGAGAGGAAGGAAGGCGAAGCTAGAGACGATGAATGTAGGAGATATCGTTTCGTAGAAAAAAAGAAAGAAAGAAAGAAAGAAAAGAAACACGATAAGTATCTGTTTCTACACACACACACAGACACACACACTCATACAGACACAGAGACACAGACACCCACTCAGACACACACACACCCTAACCCCCCCCCCCACACTTAAACACCCCCTACCACCCACCCACCACACAGACATCCAAACACAAACACATAAACACACACCCACACCCAATCCTAAAAAAAAAGAAAGATAATAATAAAAATAAAAATAAAAAATCAGCATTACAAAACAATAATACAGTCCCTGTCTCTCATAGAAAACCACCCATTTCAAAATCATAATCAGAAGAGAAAGGGACCCTCTCGCCCCTTCCTTTCCGTTGCAGAGCTTCCCACTTCGGAACGACAATGAATATAAATAACTCTCGCGTCTTATAATCCATACTTGAGGGGTGATTTAGGCATCGCTAGAGCCTTATGACTTCAGAACCTCGCAAGAAATAGATTATGGATATTATTTAATGGCATTTACAATCCATGCGAATTTATAATCTCGCCTTTATGAGTTTATGGGACAGAACTAAGCCAGGGGATTAAACCGCTTACGTCGAGACCGTATTTGGCGATGGCTTTATTTTCGCGCTGTTACTTGCCTTATATGGTTCGGGATCGTCTCAAGGTATGTTGGGGGTGATCTGAATGTGATGGCGATGGTGATTTGTGATGCTCTTCGGCTTTAGTCTTGATTTAATGATGATGATGATGGGAGTATGGTGATAATGATGAGGAGGAAAACTATAATGATTGTTGTTATAGTTATGATAATGGTTATGGCCTTGTGAATAATGATAATCATCATCATCATCATCATCATCACATCATCATCATCACCACCATCATCAGCAGCAGTAGCAGCATTATCATCATCATCATCATCACCACCACCATCATCATCACCATCACCACCATCATTATCATCATCATCATCATCATCATCATCACCATCACCACCACCATCATCATCATCAATCCCATCATAATCATTATCACCACCACCACCATCATTATCGTCATCATCCTTACCATCATCATCAGTCATCATCATCATTCATCATAACAGTAATGATAATAATGATAATACTATTAATAATGATATCAACAACAACAATAACAACGATAATAGAAATAAAAAAGATAAGGATGATAGTGCTAGTAATAACAACGACCATAATCATAATGCTAACAGTGATAATGATAATGATAATAGTGATCATAACAGTATGAAAATGGTGTTCCTGATCCTTGTTAAACTGATGTTACTTCTGTAAATAATGATCTAATAAATCTAATGATAATATCAACGGTAGTCTTTGTAGATGGCGGTGTTCTATATATTATGAAAAATTATCGTAATAACAATAATCATATCAAGGATAACTGAATGATCGTTTTAAGAACAATCCATGAACAAATGATTCTATTTGAGATCTTTAATCGTTAATCATTAATCGTACTGGGACAATAAAGATAAATTCATCATCTTTGTATATATTCACATAGAGATATTCATAAGCATGTCTATCTCTATGTATCTTTCCGAAAGAGAAGGAAGAAAAAAAATTAATGCAGACGTTTACAGCTAGGCTTATCATACAGAAACACCATAGACTCTGATATCAAACCATCACTCGGTGGATAAAAACTAATACAAAATAACAAGATTAAATTTTATCATATTCTGAAGCTGATTTTTTTTCTCGTAAGTTATCTCAGTTTAACCTTCTACAATAACAAAGGTGTTTCTTAATTAGATTGAATTAATTCACTTTTAAATTTCAAATTTCATATTCCCCACTCATTATGGATACAAATGATAAATACAAACAGCGTAAATAGGAATTACAATAAACAAACAAACAAACAAACAAACAAAAAAACTAATTGCAATTACATTAATCTAAAACACGCAAGGAGTAAAGACAAGTAATTTATTCTTTTAATGACATCACATACGAAAGTGAAGAACAAGTGCAATTTTATTATACAATTTTGCTTCACATATACGCGTGGCTGTTAGTTTCGCGTGGGAATTATGGGCAGCATAAGAGGTGCAAACTGTGATTATGTTTATTTAGTACCTCTTAAGCACGCAGCCAAATAGTAGTATGTTAAGACTGCTTTGTAAATAACAGTATAGTGTTAAAGCTATTCGTTTGATCAGTATTGGATCGTGGGCCTGTGTGTTGGTTGGTAAATGTGTTCTGCATGTGTGTGTATGTGGGAAGGTTTGTGTATGTGAGTGTATGTGTATATACGTTTGTGAATGGGTGCGTTTGCATGTGCATTTGTGTGTATTCATATACATACATACATGCATACATACATGTATATATATATATATATATATATATATATATATATATATATATTTATATATTCATATATTTATATATATATATATATATATATATGTATATATATATATATATATATATATATATATATATATATATATATATAATACACACACACACACACACACACACACACACACACACACACACACACACACACACACACACACACACACACACACACACACATATACATATATATATATATATATATATAATATATATATATATATATTATATATATATATATATATATATATATATATATATATTCACACACACACACACACACACACACACACACACACACACACACACACACACCACACACACACACCACAACATATAAATATATATATATATATATATATATATATATATATATATATATATATATACATATGTGTGTGTGTGTGTGTGTGTGCACATGCGCATAAGTATTTTCAAATTCGTAACTCTTCCTCATTCTACCCATTTATCAAATATTCTCCAAAATAGCAAGACGAAAAAGAAGAAAAAGGAGAAGCAGCGTAAGACTAGAGCAATGCTTTAAAATTCAAGAGTGAAATTCAATTCATGGCACCATAATCAAAGTTTGCAGGCGCGAGGAAAGAGGAGAGTGGGGAGGGGGGAGGGGAGGGGGAAGGGGAAAGGGAAGACGGAGGGGATAGGGTAAGGGATGAGGTTGGGAAAAGGGGGAAGGGGTGGGGGGTGATGATGGGGGAGCTAGGAAAGTGGAGGTTGGGGATAGAGCAAATGAAGGGTACTGGGGGAGGGGAAGGGAGGGGAAGGGAGGGGAAGGGGTGGGAAAAGGCGAGGAAAAGGGGGGGAGGTGGAGGAGGGAGGGGAAGGGATTAGGGATAGATTGGACACAGGAGGCGGACGAGGGAAAGGTGGGGGCCAAGGTAGGGGAATGGGGAGGGAGAGGGGAAAGGGAGAGGAAGAGGAGGGAAAGGTAGGGGAATGGGTAGGAAGAGGAGGATAAGTGGGAGGTAGGGGAACAGAGAGGGAATGGAATGGGGGAATGGGGAGAGGGAGGAGGAAGGGAAAATAGGGGAGCGAAGAGAGGGAATGGAATGGGGAAATGCGAAGAGGGAGGAGGAGGGGAAGGTAGGGGAGCAAAGAGAGGGAATGCAATGGGGAGAGGGAGGAGGAGAGAAAGAGAGAAGAACGGAGAGAGGAAATGGAATGGGGAGAGGGAGGAGGAGGGGAAAATAGGGGAGCGAAGAGAGGGAATGGAATGGGAGAATGGGGAGAGGGAGGAGGAGGGGAAGGTAGGGGAATGAAGAGAGGGAATGGAATGGGGAGAGGGAGGAGGAGAGGAAGAGAGAAGAACGGAGAGAGGGAATGGAATGGGGAGAGGGTGGAGGAGGGGAAGAGAGGAGAACGTAGAGAGGGAATGGAATGGGGGAATGGGGAGAGGGAGGAGGAGGGGAAGGTAGGGGAACGGAGAGAGGGAATGGAATGGGGGAATGGGGAGAGGGAGGAGGAGGAGGGGAAGATAGGGGAACGGAGAGAGGGAATGGAATGGGGGAATGGGGAAAGGGAGGAGGAGGAGGAGGGGAAAGTAGGGAAACGGAGAGAGGGAATGGAATGGGGAAATTGGGAGAGGGAGGAGGAGAGGGAGATAGAAGAACGGAGAGATGGAATGGAATGGGGAGAGGGAGGAGGAGAGGGAGAGAGAAGAACGGAGAGAGGGAATGGAATGGGGGAATGGGGAGAGGGAGGAGGAGGGGAAGAGAGAAGAACGTAGAGAGGGAATGGAATGGGGGAATGGGGAGAGGGAGGAGGAGGTGAAGAGAGGAGAACGGAGAAAGGGAATGGAATGGGGGAATGGGGAGAGGGAGGAGGAGGGGAAGGTAGGGAAACGGAGAGAGGGAATGGAATGGGGGAATGGGGAGAGGGAGGAGGAGGGGAAGATAGGGAAACGGAGAGAGGGAGGGGAAAGGGTAGAGGGATGCATCTCCCACTAGATGCACCACAGCATCAGAGTCACGCACACCAAGCTGTCTGCACACCACACCCACCCTTCGCAACCAACTTGAGTGTTCGCAATCGTCAAAATCACATTCAACCGAATTTGCATATCCACTTTATTCCCATCTCTTATTCAACTCTTAATCTCGTATTCTCCAACGCAGGTGATCAAAAAGTGATAATATTTGGGTAAGGTAGCCAGCCATACGAGCTACAACAAATGTAACTAAAATCCCATTCATGCATCAATTCTTTTACACATTACAGCATTTACATTCCTTTCTCCTTCTTCCCCCCTCCCACGAGTCGCTTTTACACGGCCGCTCCTTGACTCGAGTAGCGCATTTCCCATTTAACTT
>NW_028234403.1:11720322-11722822 GCF_977035675.1 Penaeus japonicus | reverse complement strand
ATATATAAATTGAGATAGATAATTAGATAGATAAAGAAATAAATAGATAGAAATAGATAAATATATATACATGTTTGTGTGTGTGTGTGTGTGTGTGTGTGTGTGTGCGTGTGTGTGTGTTTGTGTGTGTGTATCTATATTGAGAGACTTAAACACAGAATAAAGAGAAAGAAAAGCAGAAACTTAGACAAAGACAGAGTCAAACACACACACACACACACACACACACACACACACACACATACACAGAAACATAAACACAGACACAAACAATCCAATAAACAAAATATAACACTAAACTCATCCGTAGCTCAGCCAGCAATCCCAGACACACAGACAACCCTCCCAGATCCCAGACAACCAGACGAGAAGCCAAATACCCAAAGAGATAGAGATGGAGAGAGATAGAGAGATAGAGAGAGATAGAGAGAGAGAGAGAGATCCACCCAGGTGACCCCAGCAATAACCCACGAGACCTCGAGGCATGACGTAAGGAAGAGGGTTATCAGCTCACCCGGAGAAATCTATCACGAGCTCTCTCAGACGACCCAGGTCTCGACGTTACTCAGGCGTGCTTAAGCAAGAGGATTCCATCAGCGGGGGCGAGGGCCGTGTGTGTATGAACCTTAAGGGGAGAGAGGAAGAGGAATGTTCGCTAGATGGAAGGGGTGGGTGGGTCGGTGGGTGGGTCGGTGGGTCGATGGGTGGGTCGGTGGGTGAATGTGTTGGTGGGTCGATGGGTGGGTGGGTCGGTTGGTGAATGTGTGGTGGGTCGATGGGTGGGTCGGTGGGTCGATGGGTGGGTCGGTTGGTGAATATGTTGGTGGGTCGATCGGTGGGTCGGTGGGTGGGTGGGTCGATGGTTGGCTGAACGTGTGGTTATGGGTTGGTGGGTGGGTTGATGGGTGGTGGGTTGTGGGTTGCTGGTTGGGTGGGTGGATGTTTGGTTAGGTGGGTTGGTTGCTGGGTGAGTGGTGTGTGATGAGATAGAGATAGATAGATAGATAGATAGATAGAGAGAAAGAGCGAGAGAGAGAGAGAGAGAGAGAGAGAGAGAGAGAGAGAGAGAGAGAGAGAGAGAGAGAGAGAGAGAGAGAGAGAGAGAGAGAAGACGAAGATGAAGAAAAAAAAAGAGAAAGAGAGAGAGAGAAAGAGAGAGAGAAAGTGAAAGAGACAGAGAGAGAGAGAAGCATAGAAATGCACAGAAACAAGGGAAGAGCAAACGGGATAGGGAAGGGCAAAGAAACAGAATAAAAAGCCTACCGAATAGAAGAAGAAGAAGAAAACAAAAGTAGACGGAACGAAAGATCATAATCGGCATCAGATTCTTTTAAAATGTCGTCGTCATATTTTTTTTTTCTTTGCGTCGCACGTCACATATGAAATTCATAAATCAAATCCCAAGTCACTTATAAATCGCATTCATCGTTTCGTTATTGTTATAGTTTTATCAACTGCATACGGACTTTATCTCCTGAACAGATGGGAGAGAGAAAAAATAGTTGGACTCAAGCCAACATGTCCCTTTTATGCCATATGTATAAATCTTGGTTTATTTACATCATAAGAATAAGTCACTCTCTGGGGAGTCTTTACTCTAAAACTACCTTCTCGAATGACAACATCGAGCGAGGAATAAACAAAGCAGATAGTTACGGGAATCAAAAATAAAAAAAAAACAGAATGAAAAAAAAAAAAAAAAATAAAAATACAAATAACAAAAAATAAAATAAAAAGTAAATATTACAAGATTTACGACGGAGTGATCACGTTCATTGAGTGAAATTGCGTCCTCTGCCTATAAGCCTAACCATTCTCACCAGCCTCTCTCTCCTCTCAAGGCTAAGAGGTAGTAGATAGATTGCAGGAGGAATCATTAAAATCTTCTTTTCAAGATTTTCTTCTTTACAGGAGGGGAATAAGGAGACGGAGCGAAAGATATTTAAAAAGAAAAAAAAAAAATGAATGATTGGATGTGTGAGATAAAACAACAGAGAAAACTAAAAATAAATAAAAACAAAGAATAAGATAAAAGACAATGAGTAAATAATAAAAAGAAACATACAAAAAAAGCAAAGAAAAGACAAAACAAAAAGTAAAAAATAAAAATAAAAAAAAAGTCAAAATAACAGATAAAAACCCCACCGACACCTATACACCAAACCCCCCCGATGTTCACACACACTCGAAAAAATTACATAACTACAAAAAAGCATAAAATGAAACAAACACCAACGGAAATCGACAGAAGAACAACCAAGCAACAACCCAAAGGGACCAGTCCTATCAGACAAAAAAATAAATAAAACAAAAAAATCCAAAATAAAAAAAACCCGCACGCAGCCCCCGACCACCAAAGCACCAAAACCTCATAAAAACACCCATTGTCAATCACCCAACCCCACACCCGGGACCCACCCACCACACAACCAAAGCCCTATCCTAAGAGCCACCCCACCCAATCGACCCACCACACCCCCGGCTCACCTCTCACTAATCC
>NW_028234403.1:11697822-11700322 GCF_977035675.1 Penaeus japonicus | reverse complement strand
ATATAATATTGATGTGTATATATATAAATATATATATATTATATATTTATAATATAAATAAATATATTAAAATAGTATAATAAAAGATAGAATAATACATAATACATATATATAGATATTTATATAGTTATATATAGATTTATATAGTAATTTAATATTGTATATTTTTTGATATATATATATATATTGTTATATTATATATATATCTATTATATATGTATTGTTATGTATGTATCTATGGCTTGTATTTATGTATACATATATATATATTTATATTTTGTTAGATATATATATATATATATATATTATGTTATTTTTAGATATTTATCATATATATTATATATATTATATATATATATATATATATATATATATGTATGTATGTATACATACATACATTATATATGTTGTACATACATACATACATACACACACACAACAAATATATATTATAGTATATATATATATATATATATATATAATATATATTTATAGTACATATATATATAATTATATATTTTATATATATATATATATTAATATATATATTATTTATATATATATTCTTTTTATATATTCATATATATATATACATATTTATATACTTGCATACATACATATATTATATGTTAATATATAATGTAGGATCAATCTCAAAAGTCTGTTATTCACTGGGCCGACAGCTGCACTATTGGTCTGCAATAGTGATTTAAATCTGTCATTCATTAGTTGATTATATGACCGCGCCACTTAGCAAGCCGCCACTCGCCCACCAATTAGCAAGCTTGAGGAACCATCCCAAATACCACATGAGGTTAACCACCCACACAAATACCACCAATACTAACACCACCACCACAAATACCACATACTCATATCTAGTAAGGTTTGTTTATTTATATATATTATATCAACTCTTCATTTTGCATAATCAACTTACTAATTCTCTGATATTCAAGAAGTATGAAAAGGAGTCATAACTCTTTAATGATAACTTAAGTGGTAATATACAAGATCCAAAAATATCATGAGTGAGTTTCAATCTTGAAATCATCCTTGCAAAAGGTTTTTACCGGATAACGGAATGCAGGATCAAAGAAGGTTTCCTGTACATTCATTACTACTTCAATATGCGATAGTGATCATGAATAAAGGGATGAATGAACGGATAAATAAATAAAGTCATAGACACTTGCCTTGCTTTGTCATCTAGTGTGGAGAAAGAATGGGTTTCTGTCAATTAAACTATTATACTAAAATTTCATGACAAAATGTTCTACACAAATAAATGACCTGGCAATGAATTATATATAATAAAGGGTAAAACACTTGATATTGGTAAAAGTATAACTGTTTCTATAGCTATATAGTTTAAGATAGATGTTTGTATGTATGTATGTATATATATAAACATTCATACACACTCACAGTCTAACTCTTATATACCCTCTATCTCTCTCTCTCTCTCTCACACACACACACACACACACACACACAGACACACACACACAAACACACACACACACACACACACACACACACACACACACACACACACACACACACACACACACACACACAAATATATATATATATATATATATATATATATATATATATATATATATATATATATATATATATATGAAAGTTTGATGAAAGCGTGGATGAGGCATGCATTGATCATAGGCCCGGTAACATGAAACGGAAAAATAAATTGACACTCAGCTTCTAAATTACATCTGCAGAAACATATTGTATCACAGAATTCACTACACAATTATGATGCATTACCGTTTATGATATGAAATCCACTATCATATTCATGGTATCATATACCCCACCTGATGCAATATTAAAAGTAAATACCATTGCTTTGAATAAGTGAAATGGTTCAAAAGCTACTTTGAAGGTACAACGAGCAATTTGGATTCAGAACGACGCAATGTTTGTCAAGCTATTTCGTATTTCAAGATTATGGAAATATATTAATTAATTGCATCTCTGATATTATGTATTTAATCATAGTAATTCGAACTTGCTATAAAGCTTTGGCGAGAAGGATGTACATTGTAATAAATGCAGTTTATATGTTTGGTTATATATCGAGCAGCATGTATTTTCAAGGTTCCATTATGATTTCATAAAAGGTCCTAATTATGAGATTGGTAATACGGGAGAAAGAGAGAGAGAGAGAGAGAGAGAGAGAGAGAGAGAGAGAGAGAGAGAGAAGAGATAGATAGATAGATAGATAGATAGATAGATAGAGAGAGAGTGTGTGTGAGAGAGAGAGAGAGAGAGAGAGAGAGAGAGAGAGAGAGAGAGAGAGAGAGAGAGAGAGAGAGAGAGAGAGAGAGAGAGAGAGAAAGGGAAACAAAGGAAGAGGGAGGAAGAGAGAGAGAGGAGGGGAGGGGGAGGGAGGGAGGGAGAGAGAGATCGAGAGAGAGAGAAGGAGGGAGGAAGGGAGGGTTAGAGAGAGAGAGGGGGAGAGAGAGAGAGA
>NW_028234403.1:11600413-11637722 GCF_977035675.1 Penaeus japonicus | reverse complement strand
AAAAAAGGAAAGAAGAAAAAACAAGAAGAGAGAAACAAGGTAAAAAAAAAAAAAAAAAATAGAAAAAAGAAAAAGAAAAAAAGAAAATGAAAGAAGAAAAAGAGGGAAACATGGAAATTCAAGTGGGAACCTTGCCAACACAGACTCGTCATCTCCTCCCCTCCCACCTCACCCCACCCCCAACCCCCCTTCCAACCACACCCACAGGCCCCCAGGACCGACGTATGTATTACGGATAGCGACAGTAGGGGTTAAGGGGAAGGAAGACTTTTGCGACAGGTGTACCTCTAGATCGGGATCGGCGAGGAGAAGCCTTCCATCTTAGCGCGAGGGAGATGATAAGATTGGGAGGATTAACATCAAGGGAGAGGTACGTGCTGAGCGAGAAGGGAGGGGGAGAGAGAGGGGAGAGAGAGGGGAGCACGGCAAAGAGAGGAAAAGATGACAAGAAAGGGGAGCGACCGATTGGTCTGTGGCTATAGTTACAAGATGGAAAAATAAACAAGTAGGCAAGCAGGCTATAATATATAATATATAGATATATAAATCTTAATAATATAAAGATATACATCTGTATATAATATTACATACATATATATTTATATATATATATATATATATATCTGTATAAATAGATATATATCTCTATATATATATATATATATAATATTATATATCTACAAACATAACATATATATATATATATATATATATATATAGATATATATATAATATATCTATATATGTATGTATATGTAAGTATGTATACACACGACACACACCCACACACACACACACACACACACGACACACACCTATATTATAATATATATATATATAATATATATATATATATATATACATATATATATATATCAATATATATATATTTATATAAAATATATATGTATGTATATATATATATCTCTCCGTATATAATCTCTATATATATATAGCTCAGCTAGATCGATCGCTAGATAGATAGCAAGCTCGCTAGATACCTCGACCACACAGATAGCTCGATAGCTCGCTAGCTCCATCCCTATCTATCAATCACTATTCACTCCCTCTATAACTCTCTCGTACCTAACTCACAAACTACCTATCTACTCTCAAAATATCTATATGTCACTCAATATATAACTCTCTATTATATCACTCAAAAATCACTATATCTATATATCAAATGTGTGTGTGTGTGTGAGTGTGTGTGTGTGTGTGAAGTGTGTGTGTGTGTGTGTAGTGTTTGTGTTTGTGGTGTGTATGTAGTGTGTGTATCGCTGCATAAAACTCTCCATACTCTAATTTTGTATATATCGTTTTTAACTGAATATGCATATGCTTATATATATTTGTATGTACTCTCTCACATCAGTATCTCTATAGATCTATATATCACCATCTCCTAACTAATACTCAATATACGTCTCTACTCTATCCCTCTATCTCTATTAGAGAGAGAGAGAGAGAGACAGCGAGATTTACCCAACCACATAAACGAATACCCAACCAGTCAATACACACCAAGTGAAAGGCGAGCATCGAAGAGGCCAAGCCACAAGAGGCGAGAGGCAACGGAAGTAGGCAAAGGCGACTAAAAAAAAAAAAAAAAAAGCATTACGAAAAAAAAAAATCCCGAGGTGTTTTTGGAGCCGCAAGGCAGATCAGTGATTATTAGATGTGACTTCGACTGTTTGAGTTTTAGATACTTTAGGTCTCTTCTCGAGACAGCAGTTTTTATGTACCGAAGGAGGACCTGTCCGACGCAGTAAAGGGGACCGACTCTCGCAACCTTCAAGGACACGAAACAAAAGAGGGAAGGATCAGGGAGTAAGGGACGGAAGCTTCCCCTTAATGCAGATGGAAAGACCTGTTATCTGGGAAATAAAAGGATGCCGTTTTGAGGCATATAGTCCCTTCTAAAAGGATGCCCGAATAGAAAAGAAAGTTTATCTCCGCGTGAAAAGGCCTTCTCATCACGAAAGTCATCAACAGGAACATGAAGGAAGGGCCGTAATAATCATAAAAAAGTGTCGGTTTGAGGAGAAAATGGAATTTTTCATCATCAAGATTTAATGGATGAATAACAGGACGGGCCTGAAATGACGATACGAGTTAAATAAAGGTGTGTGCAATGAACTTGAAGTCATGCATCCCTGCAATAGAGGTGATAGGCATAAAGAAAGCCTTTCAAAATGCTCCTCTGCATGGGGGATGTTATTTCTCCAGCAAGATACTGAAATGAGTGGGGGGGGCCCTTATGGAACTCGTTATAATATATCGAATAAACAATTAGAAGGCTGGTACTTTCCAAAAACGCAAAGCCAGATTACACTTGTAAAACGTGACGCCCCTGATCTACTCGGTGTGATCGCAAACGGTGAACAACATTGCAGAGCAAGCATTAAAGCTGTTTAATGATTTTTGAGAACCCTTGACGAAATGGAATGATATGTTAGGAAAAATCTTACTGGCTGATAAAGGATATCCCTTTGGAACAAGAAGCCATCACGGTTTAATCCATTTACTGGATATTATGTAATTAACAAATCTTAAAGTAGCTTATCTTCCTTACATACGATAGTCTTTTTAATTGAGTCCCAGAAAAAAACAACACTTCTTGGGGCTTATTTGCAGTATATTATATAGAAATTATTATGTTTGTTGTCATGAAGGATGGACACATTACTCGTTATGACTTATTTTATATATCCAAGAGTATTGATTTTCAAACACACACACACAACACGTATATTATATATATATATATCTATTATAAATATATATATATATATAGTATATATATATATATATTTAATATGTTATAGATATATATATATATATATATATATCTATATATATATACATATAGATATATATATATATAATATAGATATATATATAATATATTATATATACATATTTATATATATGTTATATATGGTATGTATGTAAGATATATATAATATTATATATATATATATAGATTTATTATCTGTGTATATATATGTATATATATATATATATATATAATAATAAATATATATAAATGATAATTATATATAAATATATATATATGATAATATATATTATATATATATATATAAATATATATATTATATATAGATATATATAGATGTGTGGTGTGTGTGTGTGTGTGTGTGTGTGTGTGTGTGTGGGTGTTGTGGGTGTGTACACACAAATATAATATATATAGTAGATATATATATATATATATATATATATATATAGATATATATATATATAATATATATTATATATATGCACATACACAACATCACTCACACCACACAACACAGACACACACCACACATACACCGGCATACACACACACGCACACAACACACACACACACACACACACACACACACACACACACACACACACACAACATATATATAATATATATAATATATATATATATATACATATAATATATATATATATATAATAATATATATTATATTATATATATATTGTAATATATATACATACATATACACACATATATGATATGTGCGTGGACTCCATTTAATTGTAGTGCCAGCGGAGTACATGTGTGGCTCTATAGATCGCATTGTCCATATAAATTCAATTACACTCGCTGTGGCTTTTAATCCTGGTAAGGAAAGAGCGTTATAACTTCGAAGTCTGGCGGAAAGGTCCGCAGACGCTTGCCACTGTAGAAGGAAGTGACCCTAAGAGCCGGAGCTGCTTGGGAGGGCCAGTGGGATCAAAACCAAATTTCATCTCGCACGGCTCGCCTCGCTCCTGCCTGTAGCGAGCATCCTGATCCTCTTGCGTTGATTCTTTTGTATTATTTTGAGGTGCCTGGTCGGGGAAGAAGCCTTATGTTTATGGATTGCTGTTCTAATGGCTTACTCGACAGCTGCCTCTGGGGTATTCCCTTTTCGGTGTGTGTCTGGTGAATGTGGTGGTTCGTGGGTGTGTGGTGTATATCTATCTATCTATCTATCGATCTATCTATAAATATATATATATATATATAAAGATAGATATATATATACATACAGAGATATATATAAGATATATATATTTATATATATATAATATCATATATATTTATATATATATATATATATAATATAATTATATATATTATATGTATATATACATATATATATATATTATATATATATAGATATATATATATATATTAATTATATGTATATACATATATATGATATATATATATACACACACACAACAACATAATATAATATATATATAATATATATATATATATAATAATATACATATAATATATATTATTATATGGTATAATATAATCTAATATATATATATAAATATATTATAGGTGTGTGTGTGTGTGTGTGTGTGTGTGTGTGTGTATGTAATCTATACACACATCATTATTAGGTTATATATTGCACACAATATATACAGTATTAGTATATAACATATAATATATATAAGATATATTTATAGATATAGATATCTACAATATAAACAATAAATATATATGCATATATTATACATATATATATAATATATTTATATAGTATATATTTTAGATATAGACATAAGAATAATATATATGCGTATATATATACCATATGTATATATCTATATTATAGATATAGTATAATATATATATATATATATATTATATATGGGGTGTGTGTGTGTGTGTGTGTGTGTTGTGTGTGTGTGTGTGTGAGAAAGCTGGGATAATCAGTACGCTCTTTAGATAGATAAACAAATTTTACCTCCCGTAAACCGGGACGCGAACCCGCGCCGTAAGATTGACAGGTACAGGTAAACTCGACCTAGAAAAGAATTGCTGACCAGGACGCACTTATGAGACGTCATGGAAGTTACCTATTTGCTCTTAAAGCAGGCAGTGAGAGCGAAGTGTCACAAGACAATTCCCGCGGGCGCTCGCAACACCGGAATCACAAATTTCTAATCCCAAATCAGGTTACCGAGGGTGATATATATGTGAGAGTTAAAATCGTCAGAGAGGTAAAAGTTCTTTCTATATCTTATTAAATCGTTCCTGCATTCACCATCTTTCCTCACATATATTATAACCACACACACAGCACACACACACAGGACAGGCACTTTTCTTGAAATACAAATGGAAAAAGAATCCTAATGCTAAATCCAAACCTTCAATTGCTAAGACGGAAAGAGTAGGAAATCTCCCATTGCAGAAGAAGTGCTAAGCACAAAGCAGTTTCTGCACACATCCCAGAGTAATTCCAAGCGTGTGCGAAGAGCAGAGGCAATCAAATCCCCTCATAACAAACAACAGTGATTGATTTGAAGACAGACACAGATCGATGAGGTAGGCCAAAGAATAATGGAAAGATCTTTAAGGGCGTCTAGCTTTTCCCTCTTGCCCTTAGGAACTACATATTACTTTTTTTGTGTTATTCATATTGGTTCATATGCCCTTTTTCTCTGGGATATGGATATGTTTTGTTCATATAGATCTAAAAAAAAACGGGAACAAGCACTTGAAGCACATAAGACAAATATGTGTAATGTGTTGTGTAATAGTATAGATATAGATACATATATATATATATATATATATATAATATATATATATATATACATAATATTTATCATATAATATAATATATTTATAATAAATATATATATATATACATACATATATGATTATATAGATATATATATTTATATATATAATTATATATTATGATGTATACATATAACATATACATATATATATAATATATATATATATATATATATATATATATATATATATATATTTATAAATATATATATAGGTATATAATATATATAATATATAATATAAATATATATATATATATACATATATTATTGTATATACATATATATATTATAATATATATATATATATATATATATATATATATATATATATATATGTGTGTGTGTGTAGTGGGTGGGTGTGTGTGTGTGTGTGTATAGAGGAGGGTGTGTGTGTGTATGTATATATATAGTGTGTACACTTGCACACACACACACACACACAACATATATACACACATTCCACACACACACACACAACACAGATATATATATATATATATATATATATCGAGATACATATATAATATATATATATATATATTTACATTAATGTGGCGTGTTATATACAATAACACGCACGGTCTAAGGGTTCTGTGTGTGTGTGTTCACCATTAACCGTCATATGCCAGCCAACCCCTCATGAGTTTCCCCTATTCTACGAAAAAAAACTGCATGAAATACATCAAGCACAAGTTTCATACCCAAGTAACAAATAAATAAAACTCACATCAAGTAACTTATTCCATCCATAGTTTCTGCCTTTGATATCAAAGGGTACTGCGTCATTCTTGTTTGTTTGTGTATATATATCTATATCTATATCTATCTATCTACAGTATATATATATATTTATATATATATGAATATATATATATAATATATATATATAATATAAGATAATATATGTAGATATAATATATATACATATATATCCATCATTTGAATATATTACATGTGTATATATATATATATATAATATATATATATATATATATATTTACATATGTATATATAAATATATAGACATATGTATTATGCATATATATATAATATATATATATATATATATATATATATATATAAAGTTATATATAGATGTGTGTGTGTGTGGTGTGTGTGTGTGTGTGTGTGTGTTGTGTGTGTGTGTGTGTGTGTTGTGAGTGGTGTTGCCTATATATAGATTATATATATAATAATATATATATATTATACTATATATAGATATATTTATAAAATGAATATATATAATATATATATATAGATAATATATATATATATATATATATAATATATGAATTTTATCTTATATATATATATATATATATATATTTATATATATCTATGTATATAATATATGCATATATAATATGTGAATATATATAGATATATATTATTTAATATATATATAGATATAATATTTATATATTTATTTATTTATATTCATACATATACATATATAATCAGGTTGTGTGTGTGTGTGTGGTGCTGCGTCATTCTTGTTTTGTTTGTGTGTATATATATAATATAATATATATATATATATATAATATATATATATATATTTGTATATATATACAGATATACATATATATATATGATATATATTGGGGGGGGGGGGGGTATATATATAGATATATAGAGAGAGTTGATATAGATATTGTGGTATATATATTAAGTATATATATAAATATATAGATGATAGATATATATGAATATAGATATAGATATATAATATATATAGAGATTATAGATATAATATATATATAATAGACATAAATAATACACAAATTATATATATTTTAAATATACATACAGGTGTATTTGTGTGTGTGGGGTGAGTTGGCTCCGTGGGCCTTTTTCTTTCTTTCCTTTCTTCGATCACAGTGTCGTGTCTCTGGTCCCGAGGCGTCGTGTGGTGTTGCGCCAGTCTCCCAAGATATTGAAGCTCGAAAGGTGCGCAATGTTTTGAGGCACTTTATTTCTCGAAAAGGTAAATAAAGGGTAATCCATTTTAATCGGGGAACCGTTTTTCGGAATGAATGACAATATTCTACCAGCGAATTTTCTTCATACACGCAAAAACAAAGCCGCTCGTGAGAATGATGCAAATCCGTGCATGGCAGTCGCAGGCAAAAGTTTTTTTTTCCTCCTGCGACTTCGCCCACCACTTCCCCGTCCGGGCTGTTGATGGCATTACGGCGGGGGTCTTTTTCCTCGGCTCTCGCATAAAAGGATAAGCACTGCGAAAGTAGTGCAACACACCTTGAGAGAGGTGTACGCCGCGACATTTCCTGCAAGGAGGGCCGGGTTGCAAAGGAGAAGAGAGAGAGAAGAGAGAGGAGAGAGAAGGAGAGAGAGAAAAAGAGGAATTAGGAGGGAAGGTGAAAAAAGTGGAGGGGGAGAGGAGAGAGGGGGGAGAGAGAGGGGAGGAGGGAGAGAGAGGAGAGTAGGGAGGAGAGACCACCCCACAGAGAGAGAGGGAGAGGATAAGGTGAGGAGCGGCGCGCCCACAGGCTGGCGCGCGCGCGGCGCTCTCGCGCCCGCTTATCAACATACTAAGCCCGGATCGCGAGACCTCTCTCATTGCGGATGCACTTTCTGTCTGCTCGCTCTTTCTCTATGATCTGTTATATAACCTTTCAAGTGGTTTGGCTGTGTATAAGATGGATTTCTCCTTTTTTTCTTCTCTCTTTATTATTTCTTTATTGTCTCTTGCTATCTCTCCTCTCTTCCCTCCTCTCCCCTCCCCTCCCCCCCTCTCCTCTCTTCCCGACTCATTTCGCCCCACTCTCCTCTCCCGCGGCCTCACCCATCACTCTCTCTCCCCGGCGGCCGCTCTCCCGCGGCACCTCCGCTGCTCCCCGCCCCCCCTGCCCTCCTCGGCTCCGCCTCCCTCGTCTCGCCTTCCGCCTCCGTTCTAGCCCTCCGCCCTCCTCCCCACCTCTTTTCTCGCGCCCCTCTCTCCTTCCCACTCCTCTGTCCGGGCCCGCTTCCCCCTCCGCCTGCCGCCCGCGGTCTGTCTCCGCTCCGGCGTATCTCGGGGCGGGTCCCTGTGAGTGCCTTTCCGTCTCCCGCGCTGTCCCCCTTGTGCCCGCCCGGGGCTTCGGGGGTCCTGCTGGTTCTCCACGTGTCCGCTGGCTCCGCCCCGCGCACTCCCTCGCTGGCCGTCTCGCGCGTCGCCGTTCTCTTCTTCTGCCCCCTGCCGGTCGGTCCGCCTCTCGTCGTCTCTCGCTTTGCCTTGCTCCGGCTTTCGTCCCGGCCCCCGGCTGTGCTGCCGCCGGCCGCTCTCTCTCCCGCCCCCCTCACCGTGGCCTCGTTTCCCTCGTCCCCTTCACGCGGCGCGTCGCGCGCTCCGTTGCTCCGCCCGCGTCGCCAGCGCCCCGCTTCGCCCCCCCGTCTCGCCGGTATCGCTGCCACCTCTCTGGTCCGGCCTGCCGCGCCGCGCTTGTCGGCGCGTTCGGGCGGCGTGCGCCGGCGCCCCTCAGTAGTGGCGCGAGCTCTCCGCGCCCGTTTTTCTCGGTGGCTGCTGCCTGGCTGCGGCCGCCGGCGCTGGACCTTCTACGCGCTGGCCTCTCGGGAGGTCGGCACCGATGCGCCCCGCCGGTCGGGCCGCGCGGCGGCGCTCGCGTTGTTGCGTCCTCGCTCCCTCTCGCGGCTGTCCGTCTGTGCCTCTGACGCCCGCCGTCGGGGCCTCGTCTCACCCCGCGGGCGCCCGCGGGTGTCGCCGCCGTCACTCCGCACTGCCGTCCGGGCCTGGCCTGGCGGTCGGCGAGGCGGTCCTCTCGCGCGCGCCGCTCCGCCGGGCGGGCAGTCTTCGCGGCGGGGCTGGCTCCGCGGGGGGGCTCTGCCGCTCTTTGCTGTGGGGCTGGCCGGCGTGCTGTCCTGTGTGCGCAGGCTTCCCTGCGCTCTGCGCGTCTTGGCGCGCCGGCCCTGCCGGGTCGGGTCGGGGCCCTTTGCTTTGTGCTTCTTTACCCTTGTCCGGCCGTTGCTGGCCGCCCCGCACGGCCCGTTGCTTCTGTTACCCGCTGCTCCCTCGGTGGCCCTCTTGGTCTTTCCGTTGCCCCCTGCGGGCGCCTCTGGCTTCTGGCGGCCGTCCTCTCGTGCTTCGGTGTGCCGTGCGCGGCTGCGGTACGGCGGTGTTGTAGGGCGTAGGATTTCCCCGCGGCCTCTCCCCTCGTGCCCTTTGTTCTTCCCCTCTTCCCTCTTCCCCTCCCCCCGCCGCCCGGGAGCTCTCTTCTCTCTCTCTCTCACTCGACCGTCTCCTCTCTTTTATCGCTCTCTCTCTTTTCTCTCTCTTTCTGCTCTCTCACTTTACCCCACTCCGCTTGTTCTCTCTCTCGCTCTTTCTTTCCTTTCCGCTTGGTCTCTCTCTCTCTCACGTCTCTCTCTCTCTCCCGTGTCTCTGTATCCCCCCCCCCCCCTCTCTCTCTCTACGCGGACACGTCTCTAATTCCCGTGCTCCCTCACATTGCTTTCCGGTCTTATTTCAACTTCCCTTGTGTTCCTCCGCGTCTCTCGCAATTCCTCTGCTCTCGCGAACCCCTTCCCGGCCGTCACACGCCGTCCGTCCTCGCACGTCCTCCCTCCGGCTCTTCCGTCTGTTCCCATAACTCCTCGCCTCTCCTTCTTGCCTTGGTGCTCGCCTATCTGTTCAAGTGGTGTAGTAAGGAGAAGAGAGAGAGAAGGAGAAAGCGAGAGAGAGAGAAAAAGAGAGAAGAAGTAGTAGAGAGAGAGAGAGAGGGAGAGAGAGAGAGAGAGAGTGAGAGTGAAAGAGAGAAGAAGAGAAGAGAGAGAAATTGCATATATTCACCATAAAAAAAAAGATAAATATATATAAATATATATATAAAACCATAGTAGAGATATACACACACAACACACTCACACCAACACACACTCACACACACCATACACATACATTTTATAAGCACACGACGTAACACACACAACACACACACCAAACACGCACACACACACGCAACACACACACATACCACACCAACACACACATACACACACACACACTCACACACAAAACCACACGCACACACACACACACAGCACACACAACACACCACACACACACACACACACACACACCGCACACACCTCACACATATATATATATATATATATATTATATATAGATAGACATATTATAATAAATAGATACATAGAAATAGAATATGTATATGAATATAATAGGTATATATATATAAGATACATATATGGGAGACATATAAGATGATATAAATATAGAGATATATAGATAGATAATATATTTAGATAGATATATATATATATAATATATATAGATAGTTAATAGAGATAGATATATAGTGAGTGTGTGATGTGTCCCTGAGATAATAAATAGACAGACGACCGATAGAAAAGGGGATATATAGATCCTGCTTATAGGCTTGTTTGTTTGTGTTCGTGAGTGTGGGTGTGGGTGTGGATAGATAATTAGACAGATCGTTAGATAGAGAAATAGATAGATAGATCCTGCTTACGGCACAACACATCACTCCATTGACGTGTGGCTGAAATCGAGGCACATAATTAGTTACTATTGGCTAGACACAGCACGGAGGGCATAGAAGCGTGAGATTGGTAAATTACATCAATGTCAAATGCAATGAAAATGGGCCGGTTGTATATGGTTGAGACGGGTGGTAACCAAAGTGTTGCGAATCTACTGTCGATTGGGGGTTGTTGAGTTTGGGAAAGTTTTCTTATGAATTTCATTTCGTTCAGATTTATTATTCAAAAAAACAAGGGACAGACAGAAAGAGTTTACATACTCACGCAAAGTATTATCCTGATAAGAGATATATGATTTCTATAATAAATATATATATAGTAGTATATATATATAGATATATATAGATATATAATATATATTATAGTATATAATTTCTATATCTATATTAATATAGATCTATATATAATATCTAATCTTATATTATATATATATATATGTAGTTGGTGTGTGTGTGTGTGTGTGTGTGTGTGTGTGTCATATATCTATCTAGAGTATATATATATATATTAAAATATATAATAGATATATATAGATATATATGAAATAGATATATATAGAATATTATATACATATATATATAATATATTTATATCTATATATAGTATATAATGATATATATCTAATATTACATATAGATATATATAATGTATATATATAGAGATACATATAGGATATAGTCTATAAAGATATATATATATATATATATATATATTATGTTGTGTGTGGGGTGTGTGTGTGTGTTGTGTGTGTGTCTGTATATTATGTATATATGTAGAATACTTATATATATATATATATATATATATATAATAGATATATATATATATAATATATATATATTATATATATATATACTATATATATATATATATAATAAATTATATAAGATATATAGATATATTAAATTAGTATATAAATATAGAGATATAGATATAGATATGTATATTTATCATATAGACTATATTATAATATATTATATAGATAATGGTATATATAATATATTTTCTTTCTCTCTATCTATGATATGTTATATCACATCTATCTATCTATCTAGCTATCCATCTATCCGTGCTATCGGTTCATCGTTTCTATCTATCTAGCTATCTACTATTTAATATATAATATATATATATATATATAAATATATATAATTATGTATATAGATGTTACATAATATATAGTATTTATACATTATGTATGTGATGTATGTAAATATGTACTCTATGTATATAGATATACATATATACATATGTATGATATATAATATATATCTTATATCTATTATAGATATACATATATATATGTATATATACATATATATAGAAACATATACTATTAATATAATATAGTAGATTTAATGATATATATATATATATATAAAGATATTATGTATATACATATATACATATATATAATATATATATATCTAGACTATATAGATATATATAATACAAGATATATATAATATAAATATATATCATTATGATATATATGATATGAATAAACACATACACACACACACACACACACACACACACACACACACACACACACACACGACACACGACACACGACACACGACACACAACACACACGACACACAACACACAACCCCCCCCACACACACACACACACACATATATATATAATGATAGAAAGATCATATATATATATATATATCTATATATATTTATCTATGATACAGTACCTCACAGAAGTTACACACATATCTTACTGCACATATGCAAAGCTCCCGTATACCATCTTTGTCACGATAAATCTATGCGTAATATATGGAATATAGGTATTGAAACAAAATTAACAATAAAATTACTAAACAGCAAAGATAATTACACAAACAAAACACGAAGAAAAGCAAACTCCGCTACGAGCAATGCCGCACCTTCAAAAAAAGTTTTTTTTTAAAATAGCGGAGGCCCGACCGCAGATACCTGGAATGCAAATTGGCGCCCGAGCCAGCTCCGTCCTGGACACAAAACCACGACTTCATCATTAATGCTATAAATTTCGGTACATGGTTACAAGCGATGGCGCTTGGCTCCCTGGGTCGCACTTTATGATATCGACGGGCCGGATTGAAAATAACGGGGAAGTGAGCGCCGTGATATATAGTTCGCTGGAACTTTATATAAACTGCGATTACGAGATCTTCGAAGAGGTGGATGCTGGGAACTTTAGCACGAGTCGGGATTCTAAGGTAGTTTTTAATCTCTTCTCAGTTTTTTTAGGTTTTTTTTTCTAAAGTTTTCTTGTAATTTTCGTTTAATAAGGTAGGTTTCATCTATTTATTTTGTCTGTTTTTTTTCGTGTTTATCCTAGCTTCCTTTTGCGTTCGATGGTTTCTTCTTCTTGATTTTTAATACCACAGGTTGATTTCCCCAAAGTCGCTTATAATTCAAAGAACGCATTTTGAATTATTTTTAGTTTCTTTCTTCTTAGTTTTTTATCCATTTCTGGTGGTTAACTAAATTCAAAGGCAAATCAACATAGTAAATGACAGTGAAATCAATCGGATGAAATCGCAATCAAGGTTCAATACCGAGTTTTAATAATCAATATCAAATTGAAAAATTGAACCCTTTGCATATCTCATTATCATTACAAGTATCTTGCCGGAGCATAATGATTTTTCATCTAATACTGGACATTTTCAATAGATGTGTATACATAATGCAATGCATCCAACAAAATTACGCTGAAGACAAATATACATACCGACAGACATAATTGTTTCTCTCTTGCTCTCTCTCTCTCTCTCTTGTCCTCTCCTCACTCTCTCACGGTCCCCCTGCTCGCGGTCGCAGGCTCTATCTCGGTCTCTCTCTCGAGCCCTCGCTCTCCGCTCTCTCTCTCGCTCTCTCGTCTCCCCTCTCCTCTCTCTCTCAGCTCTATCTCTAACTCTCTCTCTCGTCCCCCGCGCTCTGCTCGTCCTCTCGCTCTCTGCGCTCGCTCTCTCTCTCGCCTCCCGCTGTCTCTCTCTCCTATCTCTCTCCTAGCGTCTCTCCTCGCGCGCGCATCTCTCGCTCACGTCTCGCTCGCTTCTCCCTCTCGTCTCGGTCTCGGTCTCTCTCTCTCTCTCTCTATATATATATATATATATATATATATTTATATTTCGCGTTCCTCTCTCGATTTCTCTTTCTCTTTCTCTATATCTTTTTCTCTTGCTCTCCCCCCCCCCCCTCGCTCGATCTATCCTACTCTATCTTCTCCTCGGTCTCGCTCTCTCCCTATCTCTTCTTTCTTAATCTTTCTCTCTCCCCCCACCCCCACCCACATTCATTCTCTCTCACTCTCTCTTCTTCACTTAAATAAATATCAATATAAATATATATAATTCTATAAATATATATATATATATGTATATATATATAATATTATATATATATATATGTATATATAAAATATGTATATAGATATATATAATATATATATATATAAATATATATATAAATCCGCTTTCTCTTTCTTTCTCTTTTCTAAATCTTTTTCTTTCCCTCCCCCTCTCTTATCTCTCTTTAATCTCTATCTTGTCTCTCTCCCCTCCCTCTCTCTCTCTCTCTCTCTCTCTCTCTCTCTCTCCTCTTATATATCAATATAATATATATATATATAAAAATATCTATAAATCGCTTTTCCCTTCTCTTATTCTCTCTCTCTATTTTTCCTCTTTCCCCCCCCCTTCTCTCTCTATATATCTATCTCTATCTCTCTCGTTTTCCCTCTCTCTATCACTCTTGCTCTCTATCTTTCATCCCCTCCTCCCCTCCCTCTCACTCTCTCTATCTATCTATCAATTATTCTATTATCAATCAATGCTTCCGTCTCACTGTAATTATGACAAGAAAAATCCACATATCTAGTCACAACAGAAAAAAAAAAAAAAAAAAAAAAAAAAAAAAAAAAAAAAAAAAAAAAGAACATTGCCGACTTGATCATCCATCAAAAAGTCTGAGAAGTCGACTGAGTTTCATCTCTTTTGGATTATTACGTGATTTTGCGCTTTCTAATGGATATTAAGAAATTTTGTAATATATTCCACTTCAGTTATCAGCAATTTTAACTCTGCGCGAAATTAAGTCGAACTCTCCACGCAAGAATTGGTGGCTCCGGGCAACAGTGTGCAACCAAGCCGTCAACTTTCTGTTGCGCTTTATTGCATGGTTTTATTTTTTTTTACGGCCAGCTGCTCGATATCTTTTTTTTTTTTTTTTTTTTTTTTTTTTTTTTTTTTTTTTTTTATAATTCTTCTCCATCATGAGTTGTTCCTATTTTCTCTACCGTTTATTCTTTTTTTTTTTTTTTCTATCTTTTCATTTCGTCTTCCTCGTCTTGCAACAATAATTCATTCTTTATCTCTTTTGTTCGATTGTTTTTTTCTTCTACTTCTCCTACTCTTTCTTCTTCTCTTTTCTTTTATTATCATTATTTTCATTCAATCAATATTAATCGTCCTCTCCTCCTTAATTTCCTTTTCTTCCATTTTTCTTTTCTTTTCTTCTTCTTTTCTATACCCCCCCCCCTTCACCTTTCTACTTATTTCCTCTTACTTCTTTTTCTTTTTTTCTCCTTCTCCTCCTTCTTTTCCTCCTCTTTCTCCTCCCTCATCTCCTTCATCTCCTTCTTCTTCTTCTCCTTTATCTGCTTCCTTGCTTACCGTGTATTGTAATTTTCGTTTTTTTTGTGTTTTTTTTCTATCCTTTTCTCTTTTCTATCCGTTATTTTCTTTTTTGCCTTTTATCTGCTTTATTTTATTGATCCTTACTCCACTCTTTGTTACTGATATTATTAATCGGAACTCATAGCATGATTCACTTCTAATCATCCCAATATCAATTTGACGATTATAATATTTATAATTGCACTATTGAATGACCTCTAGTGTGATATTAGAGACATAGAAAGATGAAATGTTCGGGAAATTACCATTAACATCTTTTTTGAAATGACGTCATGCAAGGTTATAAATCCGTGATACATGACGTCCGATTTATATCACTTATCGATAAGCCGTTTTGTATAGTTGATTATTTTATTAATGTTAGACGTGTCAAAACCTGTTATGTTATGATGACATAAGATGATCGTTATTTCTACCTCGTTGATTGGTGACGGTGGCTGTTTTGAATGATTAGAATTGTCATGATAATCAGGAACTGAAAGATTGGATTAAAAAATGACAGAAAAAATTTCAGATCTGCGTCTTTTACTTATCTTCATCACCATCATCTTCTTCTTCATTTCTCCTTCTCTTTCTTATTTTTCTTGGTCTCCTCCTCTCCCTTTTTTCGTCCTTTTTATTTCTTACTGAATTTAGTTTTATTGATTCATTTTTTATTATTATTTTTTTTTTTTTTTTTTTTTTTTTTCTTTTTTTATTCTTGCTTTCGTTTTGAGGCTTTATGTTCCCATGCCAATGACCACAGGAATGTTTGATATATGTGACGGAATATTCAGCTCTTGGCAACCCCTAGCAAATTTATGGATGTAAACACAGTGAGATTCAGGGAAAGAATAGGGTGAGGCAAACCCAAGCAAAATCAACGTACATATTTACAATTGCATACTGAGATATTCCATGAGCTTAACTGTGTCCGAAGCTCTTGTCAGAGTCAGCGATTGAGACACCTCAGTGGGCATACTCCTTATCCCCGTGTCCCAATCCGCCTTCGTGACACCATGTTTGTAAAAATCGAGAATTCGAAATATCGGCAAGCTATCGGCGCTTGGCATGCGCTTGATGTTTATGTTGCAAAATGAATATCTTTAGCAATTGCATGTATTCGGTTACTGACGGATGTTATGGATATTCTCTAACATGCAGAGATGTATCCTGAAGTTAATCCTGTTCATATCAACATAAAACATGAATTTTGAATTTTGAATTTTGAATTCACAATAAATGCGTTTATTTTAAGGATTTCGTCTAAAAATACTGAAAACGGGAAATTAAAAAAAGAAACAAAACTTATTTCATCACAAACGCAAAGCTTATCTTACTGTGATTATCTTCACACACTGGCTGATAACAATAACGATCAACAAACCAATAAAGATAGCGATGTTATATACTTGACTACTGATTTTCTGTATCTACGATCAATACAAACCGTGCTGTATACTTTTCACAAACCACCTAATAATAAAAAAAAAAAAAAAAAAAAAATCAATTGCGTACTCTGACCCAACTCTTACCCCACGAATTAGAGACCATCAGAAAATTTTCTTAATGTTTGAATCGGATTGCCACGAGTTCATAAATAAGCTTAGATGACAAGGCATTCACACCGCTAGCATTTTATTTAGAGCCGTAAAGATCAAGATATATGAAAAGTGAAAAGGTTTTGTACAAATTGCTTTGCGACGGGAATACAGACGTGGCCACGGCGAGTAGGTCGGAGAGACTGGTTATGCTTGTACGATAAATCAGGTATTGGAATCCATTGGCTGGAAAATGCCAAGAGAGAGAGAGAGAATGAGAGAGAGAGAGAGAGAGAGAGAGAGAGAGAGAGGACTGAGAGAGAGGGAAAGGGACGATGAGAGGAAGAGAAGATGGAGACGATTCGAGAGAGAGAGAGGTCGAGAGAGGATGAAGATGAAGAGCAAGAGAGAGTGAGAGAGAGAGGAGAGTTGGAGGAGAGAGAGGAGAGAGAGAGAGATAGATATAGATATATAAAACACACACACACACACTCACACACACACACAGCCACACACACACATATACACATACACAGCCACACACACACATACACACACACAGATACACACACAAACACACACACGCACGCACACACTATTATTGAAACAAATATATTTATATATATATATATAAATATCATATATATATATCTATATCAATATATACATCTATAATATATATATATTATAACTCACTCAACCACCACTATATATCATATACCTCTTGTGTGTGTATCTAATATATCTATCTCTTCTCGTATATCAACTACTATACTAGACGACTATATACAATCTCTTTGTATCTCGCACTAATAACACTAACTAAATCTATATATATCATCCCCTCACTAACCACGTAGATCTCTCGACAATCTATCATCCGTCACAAACAACTATCACTACACACTCAGCTAATCATAACACCTCCAAATGGTACTATATATATATAATATATAAATAGTTAACAACTATATCTCACTCTCACTCACACACTAACTCATTACTTAACACGGTCACAATAGATACTCACACACGCGACACTCTATATCTATCCCTCGTAATGCATCAGACACAATCTAAACCCAATCTCCACTCTGTAACCCAATATCTGTCTCACACCCTACGCCTCTATATTCTGTCTCTAACTCACTCAATCACACACACACACAGACACTCACGGGACGCCACACGACTCTAGATACATTCATATATCCCTATAAATCAATCGCATAAAACACACTTCTATAACTTATCAATATATATAACTCACTACTCCATAAGAGCCCTATTATACAACTATCTCACAACAATCATAGTCGACACAACTCAGCTCCTCACACGCTCTCTCATCTCAGCACACACGGCATACTACCTCTCTATATCATCACTGGTGTGTGGTGAGGTTGTTGTGTGAGTTTTTGTTGATATGATAAGATTGTACATCTGGATTAGTAATATATCACACACACGACACACTAACACTCACCCCACACGACACGACTCGACCACAATTTAGTGATCTATAACTCTCACCCACCCTCCCACCACTCTGCACTCGCGATCTCTAACTATCACACACTCACACTACACTCACACACACACTCCCACTCCTCTGTCTGTTCTGTCATGTACACGAAACCCCCAACCCCCCTCTCTCACTCCTAATCTCTCACACACAGCCTCTCATAACACACACGACGACACACTCTCACAACTCTCAAACACACTCATCCACACTCTCTCTCTCATCCCTCGCAAAACCCCCACCTCTACCTTCTACACCACACTACGCTACCGAGCTTTTTAAGTACCCCCTTTGCTCTCTACCGATTGCCCCTCCCCAGTCCCAGGGCCCCTCATACCTAACCCGTGGTCATGATCAGACATATCTGCCATTGTGATCTCCCTTGTCAATCGGACAACGAGTTAAGTCCGCATCTTTATGAAAGAAGTTCCAAAGAAATTAGAACCAGTTAGAACACCACCCTGATGTAGTCTTCTACTTCTTATTACTAAAGTCATGCAAGACATAAGCATACAACAGAAAACTCCACCGACCGACAATTAAGCAATTGGGGAATTCACCATCACATTCAAGGCACGTACAGACGACAAAAAATATGAAAGCAGTTTTCATTATATCTATTTGTGTTATATATTTCCTTCCTGAGGACGTCAGAGCTGCAACAGCGATGACGTCAACTGCCAATGGAGTAATGCTGGGTTCAGGATTTTTTTAAATCCTGATATATATATATATATATCATATATCTAGTATTTAATATACATATAAAGAAAATATATATCATTTACATATATATATATCAGTCAGAATAGATAGCGAGATAAATGGATAGATAGATATAAAGATGACTACAGATATGTATGGTTGTGTGTGATTACTATAGCCTATCTATCCATAATATTTAAATCTACTATAGACTATTATATATACCTATATAGATATATACTATATAATAATCAAAGAACGTATATCATCACACTCAACAACGATAGACGCATTACGTAGCTAAAAATCTCTATAAATCGAAACGAAATGCCTCGACTCCCTAGCTCTCAAGTCTACGCATCACTAACTCACTCTATGTCCTAACTATATATCAATCTCTCACACGACTCTCTGCTCTCTCTACCGACGTATCAGAGACTACGTCACCCCGACTCAGCGTCCACTAACATCACTATATACTCTATAACTCACGACTCTCTCTCACTTCTACACATGTTAACAACGTCTCATTCTCTATAAACATGTACCTCAATCAAGTCTACCCTCTCAACTATACATCCCATCCTCACCCGACTCTCACTAAACTCATATCTATCTACTCATCTATCCACCTCACTCACACGACACCTCTATCTTATAACTCTCTCTTCTCTCACCCAACTCTCCTCCCTCTCAACTCAATCGTCTCTCATCTCACTCTAACTCACTACTCAATCACCGCTACGCTATCGCACGCTAGCTCGGCACGCTCCCACTCTACGCAAGCTCCCCCACTCATACTCTTCTCTCACACACACACCACACCGTATACTACACCGATAACACACTCTATACACCTCACTCCCTCACCCAACCACTCACACCCTCTCACTCGTATCTCTCTAATCACTATAGTCTCACTCTCTAACGCGCACTCCAAACTCACACTCAGTCCACAGACCGCGGTCACCCCCCCTCCCCCCCCCCAACCCACCCCCCCTCACCCACACCCCCAGCCCACCCACCCAACCCCCCCACACACACCCTATAAACCAAATCTATATATCATCTAACATAAAACATCTATCGTATCACTCTCATCTCTCTGAATAGATATCTAAATACTCCTCTCAAAGTCAACATATCTCGAACTCTCTAGAAACCTATCTCACTATACCATATCGACTCTCAAAATCACATCTCCAACACACTCTAACTCTCTGCACACATAACTAATTCTCTCAACTCATATAAAAATATATATCCAACGCACTCAATACCACACCACCCCACCCCGCACCCCCACCCCCCGCCCCCCCCGACTCACCCCCCCACACCACACCCCGACACACAAATATCTATATACAATCATATATACTCTCACTGAATCTTAGTATATATCTCTATATCTATCTCTAGTGTATATCTATCTATAATCTTATATATATATTATCTGCTATAATAACACTTTATCATATTTCAACTATACTCTTCATCAGTCTCTCACTCTATCTCTACTCTCTCTATAACCAACTCTATATCATATCTAATGAGTTGTTAGAGTGTGTGTTGTGTGGTGTGAGTGTGTTATGTGATGTGTGAGAGAGACTGTGTGTCTCTCTCTTGTCAATCTAACTACTCACTCACACACACACACTACTCTAAATCACGACTTCACTATGTCTCACCTCAAACTCTCAGCACTCTCACCTCACAGTTGCTTCACACAGACGAATCTCACAACACTCTACACTATCAAACACACTCTCTAACTCTCTATCATCCTCTCACTCACACACGGACTCCACAGCGACACACTCACTCGACTCTCCACACAGAACAAAGCACTTCCTGTCGACTCTGTTTGAGTGAGATGTGTGTGTGTGATGAGATTGTGTGAGTATGAGAGTGAGTAGGTGTATGCGTGAGTGAACATATCATCTGCAAGTCGCTCCCGACACAACCACACTGCTCGAGCTCTGACACAGAAGACTCACACACTCTCTCAGTAACACACAATATCAGACTCGATACACGTCTAACCACACACACACTCGTCACACACTCACGACCACACTAGCGACTCTAACTCTCACCCTCCTCGTTATATACACGACTCACATCTCTACATTTCATCCTGCACTTCTATCTTCACTAACTAACTCCTTCTATCTATATAATACTCAATCAAATTCTCTCTATCACTCTCTATATATATATATATACACACCCACACCCAGCGACCTCCCCACCCCCACACACACACACCAACACCCACGCACCAACACACACCCACCAACCAATACACACCCACCACACCACACACCCAGGCACACCACATCCCACCCACTCACACACCCCACAACAAAACACACACACACACTATATATATATAATATCTATCTATATATATATATATATATATAGATCTTTATATCTAATCAGTATACAAATCGATCATATATATACTAAAATATATATATATAATATATATAGCAACCACCCAAACACTCACGCACACATGCAACACACACACACACACACAAAACACACACATACGCACACCACACGCACGATACACACACATACACACACACACACACACCACTACACCCGCTACACACACATCACCCACAACAACACCACTCACACACACAACAGATAATAATATATAATGTATATATATATAATATATATATATATCTATCTAAATATATATATATATATATAAACCACCCACACACAAACGCACACACACCCCACACACACACACACACACACACGCACAACACACCACACACACACACACACACACACACACACCACACATATATATATATATATATATATAATTTATAATATATATATATATATATTATATAATATTATTTTTTATATATATATTTATGTATATATACAATTATATATGTATATATTTATCTCTATATATATATACACACACACACACAACACATATATATATATGTATATATATATATATATTATTTTTTTTTTTTTTTTTTTATCTATATACTATATATTTATATATATTATATATATATATATTTACATATATATATCAATACATAAAGAATATATATATATATATTTCAGTTTAGTGATACACAAAGAGTCAATGATTTCACAGGACTCAATATGTCAAACTGACATAATCAAAGCAATGTAACACACTATGAAAATAATGCTTTACACGCTCGAGTGCTTGCAAGCTGCCCCGTCTTATAAATGCGTGTCATTAAGCTAATTGAATGCTCGGGACATTTTAATTTTGTATGCTCATGATTATAAACGAACTCTTAGGACATCTTTAGGGAGAATGCAAGAGTGAGTAGTATTTAAGGTATATGTTTATATGCATTTTGAGTTAGAGGACGCTGGACTACGAACAGTTTCATCTGATAGATATTTTTTCATCATTAACAAAAAAACAATGATAAATCAATCAACAGTTCACTGACAGACATTTCAACCAATGTATCTTATATTCCAAGACATAAACAGTTATTTAGATGCAGAACAGAAAAAAAAAAAAATCTGGCTTCAATCAGAGGTTCTGTCCTGTTTATAAACCGGGTGGAAAGGTTGATCAATGCATTCCTTCTCTGGGCATGAATATAAACTAGATTACCAGAGAGAGTGCAAGAATATACCCTCATAATTCACACGCAGCGTTCCCTCGTACCAAAGATTTCGAACCATCGCCATGAATAAAGGAAATGAACGTTTTCCCCCAACTCTCCAGGTGTCATATGATTTAGTCATGCAATCTGGGGGTTTTAAAAGAAGAAACTAAATATTGAATTCCTTCGTCGGAATCAAATCCTTTATGTAAATCCACCATCAGGCATTGATATTCCCCTTGTACTCACCAAGTTATTTCTAATCTCGATTCTATTGTCAGAAATGAAAGGCAAGCCCCCTCTCCCCTCGACGGAAAAATGACACTCCAGTTCCACACACGCTTTATTCAACTGGAAATTTTCTCGAATTATATCAGTATTTCGACCTTGCCTTTTTAAGTTTTGTCATCGGCTATCGGGAGGCTTAGCTTGGATTGAAAGGGGAGGGAGGGGGAGGGTGAGAAGGAGGGAGGGGAGGGGAGGGGAAGGGTGAGAGGGAGGGAGGGGAGGGGAGAGGAAGGGAAGGGAAGGGAAGGGGATGAGGGAAATGATTGAGAATAGAGAGAGAGGGGAGGATTGAGGGGTGAAGGGGAGAAGGGAGGGGAAGGAGTGAGGGGAGAGGGGAAGAAGGGAAGGGGAGGAAGGAGAGGGAGGGTTAGCAGGAAGGGGAAGGATCGATTGAGATAAGGGGAAAAGAGGAAGAAGTGAGGAAAAGGAGAGAGAGGAGAGGATAAGATGGGTGGGGAAGGGAGAGAAAGGAAGGGAAAGAGGAAAAAGTTGGGGAAAGGGGAAAGAAGAAGATGGGAGGGGAGGAAGGGAAGGATTGAGAAGACAGAGAGAGAAGGGATGAAGAAAAAAAAGACTTAGAGAAAGGTTTAGCAGAGAAGAATATTTTAAGGGAGGACTTAAGGGGAAAGGGAATGGTAAGAGGAGGAGCTCGCAGAAGAAAAGAAAGACAAAGGGAAGTGAGAGAGAAGAAGAGGTTAGGAATGGGAAGAGAAAGGAAGATCAAGAGATGGGAAGGGAGAGAAGGGAATAATTGGGAAGAGGGAAAGGGAAGAGAAGCTAGGTATTAAAAGAGAAGAGGGGATAATGAGAAGGGTAAAGGGAGTAAAAGAAAGGGGGAGGAAAGGGAAGAAGGGGGGAGGAAAGGGAGGAAGGAGGAAATGGTAGGAGAGGAATTGAGTGATAAGGGGAAAGGAGGAAAAGAGAAGAAGGGAGAGAGAGAAGCGAAGGGAAGAAAGGAAAAGAGAGGAGGAGGGAGAGAAAGAAAAGATGGAAGGGGGGATAGAGGAGAGGGAAAAAGAAGGGGAGAGAACAATGGGAAAAGGGATATATTTGAGGGAGAGGTGGATGGGGAGGGAGAAAATCAAGACGAGAATTTAGTGTTTAGGGAAGAGGGGATAGAGAGGGGGAAAGAAGGAAGAAGAAGAAAAGGGTAAAAGGAGGGATAAAGAAGGCAGGGTAACAGAGGGGGAATGGAGAAATAAGGGAGAAATAAGACGTGAAGGCAGGAGAGGATACACACACACATGTGTATATATGTATATACATACATATACATATATATATATATATATATATATATATATATATATATATATATATATATATATATATATATGTGTGTGTGTGTGTGTGTGTGTGTGTGTGTGTGTGTGTGTGTGTGTGTGTGTGTGTGTGTGTGTGTGTGTGTGTGAGTGTGTGAGTGTATTGTACACACACACACACACACACACACACGCACATGCATAGAGTGAAGCAAACGTAATCGGGGGAAAGGTAAAATGATAGCAACGCCTGATTTGTATATATTGCTCACATTTCTGTCATTCTGATAGCTCCCTTTGTTGCCGAAGATCTATTCTCCAGCCAATTTCCAGGACAATACCCAAACCCTTTTTTTAATCGTTACCCCAAATAGAAGTGAATGCAATCATATTCCGATAGCAATAAAAGCCAAGGCAAGAGAATCATGCAACTGGATAGTCCCCCCGCTAGTGCCTGCAGGAGATTCAAAGACACAGAGTTCCCAGAGGGGTTCTTCTGCGGCGGCAAGCATCATAATTGGAATTGTAGTGCTCGAGGTGTCTCTTGTTATCACTGACGATCACAGACTAACCAAACAACAGGAGAGAAGGACGAGGTTAGAGGCAGGGCGTGAGGGGCGAGGGGAAAAGGGGTAATGGACGAGGGGACGACGATCAAATGGAAAGGACGATAAAGGGGCATGGCTTGATCACAAAGGGAGATAAACAAAAGAAGAAATACCAGCTGAATAACGTCTATCAGTTGTCACAGAGGGTCCAAGCCCGTGAGGGGACGGACCCTACTTGCTCCTCATAAAGGGATGCGACCCTACCCCGCCTTCGTGAGGGCGACCACCCAACCCGCCCTGCATGTCAGCCCGGCCCGCCCGCGTGAGGGAACGCCACCTTTCCCCCTTGTTCATATACTCACACTCATGACGGGGCGCGGACCTGCCGTGCGACCAGGAACTTGGGGCGTTGCAGATACGACATAAGACTTATCTATATAAATACAAATATTTATATATTATATATATATAAATATATATATATTATATATATATATTATATATATGTGTGTATATATTAGTATGGTATATATGTATATATATAAATAATATTTTTGAAGTATGTTGTAGTGGGGGGAGTGGAGGGTAGGGAGCGGGGCGGTGCGGGTAGGGAGAGAGGAGTCGGTGGGGGAGAATATGGGGGGGGGAGGGGAGGGAGGCGGGGGGTGTGTGTGGGTGGTGTGTGTGTGTTTTGTGTGGTGTGTGTGTTGTATACATATATATACTATATATATATATATATATAATAATATATATTATATTATATATATATATAATATATTATAGTATATATATATCTTGTATATACATATATAATAAATAAATAAATGAATATATATATATATTATATATATATATATATTAATATATTTATAATATTATATATATATATATAGACATATATATATATATATCAATATATATATCAGACATTATATATAATATATATAATATAATTATACATATATACTCTAATATATACACTTATCTCGCTCGCTCTCTCTCACTCTCTCTCTCTCTCTTCTCTCTCTGTAAACATATACATGATTAATATATATATATAATAAATATATATATATATATATATATATATATATATATATATATTATATATAACTGAATATATATATACTATATAAAATATATATCCTATAGATATATATATATATATGTATGTATATTGTGTGAGTATGTATGATTGACAATAAACATACATATATCTAATCAGTTTATATATATATATATATATATATATATATATATATATATATATACATATATACATATAATGTATATATTTATATATATATATACGTAGATATATATATATAAATATATATATATATATAATCTATGTATATATATATATGTGTGTGGATATGCCATATATATGGTTATATATTATATATATATAATATAATATATATCAGTTTATATATAATATATATATATATATATACTATTATGTATATATATATTGTAAGGTATATACTATATATATATATATATATAATATATATATATAGTATGTATATAGTGTAATATATATATATGTAATATACATATATAATATATATAATAAAAATTAAATTATAATTATTAATATATATTTTTTTAAATAGATATATAATACATACATATATATATATATATATAATTAAAATATATATATATATATAATAGTATATGTATGTTATATATATATATATATATATAAATATTATATATAAGCTATATAACATATTACATAGATTGATATATATATATATATATATATATATAAATTTATCTATATATATATATAACATATAAATATTATATATGATATATATATAATATTATATAGATATCTCAAAAGAGAGAGAAGAGAGAGAGAGGAGAAGAGAGAGATGAAGATCGAGCTAGAGCTAGCGAGAGAGAGAGAGAGAGAGAAGATTCAGATAAAAGATTGAGAGATGTGTGTGTGTAGATGTATATATACTATATATAGAAAATCTTATATATATACATATATAACTCTAAATATAAATCTCACTCAGTTTGTGTGGATATGTGAGTGGAGTGTAAGGATGAAATGTACAGTCTCTATCTAAAAATCTCTCTCTAACGCAATAAATCACTCTCTTCAAACTTATATAAGAACTATAAATGTGTTGAGTGTGTGTGGTGAGAGTGGTGTGTAACTATGTCTCTAACCTCACACAAAAACTACTATGTGTGGTATATATATCAAACATCTGCATCATGTATAAATAATATAACTATAGCTATCTCTCTCACATGCTAAATCTCACTCTATAATTTAAAATAAACATACACTAAAAAACATGTCTCTCAATTACTAACTCAAAACACTAAAACAAAAAAAACACTCAGACACAACAGCAAAGAACGAAACGCTCGATCGCATCGCACCTGAAAAGACACACCCACACCATAAAGAATGATCCTTCTTTCGTGTACACCAACACGTGACCTCACAGTAATCAACAAAAATCGACTCGCTCTTTAACAACATTGTCAATCTATTTTGTATCTATTTAACGTACATTTGTTATGCAAGAGAGCCATTGATTCGCAAATGACTCTTAGCAAATTGGTCATCTGATTCGATATAAAAGATTCGATCAATTTTTAAAAAATCGAGATTGGAACTCGAGTCACAGGCCGAGTGTTGCATAACCTCCATTACCGTGGTTGCTATTGCTTTCGGAATATAAATTGAAAAATATAAATTACTTTATGCTGTGTATATAGTGCATTTGGGGGGACGTGCGACGGGCGTCTGTATGTCTGTGTGTTGTTTGTCTTATCACTAACGATCTGATGTGACATTTGGTGATCAGCATTGCAAATACAGATTGCATCAACCAATTATATCTTTGCCTTTATTTCAACACATTCACAAATAGAATCTATTTTGTTTTCATTCTACAAAGATTATCCCGAAGAGAATAAAAAAATAAATGATTTTATTTGACATTCAAATAAATATTAATCCATAGTGGTTTCTGTTTTCAATAAAGCCATACAAAGGTAGTCAAGTCGATTGCAAAACACTGCAACCAACTAACTAAAAGCTATGTATAACAAGGTATATTGGTAGCACTCAGCTGTTGATTTGTCTTTGATAGATAGAGAACAGTATATAAAGTTCCCCTCGCTGAATCGGAAATTCGACGCAAATCCTATGCTTTATAAAAGGAATAAGGGAAATCAAATAGGAATATACCATACATACATATCTGGGGGATATTTTTCGCTCGTTACTAATATTTTTGCTCAGCAATGCACACACACGACACATAAAAACACATGTACACACACACATACACACACGCACGCATTCACTCATACGCAAGCACACACAAACACACACACACACACAAACACACACACACACACACACACACACACACACACACACACACACACAAACACACACACACACACACACATACTCACTCAGTCACACGCATGCATCGTAAATATATATATATATATATATATATATATATATATATATATATATATATATATAAATGTTGAAAAAAAAGACGTATAAAGCTGAAATATTTTAGTTCGAACTGAAACGCGTTATTACGATGCCGCAGCCAACAGCAAAGCCGTCCTGAAAATTGAATTTGCCAATGTCCACGCTGAAACTTCAGAAATATTATATTTTTCCTCGCTTTTAATTATCATAACGACGCAAAAAAGGCAATGCAACCGATACAGAGAATTCATCCCCCCACCCCTCCCCCATCCCCCCATTCCGAGTGCTCTCCCCACTACCTTCCTTGTCCAGTTGTTAAACTCCTCCTAGTTCTTCATTTCTTCCCCCCCTCTTTCCCCTCTCTCCTTCCTTCTCTTCTCACTCCTCTCCCCCCCTTCTTAACCCTCTTTCCCTCTAACCCCTCCTTCTCTCTTGACCCCCTCCTACCCCCACTACCCTCTCCCTTGTCCAGTCCTGTAAACTCCTCCTTCCGTTCTTCCCCATTTCTCCCCCCCCCCATCTTTCCCCTCCTCTCCTCTCCTTCTCCTCTCTCACTCCTCCTCCCCCCCTCTTAACCCCCTCCTCCTCCCCTCTCAACCCCCTCCTTCTCTCTTGACCCCCTCCCCTCCCCTCTCATCCCCCCTCCTCCTCCCCTCTTAACCCCCTCCTCCCCCTACTCCTCTCTCATCCCCCTTCCTCCTCCCCTCTTAACCCCCTCCTCCTCTCTCATCCCCCCTCCTCCTCCCCTATCCTCCCCCCCCTCCTCCCCTCTTATCCCCCTCCCCTCCCCTCTTAACCCCCTCCTCCTCCCTTCTCACCCCCTTCTCCTCCTCCCCTCTTAACCCCTTTCTCTTCCCTCTCATCCCCCCTCCCTCCTCCCCTCTTATCCCCCTCCCCTCCCCTCTTAACCCCTCCTCCTCCTCCCTTCTCACCCCCTTCTCCTCCTCCCCTCTTAACCCCCTCGTCCTCCTCCCCTCTCATCCCCCCTCCTCCTCCTCCCCTCTCACCCCCCCCCCTCCTCCTCCCCTTCCCCCGATTATCCCGATTTTGCCATGGAAATTCTTAAGTGTTGCCAAGGCTTCAAACAAGATTAAGGCCCTTCTGAAGCGGGGATTATTTCCCTCGTAGGAATCTCGCTATCGGGGAAAATAAAAAGAGGATTACGCTTATTTCCTTTATATTATAATCCCTTTTAGGTCAATATTATAAGTCGATATCCGTGGACGCTTTTACGTTCACCAAACCCCCTCCCTCCCTTGTGGAGCTCTGTCGTTCAACTTAAAAAAGATAAAGAAAAAAAAAATGGGAAAAAAATAATAAAAGAGAGAAAGAAAATTGATAGATATCTTTTAATCAACGTTTTTACTTCATGGTGATGTGAATATTGATTTAGAGATCACAGAGACAAGCCAAATGACGAACGAAAGTCAGTGAAACAATAAAAATAGTTCAAAAAAGGGAAAATATAATCCCCCTTTTTTTTTCTTTTTTTTTCTTTTCTTTTTTCTTTTTTTGCGTGAACAGCCTCAGGTACTGCAACTGTGATATGAATCTCGAATAATATGAATCATAGAGGTAAGTCGAGTACCGAACGAAAGTCAGTAAAAACAGGAAAGGCATGAAAGGAATCAACAGTCCTTTTTCTTGTTTTCTTGTTGTTGTTGTTGTTATTTTGTTGTTGTTTTTGTTTGAGCGGCTTCAGGTGATGACTGTGACGCTAATGGTGTAGCCGATTTTTATCAAGGCTGCAGGGAAGTGGATGGAGGAAATGGAGAAGGAAGAGAGTAGGGGAAAAAAAGATGAAGAGGTGGGAAGAAGAGGAGGAGGAGGAGGAGGAGGAGATGGAGGAGGAGGAAGAGGTGGAGGAGGAGGAGGAGGAGGAGGAGGAGGAAAAAGAGGAGGAAGGAGGGAGGGGGATATTGGAGGAGGAGGAAAGGGAAACAGGAAACTAAGATCTGAGAAGAAAAAAGCCGAAGAGGGGAGAGTTTCGATACAAAAATAAAAGGAAATGGGAGGGAGGAGAAAGGGGGAAAAGAGGGAAAGGCTGGATGAACAAAATTGGAAGTGGAGGAAAGGGAGAAGGAAGAGATGGAGATAAGAGAGACACTCGATGTTGATGGGAAGGGGAGAGAAAAAGAGAAGGGGGAGAGGACAGAGAAGAGAAAATAGGAAAGGAAGAAAAAGGAAGAGAATAAGGGAAGGGGGGAGAAGGAGGGGAAAGAAGAAAAGGGGATACGGAGAGGGGAAAAGAGAGAGAGAGAGAGAACTGAGAATAGGGAAAAGGAATAGATAGCGTTGATGGTAAGGGAAGAAGATAAAATAAAGGAGACACGGAGAGAGAAAAAAAAGAAAACAAAAAAACATAAATAGAAGAGAAAAAAGAGAAACCAAGAGAGAAAAAAGGAAATATAAAACAAGACAAAGAGAAAAAAAGAAAGTGAAACAGGAAAAGAACATGAAAGAGAAAAAGAGGAAGAAGAGAAGCCAGAGGAAAAGAGGAAATGGAAAGAGAGTAAAAGGAGGAGGAAGAGAGATGACATAGAAAAGAAAAGAGCAAAGGATGGAGAAGGGGAAGCCGAAGGAAATGAGAAATTAAAGTAAACAGAAAAAAAGAAAGAAACACACGACAAACAAAACTAGAAAGAGGAAAAGGAAGAAGAGAAGGAATAAAGATAACACGAAAAAGGGTTAAGAAAGGAAGGAAGAGGAGGAGAAAGAGAGATCAGAAGAAATAGAAAAACATGAAAAGAAGGAGCAAGCGATTGAAGCTCACTTGCAAGGACATCAAGTTAATCGTAAACATTCTGACGCTAATTCTGGCAGGATCAATTACTTTATAAGATGTGTATATATATGTCAGGTAAGGAGAAAAGTTATTCCCGATATATGAATATTCATATAAAAGAAGGAAAAAAAATGAACACACACACACACACAGACACACACACACACTCACTCACACACACACACACACACACACACACACACACAGACACACACACACAGACACACACACACAGACACACACACACACACACACCGTATGAATTTGATACAAAAGCAATTTCGTCAAAGCATGTGTCTTAAACAGGTGTCCAGATAAATAAAGTTAAACTAGGTAATTAAATCAATAATGCAAATAAATCAAGATCATCCTATAGCAACAGATACACTAAAGGTAGAGACAGGGATAGGGAAAGGCATAAACGCCCCTAGGCTGCCTCCAATAGCCTTTGAACAAAGTCGAGGGGTAAAAAAAATAAAAAAATAAATAGTGTTATGGTGAAAAAAGATTACGCAACACCCGTAGTAAATCATTATATCATGGAGGACATGGCCATCACAACTGCAGAATTGTGTCCAATGCTTTTTCATAATATTTAGACGAGGTGCAATTGCTGCATATGTACAAAATGAAAAGGAATTTTCTCTCTGCAATACATATTCCGCACGCAAAATATATTTGCCGAGTGCAGAGTTGCATTGTTGGTACGATTATTTTTCTTTATACTACCATTTGCTATCTTCTTTTTGTTTATTTTTTTTAGGGTCGTAGTAACCTGATTTAACATTCTCTTGGTATACATATTGAAGTTCCTGGCTATGTAAAGTCTACGGTTTTGAGGAAGCTTTATGTCTGGATAGAATAAAAAAAAAAATTGATTGTGTGTTTTGTGACTCTGAGGAAATACTCTTCTAACTAAAGATGTTGAAAACTTAACTGACACTTTACTGACAACGGACTTTCGTAAAACGAGGAATTACAGTGCCACCAGAGCAATGACGTCAGTTTACCGTCATTAACGAAGTCAGAGCGACGGCATCAGATGTCCAAAGTGACACAGCATTCCATATTGAGAAAAGCGCGATTTGAGTCTTTTTCTTATATTTTATCTCTGATGGCTTCGTTCTGTAGACTCAGCTATAAGGTTAGGGTTGCTATTGCAAAATTCGAAAAGTAAAATATGCAATATGGGTATGAGTTATACATTGCAACAGTCTTCAAACTTCTTTTGTTTACAGATAAGAGATTAGTTGTTAATCCACATTTCCTGGAAATATTATATGATAATATACGAAGGAAAATATTTTTCTTCTGAGTATTGTTTATCCTTAAACAATGTTCTCTTCAATGTTCTGTTTCAAGCTTATCCGGTTGTGAAGGCATCAATTTCAGGAGTATCAGTAAAATTGATTAATTAGATTAACTATTGAAAAGATCATTGTATTCCTTCCAAACTATCGAAGATAATGTTTACTTTTGCAGGATGTTCAGTTATATCGCGTCGATGTAATTCTACCTTTTAAAAGTGCATGAACATAGAGAGATTTTTATATCTCGTCCCTTTCTCTTTCGTTTCCAGTGTTTCGTTGTTTGTAAACCTCTTGTTTTGTTGACTGACAAATTCGACTCCATTACAAAATAAACAAAATCTTCAGAAATCGAAATGATATGAATTAACAAGTTCAAAGACTGCGAACAGCATCTTTGAAAGAGTGATTTACGCATTTCGAAAGAAAAAGTTTCTGGTGACGGTTTTCAATATGTATGTAACCTTTGCAGGACAACTTGAAAAATCTTCGAATCGAGATACCAACTTTAGATTAGACAAATATTCTACTGCATTACCATTCTTGACAAACTTTCTCTTTTCCAATGAACCGCCCTTCCAATTTTCCTATGTTTTGATACTTCTTAATAAAATATTCAAATCAAGAATGGTCTTGCTCATGAAGTCAGACTATTCTACAAGTATTCTTAAATGTTGCATGTAAAATGTTTATGTTAAAAAAATAATAATAATAATTCTGTTATCCGAACTTGTTGATTAGCAAGAGCTGGTATATCCCGCTGTTTAATCTTTTTTTTATCTATGCCTGCATGGGATTTCGACCGGACGCAAATTCTCTCTCAATTTTTATACTCAAGGCAATTTCTTTTGACTTTTGATATCTTCAGGACCTCTGAACGAGTGCGGTATTAAAATTTTCAGACCTATCGCATTTACATAACTTGTAAGATATTGACGCCGATGCAAAACTCAAATGTTTCACAAACAGTAAAAATTAGTATAAACTTCTTGTTGGCAACTTGCTTTACATCTCCATTTATGTTGCTTAATGGAACTTGCCTTAATGCCTAAGTCAATGCTTTGAAAAATCTGTGTCTGATCTAGAATTCGTTAAGATGTTATTGTATGTTCCCTTCTTTCCTCTAAAGCTTTTAATCTTTTATCATTAAGATTACTCCTTTGTGCTACACTTGCCAAAATGACATCAAAATGTTTCTCCAGATTTTAGAAAGCTTGAACTTTATCTCTAGTTGAATATATGTTGCACATCATTTTTTTTTACTTCTCTTCTGTGAGGGGAAACTACGAGTTATTTTTTGTTCTGTCTGTATTAGAATTACATAAATAAAAAAAGATCCACTGACAGAGTTTCCACTTTCAACTTAGTCACTATTAGAAAAAAACAAAAACAAAACATGCTCAGTATAATTGAATATTCCTTTTCAGCAATTTCAGTCACTGAGGAACAGGATCCCAACACACCTCTTACACAACAATCACCCATTTTTTTTTATCTTGAACAAGCCTCGTCCTTTTATAACTTTTATTTCCATTAATAATACATCAACATAATAAGATAACAAAGACTTACTATTATGAATTTGTAGCACACCAATTTCAGTTGCATCTTCATCACTGGAGTCGTCGTTAACTGCAAATGCACAGTAAAATAAAGCCAATGAGCATCCTCTGTCGAACCATAAAGCCCTTTTGGGCAGATGTGCATCAAAAGCACAGAGGCTTTTAAGATCAAATGTCCCTGCAGGATAATTTTTGTGTTTGCAACCACCGCTTTCCTGGCGGTGCGAGCTTTATTGACCAGTTAATGTGTGTGTGTGTGTGTGTGTGAATGCATTCATTATTAGATAGACAAATACATTGATACATGTATGATCAAAGTACTCACACACACGCACACGCACACATTAAAGAGATTTATTCTTGGGAATACAGTCTGGACACACTCTCATGCACGCACGTGTATACAAACAAACACGCACTCGTAAGAATGTGTACATAAAAGACATGCAGACACGCCTACACACACACAAACAAACAAACACACAAACGCACAAACAAACAAACACACTCACACACACACACAAACACAAACACGAAAACACACAAACAAACAAACAAACACAGACACGCACACACTCCCTCACACACCCTCACACTCACACACAACATTAACACGCAAACACACACATCCTCCCTGACATAAACCAACGGGTAAGGATGAGCCTCGCCGCCAAGGGGTATTATTAATACTTTGGCTTCGAAGCTTCCTTCACGTGGTGTCTTTGGATAACTCGTATGATTAGCCTCTGCTCTCATAACTGCGCAACTTTTGATGAAGGACGGAGAAGTTGCGTAATCAAAAATTAGCTGCAACTCCGACCTTAATGAAAAGTGCAGGGTAGACTCGTACAGAAAAGTTTACAGGGCCACGGGAATACCGTCGGGAAATCCAGGGGAGTTTGTGTCATTCCAGTTTTTCTTTTAATGAGACACTGTTGTTTATCAGCATCTATAAGTAACCCCCCTCCCCCTCACCCCTCACCACCCCGAAAAACAGCGAGTTTTCCCGCAACACCACTGAAAATTATAAGACAGGGGAATTATACTGGGGGAGAGAAAGACTAGGAGAAGATGGGCGTGAGATAGAGAAGGAGAGGGAGAGGGAGAGAGAGAGAGAGAGAGAGAGAGAAAAGAGAGAGAGAGAGAGTGAGAGAGAGAAAAGTAGGGAGGAAATTAGGGAGGGGGAGGTGGTGAGGGAGATAGAGAGGGAGAAGGAGGGAGAAAGAAGAGAGAGAAAGAAAGAAAAAAAAAAGAGAGAGAGAGAGAGAAGTAGGAAGGAAGTTAGGGAGGGAGAGATTGTGAGGATAAAAAGGGAGAAGGAGGGGGGAAGGGAGAAGAGAGAGAGAGAGAGAAAGAAAGAAAGAAAGAAAGAGAGGTAAGAAGGAAGTTAGGGAGGGAGAGATTGTGCGGGAGATGGAGATGGAGAAGGAGAGAGAGAGAGAGAGAGAGAGAGAGAGAGAGAGAGAGAGAGAGAGAGAGAGAGAGAGAGAGAGAGAGAGAGAGAGAGAGAGAGAGAGAGAGAGAGAGAGAGAGATTATGATGTAGAAATGGATAGGATTATTCCCTTCATCATTTTTTTCTCTGTATGTGCATGGGTCCGTGTCCTCTGAGTTCCAAATAAGATTAATATAATCCAGAAAATCAATGGCACTTCGAATTTATTATCATATGTACTTTTTTTCTGTGCAATATTGAAACATGATTAAACATCTACTGATATACTGCACCCGTTGAACCTCTGTGTGGATGACACTGAACACTGTCACATGTCAGTGAGAATTACTTCCTTCCCAGAAGATTCGTGTTTTCTTCACATTGGGCTGATTTCGAATATAATTGTCTTCCGTAGTATACTGAGAACCTGTTAGCTTAACTATCTGGTTAGCTGCTTGAGTTTACACTGCAAGGCAATGTTTTCATTGTTGGAGAAAGTCTGGGGGAAGACCGACATAGGGTCCTCATGGGGTCAGTGAAAAGAGACCCTCTTTTAAACAGATTGTATTCCTTCTGCAAAGAATCCGCGACTTTCCTTAATTTATGTTCGTGTTAATTTATGTTAATTTATGTTCGTATGACAAAGTTGCTTGGTTGCACCTGCAAGAAAATCCATGCGATGTTGATACTGGTAATCACTGATACTATGCTTTGCAATGGAAAATCCTCCTTTCGCACTAAGTATGCTATTAGTGTCTCTTTCTTTTCTTTTTATTCTCTTCCTTATTCCCCTTTCTCAACCCTTCCTCCACTTACCAGTGGCATTATGCCATCCCCTCCTCATTCTTCCCGAAAAAGAAACGTGTCAAGTTTTTATCCTCCACGTCTCCTCGGAATTTTAATATACTTTTAACTCCACGAAAAGTTTCAGTATTAAGATATTTAACTCCCTGAGAAATTTTTGGTAGTTCAGAAACGGACTTTTAAGACATGCAGATTACCCTCACTCTCATCTCTGTTATTTATTTATTCTACATTTTTTTTCTCTCTGAAGAAAGCAGCAAAGACTTTTAATATTCTATTTATATACGGATAGCAAGAGAGGTCAGCTTCTTGAAAGGTTTCTTGAAAGCTATTCTTCACGTTTGGCCTTAAAGAAAACGAGGGACACAAAAAAGGGCACTTGCTTGCTTGTTCTTGATCGAGGCAGAACTTAGAGAACCGTTGGTAGATTAATTATTTCTTTTACACTCCTTTCTTTATTTTTTTTTCTCTATTTGATTTTCTCTCTATCTCTATCTTTCTGTCTCTCTCTCTGTCTCTCTCTCTCTCTCTCTTTCTCTTACTCTCTCTTTAACTCTCTCTCACTTTCT
>NW_028234403.1:11587913-11597913 GCF_977035675.1 Penaeus japonicus | reverse complement strand
AGGCGAGTGAAGCTGGGATGTGGCCACTGCTATACATGATATATATATTGAACACGTGGAGCCTTAGGGTTAGGGGGTACGGATTGAGGGGGGCGGGGGAGGGAGGACGGGATGTTACTCGTGGCACTGCTGTCTGGTGTATGGTTTTGGTGGTTGGGGGGAGGGGGGGTGTGAGAGTAAGGTGTAGGGTTGTCTTGTGGGGAGGGGGGGGCGGTGTGTGTGTGTGTGTGAGTGTGGTGGTGTGTGTGTGGGTGGGGTGGGGTGTGTGTGGGTGGGGTGTTGTTGGTGACGTTAGGGAGAAGGGGAAAGGGGAGTGTGGTGGGGGTGTTGGTATTGGTGTGAAGGGGGTAGGAGGAAGGGAAGATAGGTGGGGAAGGGGATAGGGATGGTGGAGGTACTGGTGGTTGAGGTGATAGTGGTGGTGGTTGTAATGGTGGTTTTGTGGTGGTTATGGTGCTCCTGATGTTACTAGTAGTGGGAGTAGTGATGGATATGATGATTGTGCTGTTATCACGCATGCGGTTTTGGTAATGGTGGTAATAATGGTAGTGCTGGTGGTGTTATCTGGCTATGGTTTTGGTGGTGATAATGAGGATGGTGATGATGCTGTTCAGAACGGATGAGTTTGAGGCTCGTTGTGTTAGGGGCGATGAAGACAAAGCTGTAGCCATGAAGGTATAGTGGCTGTGATGTGATGGTGATGTTAAGTGTGGATACGTGTGAGGATGGTATGGTGACCTTAGAAGTAGTGATACCTATATGAGTGGATGACTGAGAGGATCATGTGGTGATACGTGGATGAATATGACTTGGGTGGATGAGTATGGAGATGGTGTGGATGTGTAGATTAATTAATTTAGAATATGGTGCTATCTGATCTAATTGTTAATCACTGTACTTTTCCCTGATGGAAATATTTGTCTTTTGTCGTATAGTTGACATGCAAGACTGAATGTAAATTTTGAAATAGGGAAACAGACAGACTTTTAGAACTGGTGGTCAAATAGAATGACAAGTTCAACTTTAAATCTGATGAACTTTTAGACGAAAAAAGGGAGAAAAAATGAGACGAAGAGGAAGAAGGAGGAGGAGAAGAAGAAGAGAAAGAATGAAAGGATAAGAAGAGAAGAAATTATAATAATAATAAAAAAAGAGAGAGAAAGAAAAAAGAAAAAAAGAAAAGAAATATACTAATAACATAAAGACAAGGAAAACACGACAACACACCAACACAAGACCAGAACCCCCCTCCCCCCCTTTCCCTCACAATTTCCTAATCTCCCCCAACCTTCCTCCCCCCTTCCCCCCTCCCCCATCTCCCGCCCACACACCCAGTTCCAGGCCGGTGTTTAAAGTATGAATCAACACATCCAGAAGCCACATCACGCAGGCCGTATTCCGCTCGCCTCATACTGCCGATATCCAAGACACCACTAACTTTTAATTACAGCTATGCGAGAGAGAGCGGGAGAAGGGGAGACGGGCAGGGGGAGGAGGGTGGGGTGGGGGAGGAGGATGGGGTGGGGGAAGGAGGATGGGGGTGGGGAATGAGGGAGGGGGAGGGAGAAGGAGAGGATAGAGTAAGGTGGTGGGTGTGGGTGGGGTGGGGGTGGGGGAGGTGAGCTAAAACTTGTGATCTCTGAAGGAAGACTAGGTCATCTGGCGGATCCAGGGAAGAGGGAGAGAGAGTAAAAACGAGGAAATGGGGATGGAGAGACTCGACTGTGTTTATGTGTGTGTATATATATATATATATATATATATATATATATATATATATATATATATATATATATATATATATATACATATATATATATATATATATATATATATTATATATATATTATATATATATATATACATACATATACATATATATATATTCATACATATACATGTTGTGTGTATAAATTTACATATATATATATATATATATATATATATATATATATACATATATATATATATATATATATATATATATATATATATATATATATATATATATATATATATATATAAAGTGCTAAACTCCTTTTTTCTTTTTTTCTATTTACTATTGCCTAACATCACTATTTACCAAAGCCATTACAATCACAAATTGGCCGTCGGGGAATTTTCATCCAGTCAACGGGCTATATGATGAAAATTGGCAGGTCGGAAAACCGTTTTTAGAATTCATGTAAATTGGCTTTCGGTGGAATTTGCATAATGGTGGATTTTTTTTTTTTTTTTTTTTTTTTTTTTTTTTTTTTTTTTTTTTTTTTTTTTTTTTTTTTTTTTTTTGGTTGAATGCGGAAATTATAACCAAGAGACAGGAAGATGCTTCGGTTTATGATATTTTTTTTAATTTGATGAAAATTGAAGACTAATTTTGAAATGTTCGGGATCTTTTATGATGATAACAGTAATGATTCAAAAGTAATTATGATAATGGCGAATATTGTTAACATCATCATTACCATCATAACGATGATAATGATAATAATTACAAAGTTACTGATATTGATAAAAATTATAATGTTACCGATTATGATACTACTACTGCTACTAATAATAATCATTATGATAATTATAACAATGATGCTACCAATGATAATGGTAATAATATCAACTATATTAAGAATTAGATTAATGAGAATAATGGTAGCAATAGAAATATCAATAATAATAATGATGAAAGTAATAGTGATAATAATTATGATAGTAGTTGTAGTAATAAGAATTAATGATTATAATGAAAATAGTAGTATAAATTATAGTGGTAATAATAAAAATAATAATAATGATGATGACGTCAGTGACAATTATAGTTATGATAATAATAATAATAATGGTGATAACAATGACACTAATAAGAATGATGATGATGATGATAAAGATAATGATAATGATGATTATAATGATGATGATGACAAAATAATAAAGTAGAAAATGAAGGAAATAATCATAATGAGGATTCATATAATGATAAAAATAATAAAGGTAGTAATATGGATAATAATCATAAAAATGCCTATAACAATGATGATAATAATGATAATGATGATGATAACAGTAAAGAAATAAGAATACAATTAGAATGATACTAATATAAATGATGATGATAGTTAGAATAATTACAAACACACATAAAGATTATGATAATAATGAAAAGAATGATCACAATTTTGATGACGCCAAAAATACTGACAATGATAATGAAAATGTTGACAATAACAATAACGATAATATAAACGATATCAACGATGGCATTAAGAACAGTAACAACAACAAACAATTTGAGTAATATAATGATAATGAAAAAAAAAGAAAAAATCACGAATAATTTTGATAAACAGTAATAACTGCTCTTCCTCCAGAAACATATAATTATTTTTTTATTGTTATCTATTTCGTACTTCCTTTAATATGTAGGCATCATCCTCTCTCTCTCTATCTCTCTCCATCCATACTTCAGTCCATGCGCCAGTGAGGACCTATCCTTTAACAGAAAGGTCTCTACGTCTGTTGAAATAGAGAAACAAAATGAAAAGGGGAGAAAAAAAAAAAAAAAAGTGAAATAGATTTATTTGCCTTCCAGCGGCGCCCTCCACTGCTGTCGCGGCTGGCACCTGGCACGGGTGAGGACAGGCAGGGTCGTGAAGGGAGTGCCTCTCGAGCGGCACACGCATGCATAGGCACGTCAGGTCATGGGAAAGTCATGCGTCAGCTGTTTCACAAGAGGCTCGGCTGAGAGGTCGCGTCTTTATGCACTACTGATACTGTGCGTTCACATTTTGGGAGTTTTCTCTCTTTCTTTATCATTTTTTTTGTTTTGCTTTCAGTGTTATCATTATTGATATTATTATTTCTTTTAATTCGTAATCATTGTTACTATGATTGAAATTATTATTATCATCATTTTCCTTATCATTATCATCATTTTCTTCGTCATCTTTGCCGTTCTTATTATGCTTATATTGATTAATGAAATTCTTATCATTAATGCTATCTTTACTCCCACTCATCTTATCTGTCAATCTCTATAAATTTCTATCTCTTTGTGTTTGTGTGTGTAAGTGTGTGTATGTGTGTCTAACTCTCTCTCTCTCTCTCTCTATGTGTGTGCTCATTTGTCTGTGCATTAATTTCTAGATATTTTCACTACCTATATTTATATATCTATAGGTTTGTCTAGACCATCTTCCACATTAGCATTCCACACAAAGAATTCTTTATTATGCAAATATAAGGAAGTTAATTTACATAAATGATAAAGACGAAAGAAAAAAAAAGGAAAATGTCTCCCAACCTGCCAGTTTTCATCAAAATTCCTTTGACTTGATAAAGAAAATGATAATGATAATAAAAAAAAAGAAAAAAATCCTAAATCTAGTGTCTCTCAGAAATTTCGTTTTCTCTTCTCCCAATAAAAAGTTGCTCTTATTTTTTTCCTTTTTGTATATGCTTCTGAACTAAGTATGACTCACATACAATTCAGCATTAACGTAATCAGCACCGTCATTATAATCATTGTCATTATAATTATCATTATCTTCCTCATTCTTATTACTGTCAATATCGTCATATTTTTTTCTATTATTGCTGCCGTCGCTTTGTTGTTGTTGTTATCATTGTTCATCATCGTTATAATGATATTCATGATTATTGTGTTAGCATTATCATTATCACTGCTATTGTTGCTACTGCTCCTTTTTTTATCATCCTTCCTGTTGTCACTAATCTTTTATTTTATTTTGTAAAGAAAGGAAAAAAGGCTTACACACACACACACACACACACACACACACACACACACACACACACACACACACACACACACACACACACACACACACACACACACACACACACACACACACATATATATATATATATATATATATATATATATATATATATATAAATATATAAATAAATATATATATAGTTATAGATTCGGGTTGTCTTTTTGAGTGTATAAATTATTAAGCTCTTTGTTCCTAGTAGTTAAAAAAATCATCTCTCTCTTCTATTAGACATACCTATCTATCAAGAAGAAAAAAGTTTTTTTGTTTCATATGATTTGAAAGAGTATTAATAATGTCTATCATTCCTTCTTTCTGTACAATAACCGCTGATGATTTCGGTATAAAATATGATATTAGTGAAAAACGTAATCTCGATTATAATTCCACTTCCAAAAGAGAGAAAAAAAAAATATTGGTGTTAGTTAGTTTTGTGGGAAAAAATGGGTTTAGTTTAAACAGGGAAGGCTCTGAGGACAGCGAAAATGTCAACAGTGGTTAATTATGATTGGAGTTTGTAAACTTCCCTCTTCGAAATATCAGGCTTCGAAGTAGAAATACCAGACGCAACAAAAAGACGGTAGAAGACACTTCCTCTCACTCTCTCACTTTTTTTCCTTCTTACTTTGGTGCTCTCTCTCTCTCTCTCTCTCTCTCTCTCTCTCTCTCTCTCTCTCTCTCTCTCTCTCTCTCTGTCTCTCTCTCTCTCTCTCGTTCGCTCGCTCGCTCTATCTCGCTTTTTTTTCTCTCTCTCTCTCTCGCTCTCTCTCTCGCTCGCTCGCTCTCTCGCTCGCACTTTCTTGCTCTCTCGCTCGCTCTATCTCGCTTTTTTTTCTCTCTCTCTCGCTCTCTCTCTTTCTCTCTCTCTCTCTCTCTCTCTCTCTCTCTCTCTCTCTCTCTCTCTCTCTCTCTCTCTCTCTCTCTCTCTCTCTCTCTCTCTCTTCTCTCTGTCTCTCTCTCTCTCTCTCTCTCGCTCTCTTCTCTCTCTGTCTCTATCTCTCTCGTCTCTGTCTCTCTCTTGCTCGCTCGCTCGCTTCGTCTCTCTCTGTCTCTATCTCTCTCGTCTCTGTCTCTCTCGCTCGCTCGCTTCTCTCTCTCTCTCTCTCTCTCTCTCTCTCTCTCTCTCTCTCTCTCTCTCTCTCTTCTCTCTCTCTCTCTCTCTCTCTCTCTCTCTCTCTGTCTCTCTCTCTCTCTCTCTCTCTCTCTCTCTTCTCTCTCTCTCTCTCTCTCTCTGTCTCTCTCTCCTCTCTCTCTCTCTCTCTCTCTCTCTCTCTCTCTTCTCTCTCTCTCTCTCTCTCTCTCTCTCTCTTCTCTCTTCTCTCTCTCTCTCTCTCTCTCTCTCTCTCTCTCTCTCTCTCTCTCTCTCTCTCTCTCTCTCTCTCTCTCTCTCTCTCTCTCTCTCTCTCTCTCTCTCTCTCTCTAGATGACAGCGCCAAAGCACAAAATGTTGCTTGGAGAGATGCTCCTTCTCGCTCTCTCGCTCGGTCTATCTCGCTTTTTTTCTCTCTCTCTCTCTCTCGCTCTCTCTCTTTCTCTCTCTCTCTCTCTCTCTCTCTCTCTCTCTCTCTCTCTCTCTCTCTCTCTCTCTCTCTCTCTGTCTCTGTCTCTGTCTCTCTCTCTCTCTAGATGACAGCACCAAAGCACAAAATGTTGCTTGGAGATGCTCCTTTTTTTTTTTTTTTTTAATCATCCTCTGCGTAGAAAGTCTCTGCTTGCGAAAATACGACAAAAAGTAAATTGTAGCAGTTGGTGTAGATTGAAGTACTTCAGTGACGTCATCGCCTCCTAAGAAAACCCTCCATTTCTGCAGATGTGCAATCTTCTTGAAGTAACGATTCGGCGACATGTCTTGTGATGGCTGATAAGGCAACCAGCGCACACCATCATCCTCGGCAATTGCAGTGTTGTCAACAAAAGACAAATTCAAGGTATCAAACGCCCAGCACCAAAAATGTGTCTGAGCGAAATCGAATCACTCGTTGATATACAATTTTAATCAATATGTAACTGTATGATAACTTTAATAAGCAATTATCCCCCCCAAAAAAAGAAAAATAAAATAAAATAAAATAAAATAATAATAATGATAATAATAAAAAAAATATTAATAATAATGAATAGATAAATAAACATTCCGTTGCAAATGCAATGCACAGCCTTGAATATGTCCAAGCAGACCTCAATAGGATAGAAGCTAATATCCAAAAATCTGAAGGAATGAAAACAGACAGACAAGATGATTATTACATACCTGAGAGCCCCCCCCCCCCTCTCCTGCCCCCTCCTCGAGGTCAAATGCATTGTCCTTGATGACATTCAGCGGAGAAATGACCTTCGCATCGAAACAGGTGAGGAAACTACCTGAAGTGTAGTCTATCTCACGAGAGAAGCTCCAGCCGACGACGTCACCTTGGAGACGGCGCCACGCGAAGGAAGCAAAGGCAAAATCGTTCATTTCGAAGACTTCTTACTACTGATCATCAAACCATCGTCCCATCAGGAAGGTGCAGCAGCATCCTTCAGACGTATCTCCGAACACCATCCCTCTAACTCTTCCAGACGCAATCGTAAGTTATGCTACAACGCAACCAGCGAATGGATATTCTGATTTCTTTAAAAGGAATAGCGTAAGAGTTGTAACCAAAGCTGTTTTTTTTTTTCATAATTTGATTCAAACGATCTTGAACTGAACTAGACAATATATGTAGCTCATCATCCTCGGAATATAATTGATGTAGGGGAAAAAAATAGTATTCAGTCTTATTCAGTATCAACAAGGCTAATGAGAGGAGTGAACAAAATGTCGAAAACATCTCTACGACCCAAGTCTCCGAAATACAGCAAGTGTTTTTTATGACTCCATTTATGACATGATCTCCGACAAGAGGACTCCCTGAAAAAGAAAGAAAGAGAGAAAAAAAGAAAGAAAAAAAAAACTTATTTCACAGCAACCTAACAAATAATTTCGATGCCTTCAGAGACTCGACTCATATCAAATCTCTCTTTCTAAAAGCCACTTATAAAGAAACTCATTTCTATTCGAAATTATAAATAGACCACCAATTACCCTTCGCTGAAACAATCCTTGAAATTCTAAATGTAATCTCTTCATTTTGAAAGCTTTGCAGTTACATTACATACACAATGTTATTACTCATTGCAAAGCCAATTCGAGCTTCTGACATTAAAACAAAAATCCTTGATCATATATGGTCTAATGACATCAAAATAGTGGTATTGCCTATGCAACAATCACATTTTTTCTCTGCATTCTGAAAACACCCCACAAGTTAGATTTTAGTAACGAAATTTTATATATCAGAAGCGTGCGTTGTCGATGATTTTGATGTAATAATGAAAAAGTCCTGTTGCGTTTATAACGTTCCCTTCTTAAATATATCATAATGAAGAGAAGGCATGTAGGCAAGGCTTGTATCACCGGTGCAATTGCCAGTTGCAAAATCGATGTGCTTAGTGGCTAATCACATATAGAGAAGCATTTAAAGTAACACATTATTAAATTAAAGAATTAGATTATTAAATTATGATTTCCAAAGTGATATAATGCAACAATAAAAATATTATAATTTGAAATTGAAATATAAAAACAAAACCAATAAGTAACGTTTTAAAATGAAAACATGAAAAGCTGGTAAATGAACATTTTTTCACTTTTTACCTGAGGCTACAAACTGTGCTTTAAACTATTCACACATTTAAACCGCAATATCCCATTAAATATTTTTTTATACAAAATTAGAGATACATAATACCAGACGGCAAGTAATTGTATTATTATGAAAAAAAAAATGTTTTAAGGAACTTCAAAATGTGAAATATTACTGGCGTATCTCAAGGCTCGATACTTTGGCCAATACTTTTTATTCCTAGGGATATCTTTAGATCACGAATTTTCCTGGTTACCTCACATTCATGGTATTAAACAGCAATCTATGTAAAATCTCGGGTATCATTCACAAGTCTAGAGGCACTATGAATACCGTGTAGAGTGTGGTCATCAGCCTGCACACCCTTAATTTACTTAACGCTCTGCAATGAGGGACGGAACCCCCTCGAACTCAGGCAAAAGAATCTTTCCCAAATGACCTTCAAGTACCCACACAGGCCACATATTTAGATAATCATATTTATTTAAACCAAAGTGCTTGAATGTCTTTAAAAAAAAACTTAAACCAAAACAAAGCTGGTTGTCCAGACTCCTATGAGAAATCACAGAATTATTCCTGGACGTCACTGCCTCAACAAAGATGGCTTGGAGGTTGCCTCTTTACTTGCATTTAGATCTCATTGCAGTAGAGAAACCAGTGACCAAAATTGGAATATATTTATTACAGCTATACTATCTACTTTCAACGAGAGTTTGCTATTATACCAAGAGTATTTTCTCAACATTTTCTGCATGTGTTTTTTTACTTGGCATTGTTTAGATTAATTCGTCTTTGCTTCACACGTTTTATGTGTGTGTTTTTATGTAATAACAAATTGTATTAAACTAGATTATTACTGTCTTTTTGGTTTGCTTGAGAGCTACTGTTTTTCCGACAAACACAAAACAAATATGAAAAAGTGTCAATTTAATACAGATAAAGCAACCATTCAGTCTCTCTCTCTCTTTCTCTCCCCCTCTTTCCTTCTCTGTCTTTCTTTCTCTCCCTTTGTCAGTCTCTCTCTCTCCCTCTCCCTCCTCCTCTCCCTCTCTTCATCCCTCCCTCCCTCTCTGTCTTCCTTAACTCTCTCTTTCTCTCGTTTTCTATCTCCTCTCTTTTCCTCACTTCCTCCCTCACTCTATCTTCCCCCTTATCCCCTTCCCTCCTTTTCTCTCTCTCGATGACCATATCCAATAGATGACTCGTAGGAAATGTATTTGCATTGGAACAAAGCGAATCAGTCAAGCGATGGACTCGGAAAAGCACAAGAGTAAGTGATTTTAAAGTTTACAATTTGCATTAGATAATAGCATACGTCGAAATGGAATTCTCTGATCCAGTGTGTGAGTATCATTTAAAAGAGACAGAAAGTGACTGAGTAATAGTGACAGAGTCACATCATTATTGATATCATCATCATAATTGTTGTGCTTGTTATCGCTATCATTATTGATAGCAGTGTTATTATTGTTACCATTGTTATTATTGTTATTGTTTTGATTAATAGCATTATTGAGTTTATTACCATTACTATCCTTA
>NW_028234403.1:11575413-11577913 GCF_977035675.1 Penaeus japonicus | reverse complement strand
TCCCACAGCAAAGCACAACAGACTACAGATCCGCGCTTCCCTACGGAACTTATTACCCCGACTTCCACCGAAATCCCTCCTTACGTATCCCGACATCCAATTCTCACTCCCAGAATCGGCCAGTTAATCCAATAGACACACAACTAAGCTAACGGTGTCCAGCTGATTAGCTCCTTACGCCGAGCTGGGTATCGTGACGGTAAATCTCAGCTGGAGAGTTAATGAAGCCATATCTTTCTACCAGCGAAGAGCAAACTGTATTACTGTATTCGGAGGGCGTGCGAAAAAATGGCGCTTAGTTACGTGCTCATATGGTAGCGTAATTGGGCTGTATCTTCGATTAAGGTTCTGGATATTCCGATGCGCTTTGTCGTGCGTTTCGTGGGCGTGGGGATTAAGGGTTGTGCTCTTTCATCGGGATTCTTTCATTGGGATTCTTTCGGGATTCTTTCGGCCTCGATGTTTCTGTCTTGTTAGATGTGTGTGGTGGTATATCTATTGCCTGGTTGAACAATATTTGCATATATATATATATATATAATATATATATATATATATATATATATTTTTATATCTATATATATATGTATGTATTGTATGTATGTATCTATTTATATATATCTATATATATATAGATGGATGGATGTATGTATGTATCTATTTATGCATATGTGTTGTGTGAGTGTGTTTGTATGTGTGTGTGTGTGTGCGTATGAGTGTGTGTGTTTGCGTTTTAGAAAAAGGGAAAAGAAACAAAAATATATATACATAAATATTTATATATACATAAGATATATATATATATATATAGTGATATATATATAATATATCATGTATGTATGTAATATCTATTTAGATAGATAGTTATTTTTATATATATAATGTATATTATTTATATATAAACACACATATATATAAGTATATATATATATATATGTATATATTTATATAATATATATATTATATATATATATAATGCATATATTATATATAGGTATCTATGTTGTATGTATCTAATTTATGTTATGTGTGTGTGTGAGTGTGTGTGTATGGCCATGGACTGGTGTGGTGCGTTTACTCTGCCAACAATACCGAAGCACGAGCTGACAGCTGACAACAGGGACAGGGACAGGGACAAAAGGCACCCCCCACCAACCTACCTCTGCCACCCATCGCAAAGCTCTGACAACATCGTTTGAACAAGAACTCCAATCGCGGGTCTCTGTGCAAAAAGAATTTATCGAATCAGCGTCAGGAAGACAAAGACAGAGTGCAGTCTTATCCCCTTTTGGTGCCCGAGCAAAACATTAGAAAACACATTGGAGAGATTGCTTCTTGGGTATAAAGTCTGGATACATTCTCATGCACGCGCGTGGATAACAAACAAACACGCACTCGTAAGCATGTTTATATAAAAGACATGCAGACACGCAGACACACACACACATAAAAAACAAATAAACTAACACACAACCAAACACACACACACACACGCCCGCAAACACACACAAACCAAACAAACAAAAAACAAAAAACAAACAAACACATACACATAAACAGACAAATACACACGCAAACAGACAAACAAACAAAAACACACATACACACACACACACGCAAACACACACACACACACAAACAGACAGACAAACGCACACCGCAGCGCATGCTAATATAACCTCTAAGTTAAAATGTCGAAGCCTCGCACCGCCCGCCGAAATCCCTATAGCTACCTCGGCTTCGACACAAAAGCTAACCAGATCTTGCGAAACCTCATGTGCTCTTCTCGTCTGTGATTCAGTCGGTAACGCATTCGGACAGGGAGGCAGAGTCCTCTCCTTGCCCTGCTGCACAAACAACAGCCGAGGTTTGTGTGTGTGTGTGTTTTCTTCTTCTTCTTCTTTCTTCTTCTTTCTTCTTTCTTCTGTTGTCGCTCTCCTTGTGCATTGTGTTGATGGTCTTCCTCTTATTTTCGTAACCTTGTTGTTATATTCATTTCTACCTGAGGCTCTCATGTGTGTGACTTCACCGCTTTCGTTTATTCATGGATGACGTCCCGGTAAAAGAAACAGAATAACACAAGGGAAAAATCCTCACCACATTTCTTTACAACAAGCGTCATACATCTCTTCTTTTTTTTTTAAACACATGGAAGGTAGGGCTTTTGTCCTCAACCTACATATTTTGTTCGAGCTTTTCATACACATTTTACAAACGCTTTCATTTAAACGCAAACGCACTCAGCTCATTACAGTTGGAGAAAAACTCTTACACTAAACTACTTTTCTCACACGTCTTTCATCTGTTCTCCCTGAACACTGGTCTTGGACGGCACGCCTTCTTTTAACTCTCTTGGCCTTTGTCATGTTCTTGGGGGAAAGTTGGGAAAAGATAATGAATGAAAAAAAAGTTTCCAGGCAGGAATACCTACATGATTGATCACAAAAAAGCTACTGTCTTTTAGCCTGTTTCTGCCTTTGTGGAAGACTACATTCTCTCT
>NW_028234403.1:11537913-11540413 GCF_977035675.1 Penaeus japonicus | reverse complement strand
CTTCTCTCTCTCTCTCTCTCTCATCTCCATCTCTTCTCTCCCTCTCTCATCTCATCTCTCTCTCCCATTCCTCTACTACATCTCTCTTCTCAGGCTCTCTACCTTCTCTCTCTCATACTCTCTCTTCTCTTCGATCTCTCTCTCTCTCTCTCTCTCTCTCTCTCTCTTACTCACTCTTTTATCCCCCTTCCACCCATCATCTCGTCCCTCCTCTCTCCCTACCTCGTCCACTTCTCCTTGTCCTCTCCTTGCTCCTCATCTTTGCTTCCCTTCATCCCCCTCCCCTCTTTCCCTCCTCCTATCTCACCCACCCACTTCTCCTTCTTCTGCTTCCCTCCACTCAACCCTCCTACCTTCCCCTCCACCCCCTACCATCCACTCCTCCCTCCCTCCAACACCTCCTTCCCCTCCTGTTTTCCTCTTCCTTTTCCCCTCCCCTCTTCTTCACCCTCATCGCCCTCTCCTTCTCCTCACGCCCTTCCCCTTCCCTTCCTCCTCCCTCACCACCCCATCACTTCCCCCCTTCTTTCCTCACCCCCCATCACCTACTCTCCCCCTCACGCCCTACGCGCCCCCCTCCTTAATGACCCTCCTCCTCACGCCCTCCCCCCTTCCCCTCCTCTTCAACCTCCTAGCCCCCCTTCCCTTCCCTCCTTCGCCCCCCCCCTGACCCTCCTCCTCCCCCCATCCCTTCCCTCCTCCTCACGCCCCCCTCCTCTCTTCCCTCTGACCCTCCTCCTCACGCCCCCTCCCCCCCTTTTCCCCCTGACCCTCCTCCTCACGCCCCTCTCCTCTCTTCCTCCCTGACCCTCCTCCTCACGCCCCCCCCTCTTCCCCCTACCCCTTCGTCTCCTCCAGTTTCTTTTGTGATTGTAGTGATTTTCTTCGTCTCTCGCCGAATCTTCGTTCATCTCACTCATGTCACGTTTCTTACATGACTCCGTGACGTGTAACCTCTCGCTTCTCTTTTCTCTCCTCTCTCTTTTCTCTCTTTTTTCTTCTCTCTTCACTATTCTTTCTTCTCTCTTCACTATTCTTTCTTCTCTCTTCTCTCGTCTTTTTTCTCTCTTTTTTCTTCTCTCTTCACTATTCTTTCTTCTCTCTTCTCTCGTCTCTTTTCTCTCTGTTTATATTTTATTGTCTCTATTCTCATCTTTCTTCTCTCTTCTCTTTTCTCTCTTTTTTCTTCTCTCTTCACTATTCTTTCTTCTCTCTTCTCTCGTCTCTTTTCTCTCTTTTTTCTTCTCTCTTCACTATTCTTTCTTCTCTCTTGTCTCGTCTCTTTTTTCTCTCTTTTTTATTTTATTGTCTCTCTTCTCATCTTTCTTCTCTCTTCTCCTTTCTCTCTTCTGTCAGCAGCCGTCTCTGTCTCTCTTCATTCATTCATTCTTTCTTCCATATTCTATCGTCTATCCCTTCTTTCTTCTCTCTTCCTTCATCTAACGTCTCTCTTCTCTCTTCTGTTTTCATTCTTCTATCTTCATCTTCGTCTTGTTATTATCATTATCATTATTATTCTATTATTATTATTCTATTATTATTATTATTATATTATTATTATTCTATTATTCAACATTATATTATTATTCCTCTACCCTATATCCTACTCCCCATCCTTCTCTGCTTCTCATCTCTCTCCGTTCCCTTTCTTCCTGTCTTCATTTTTTTTTTCTTTTTGGAAATATTATCTAATCATTCCTTGTTACTCCTGAGATTATATTCCTTACTTTCTTGTTATTTCTTACTTTGTCCTTTCTGTCGCTTTTTACTCTTCTTACTTTTCCTATATGCACTCTTTCCATCTCTCTTTTAGTCTTCCCGTTCCTCCTCCTTCTCCTCTCTCTCCCCTCCTCCTTTCCCCTCTTTTTTCTTCCTCTGCCTTCTTCTTCTTCTCCCCTTTCTCTTTCTCTTTCTTTTCTTCCTCCTCCTCCTCCTTTTTCTCTTTATCTTCCTTCTCCTCCTCTTCCTCGTCCTTCACCTCCTCTTTTTCTTTCTACACCTCCTCCTCCTCCTCATTCTTCCTTTAATTCTCCTTCTTCTTCTTCTCCTCCACCTTCTCCTCCTTACTTTGCTTCTTATTATTTTTCTTCTTCTCCTCCTACCCTACATCCTCCTCCTCTTTATTTTTCTTCTCCTCTTCCTCCTCTTCCTCCTCCTCATCCTCTCCCTCTTCCCATTTCTCCTACTATTCCTCTTCCTCCCCTTCCTCCTCCCCCTCATCCCATCCCTTCTCTTATTCGTCTTCCTCCCCTTCCTCCTATTTCTCCTCCTCCTCCTATTCCCATTCCTCCTCCTATTCTTCCTCTTCCCTTTCCACCCCTGCCTCTTCCCATTCCTCCTCCTCCCCCTCCTCCTCTTCCTCTTCCTCCTCCTCCCCCTCCTCTTCCCCCTCTTCCTCCTCATTCCCTTCCACCTCCTCCTCCTCTTCCCATTCTTCCTCCTACCCACCGGCGCTCCTCTCCTCTCCTGCCCCTCGTCTCTTGCTGTTTAAGAAAGCCAA
>NW_028234403.1:11438696-11441196 GCF_977035675.1 Penaeus japonicus | reverse complement strand
ACTACCATTCTTATTACTATCATTTAGAATTTTATAATTTTCCTCGTCCTTATTATCATCAATGATAGCATTAATATTGATTCTATATTAGCATCATTATTATTATTGGCATTATAATTCTTGTTATTAGTAGTATCATCACTATTACTGTTATTATTGTTTTTATTTCTTTTATCATTATCATCAATATCATTTTTATTACTATTATGATGATGATAATTATCATTGCAATCATTATCATTGATAAAATCATAATTGAATATAATCATTATTACTATTATCATTATTATCTTTAAGACCATTATTATTATCATTATAATTATCATGACAGTCATCATCATTACCATTATCATTATCTTCATTATTATAATTATCATAATTAACATTAGCATTAGCATTATTACTATTGCCACTATCATTATTGTAACCATTATTATTATCATTATTGTTATCATTACTATCTTCGATATCGTTTTCATTATTTTCATAATGATGATAACTAATACTCTTTCTGTCATTAATAGAAATCATCATTATCATTACTATCAATACGTTTTATATCATTATTGTTATCATCACCATCCTTATTATCATCACTATTATCATCATCATCATTCTTTTATTATTATTATTGCTATCATTATCATCATTTTCATCAATACCATTATAATCATTTTTTTCAGTAATATATTCAATATCGTCTTTATTTATATATTTTTTTGTTATTGTTGTTACTATCATTATCATTTTCATCATAATCACTACTTCTTTAACCATCATCATCCTTTATATCTATATATCTATCTACCTACCAAACTATCTACCTTTCTATCTATCTAACAACCTATCTATCTTTATATCCATATGTCTGTGTGTATACCCATCGTATCTATTTATCTATCTGTCTATCTACCAATCTATCTACCTATCTTTATGTCTGTAAACATACACATTCTGTCTCTGTCCCTTTCCCTCTTCGCAAAACAAACACTTTCTTACATATATATTTTTTTTTCTTTCTTTCTTCAGTTCGATATTCTTATTGATCTACCCCATTGCAAACACCTGATCCAGTTGCACCCTTCCTCTCTCCCAATTGGCGTTCTTTATTTTGCAACAATACTGCTATTGATTACCGGTCTCCCGTACAATTTCTCAGGTGAACTCACTGTTGTTGTTGTTGTTTTTTTCACATCTGTGCGCGTGCGTTTGCGTGTGTGTGTTTATATGTGTGTGAGAGAGAGGGAGAGAGAGAAGGGAAGAGAGAAATAGAGAGGGACAGAGAGAAAGGAGGAGAGAGAGAGAGAGAGGGAGAGAGAGAGAGAGAGAGAGAGAGAGAGAGAGAGAGAGAGAGAGAGAGAGAGAGAGAGAGAGAGAGAGAGAGAGAGAGAGAGAGAGAGAGAGAGAGAGAGAGAGAGAGAGAGAGAAAAGACATATGTCTGCTTCATGATTAAAAGGAATATAAATTCCCGACCACTATCGCCCTTTCAAAAATGTCTAGAAATGGATAAAGATCTTTTCATTTCTTCTTATATCTATATACTGATAAGGATCATCATCCACATGATAATATATGGGCATGATCCTTCTTACAGACAGACACATTGGTAAACCTATAAATGCCACTGAAAACATCATCCTCTTGGCAGACGAAATAAACTCAAGCAACTTTGAAGTCACTGATCTGAAAAAAAGTAAAATAAAATAAAATAAAAAATATTGGAAAGTGGTCAAGTAACAGTAAGTGAAACCAGAGAAAGAAAGAAAAAATGCTCTATAATTTGTTGTGTTTTATAGATCCTTCAAAAGGGATCTATCAAGACCAAAGCTAAAAAGAAAAGGGCTAAAAAAGAAACAAATTATTGCAGTCAGAATTGGCATAAAGGCTAATAGAGAAAAAAGAATTGAGATTAGGAGCACCTCCCTTTGAATAATCCAGATCCCCCCCAATCCCCCCATCCCCCTTCCCCTTCCCCCCCCCGGTGTATTGCTCAGGAAATATGTTTCAAAGAAAGAATGGAATATACTGGCCATTGCTCATTCTTGATGAGGTATATAAAGTATATATAAACAATGGGGCAAGTATCTTGATAATATTTTCATTGGTAGACTAGGAATGATGCCCTGTGCCATTTGGAACAACAAATATATTCATCCTAAAGAACATGTTAATTCTGTCCGGGAAATAACAGGTATTCAGCTCATTTTACAATAGACTTTACAAAGAAATGTGTCGTTTTTTGTATGTGGAAGGAAAAACAAAATTATGATGACGCAGTATATTGATGGCATTTAAATAAAAAGTCTGAGTGAATATTAAAGATATGAACATAAACAACTAACCTTAACTCTTACCAATGAGGATTAAGATGGAAGTTACTTTATTCAATTTGTTTATCTTTTTTTCTTTTTATTTATTTTTAGTTAGTTGTATGCAGAGAATTATACAAAGCCAAGAGGCACGTTATGAAAGAGGTAGATATATTTTTTTCTGCTATTT
>NW_028234403.1:11423696-11426196 GCF_977035675.1 Penaeus japonicus | reverse complement strand
TTTTTATTTATTTAATAAATATATTATATTTTTTTTTTTTATTTATTTATTATTTTTATTTTTAATATATAAAAATTATATATAAAAATTTTTATTTTTTTAAAAATATTTTTAAATTTATAATTTTTTATTTGTTTAAAAATTTTAAAAAATACAAAAAAATTTAAAAAATTTTATTTTTTATATTTTTTATATATATTATAAAATTTATAATAAATAATTTATATAAAATATAATATAAATCTTTTATTTCTTTTTTTTTTTTTTTTATTATATTAATATTATATATTATATTTTTTAAATTTTTATTATTAATTTAAAAAAAAATTATATATTTTTTATATATATTTATTTTCTTATATTTTATTATATATAATTTATTATATAATTAAAAATTATATTTTTAAAATATATAAAAAAAATTTTATTTAATAAATTAAATAAATAAAATTATATTTTTTAAAATATAAAATAATTTTAATTATATATATATTTTAATAAAAATATTTATATTTTAAAAACAAAACACACAAAACCCAACACAAACAAAACACAACCACACCCCCACAAAATAAAAATTATAAAATAATTTAAAAATTTATATTAAAATAATTATAAATAGTATATAAATAATTTTTTATATAATAAATTATATATATAAAAAAAAAAAAAAAAAATATATATAAATTATATTAAAAATTTATATATAAAATTAATAAATATATATATATAAAAAAAATTAAATTTTTATTATAATAAAAAATATATATTTTTATATATATTTATAAAAATAAAAATAAAAAAACCCCCCCACACCCCCCAACCCCACAAAAAAAAATTTTAAAATAATATATATTTTATATATATTTATTAATATTATAATAATATATTTTTATATTTTATTATAAAAATTTATTTAATAATTTTAAATTAAAATTATTAAAATATAAACATTAAAATTATAATATAATTAATATAATATTTAAAAAAATTATATATAAAAAAAAAATAATATAATTATATATATATTAAATATTATATATATATAATAAATAAAAAAATTTAAACAAATTTAAAATAAATAAAAATAAATATAAAATTTATATAAAAAAAAAAATTTAAAAAATTAAATAAATATTTTTATATATATTTTTTTTATATATAAATATTTAAATTAAAATATAATATTAATAATATATATATATATTAATAATTTTTAAATTATTATAAAATTAAAATTAAATATATATATTTTTATAAAATAAAATATTATTTTATTTTATAATAATAAAGATTATTATTTTTAAAATATATAAAATTTATTTTTAAATAAAAAAAATATATGTTATTATATTTTTATATATTATTTATTTATATTTTTTTTTGTGTGTGGGTGTGTGGTGTGTGTGTGTGTGTGTGTGTGTGTGTAAATGTATGGTTTGGTGTTTTGTTTTGTGTGTTTTGGTGTGGTGTGGGGGTTTGTGTTTTGTGTTTTTGAGAGAGAAGGAGAGAAAAAAGAGGGAGAAAGTGAGAGGAAAAAAGGGAAGGAGAGAGAGAGAGAGAAATAGAGAGAGAGAGAGAGAGGGAGAGAGAGAGAGAGAAAGCCAAATTGGAGTATCAACAGCAAAATATGCATGTATGTGCTCTTTGTACATGTTGTCATTCTACCTCTTGAAAAGTGTAATAAAAATGATGAAATGAAATGAAAAGTGTATTTATCTATTAAACAATACCATTGTTTTCTATGCGTTTTGCGGTAAAAACAGCAAGCTTTAATCAAGCTAATGTTTTACAGTATCCTATTATATCAACACCATAGAACAACTAACTCTTTCTAAATGTCAATTCAACAAATCGAAAACAACAAATCATAAATGCAGATCATCAAAAAGAGGGAGTTGCCAATAAACAACTTCAGTGGATAACGTCAATGTTGATTAGAATAACCAATAAAGTATAAGACTCCGATTCTTATTCTAATATCGCAGGCATGAATTGGCACGAAAATTATGAGTCTGAACTTCTGTGTGCTATCAAAATTGTTCCCAAACTTGAAATATCTAGTGATAAATATTCAAACAATATAACATTCTAGTTTTTTATATGTATCAGGAAATTCCAAACCCATTATAGTAAAACAGAATTGTTGCCCCGGTGTTGAGGGACAGGAAGATCAAATGCATTTTTTTTTTTTTTTCGAAAATCTTTTTAATCACAACACAGAACCAAAAATATGCTAGAAAATAGTACTGTAATTCGTCAGTGATTTTTAATTTTCAATGTACTTTTGTTAGATATGATTTCAATGTTTACCACATACAAACACACACACACACATGTGTATATATATATATTATTACATATTATCTATATCTATTATTTAATATATTATTTGTACATATATACATATATCTTATATATTTTATATTCTATATATTTATATATTATGACATAGATTATATATGATATATTACATATATATACATATACATAATATTCC
>NW_028234403.1:11336196-11341196 GCF_977035675.1 Penaeus japonicus | reverse complement strand
GGGGAGGGGGTTGGGGGATCTCCTGTTAGTGTTTCATAGGCCAAAGTTCAAGCAGAGGAACACAACTAAATTACATATCATAAAACACACACACACACACACACACACACACACAGCCGTACAATTATGCTAATGAAAATAGATTATATGGTGATTAGATTTTCATGACAAAAACTTTAATGAAGCAAAGTTTTATATCACTGTATAAGAGGAAGCAATAACACGGTTAATAATTACGATGGTAATGATGCAATAAAGTTCCGGATATTGCATTATCTTTTATTACTACATCATGATGATCGTCTGACATAATCATTCACTCTTTAAGTTGCTATTGACCAGAGGGAGGGAGGGGGGGGGGCAGGATAATAGAATAACGGAGAATGAAAGGAGGGAATTTCTTCTAAAATTAAAAGAAATAAAAAAGAAGGGCATGAGATATTAAATTTATAGGAGGGGATTAATGTGCTGTTTAAGAAAAGAATATGAAAAAAGGACAAAAAGTGGAGACTGGAAAGAGGGAATAAGGAATTTATGAAAGGTATGAAAAAAGGACAAAAAGTGTTCAAATAATGAAGGGAGATAAGAGGTTGTTAAAATAAAGTAACTATATATGTAAATGATTATTAAAAAATCGAGGATGAAAGGAGGGAAGTTTAAAAAAAAAAGAGTGAAAAAACAACATGCAGGTAAAGAGAAAATGGAAAATAAGAAAAAAAAATGTTTTCTTAAGTTATGAAAAAAAATTGGGCCTGGAAAAACACGATAAATGACAACAGCAAGAGCGAAGAAAGAGGAAATAAAAGAATATATTTGATAATGACAGCAAAAATCAATGAAATAATAGGGGGAATGGGGGGAGGGTAAGGAAGAATAAGGAGGGAGGGGAGGGGGGGGTTGTAAATTATGATAGACAAACAACCCGAAGGAAAGAAGTAACTCATAAAAAAATAATTAAAAAAAAACAGATATCGAGATGAGACGTGAATGGGGAAACTGGAAGTAAAAAAAAAAAAAAAAATTGAGATACAGGCGAAAGGGGGAACAGGAGATACGAAAATAACAAGGTAGAATAAGGGGAAAATCCAGTAAAGGGAGTGTGAAGGAAAGGCTGAGGGGGAAAGGGGACGGTTGCCGAGTCGCCATTTCTTGCTGACGCCAGCCTCTGGCCTGATTACCCTAACGATCTTGTCAGGGAACACCTAACTTTCGCGCCTCCCTAACCGCCTGACGTTCCTGACTCGCCCATTTATCATGCGAGTGCCAAGGAGCGTGCATGGTGCTGAGCATGGCATCTCGTCGTAGCCATGACGTGAACGAAGCTCTGCTGTGATTGGTCTGAACAAAGACTTCTCTGATTGGACCATTGTGTGTGTCTGTATGGAGGGGGGAGGGGGGGGCGTTGTTGGGGGGAGGGTTGGGGAGGAGCCCTCCCTGATTAGACTCCTTTACCTGATTGGACGGTGATGAGTTCTGATTGGTCTCCTCGCGCTCTCTGATTGGAGGATCGACGTGCTCTGTTTGGATTCTGTTGAGAGGGAGGAGGGAGAGAGAAAGAATCAAAAGGAGAGGAGAGAGAAGATGGAAACAAAGTTAAGAAAGAAAGAGAGAGATGAGGAAGAGGGAAAGAGAACGCGAGATGAGAGAGAAAGAGAGATGAAAGAGAGAGAGAGGGGGGAGGGAGGGAGGAATCGAGAGAGAAAGAGAGGATGAGAGAGAGAGAGAGAGGAGGTAGAGAGGAGAGAGAGAGGAAGGAGGGACAGCGAGAGAGGAGAGAGAAAGAGCCGATTGAGAGAAGAATAAGAGGAGAGAGAGAGAGGGGGGGGGGTGAGGGAGAGAGAAGCGAGAGAGAGAGACAAAGAGAGAGAGATGAGAAGAGAGAGAGACTAGCGAGAAGAGTAGAGAGAAAGAGAAGAAGGGGGGGAGGGAGGGAGGTGAGATGAGAGTGACAGAGAGAGACAAACAGAGAGAGAGAGGAGCGGGGGGAAAGGGAGGGAGAGAGAGAGAGATAGAGAGAAGAGAGAGACCAAAGAGAGAGAAAGTAGAGAGAGGAGCGAGAGGGAGGGAGAGAGAGAGAGATGAGAGAAGGGGGGGGGGTGGGAGGAGAGAGAAGAGGAGAGGGTGAGTAGAGGTGGAGGAGAGAGAGAGGGAGGGAGGGATGAGCGAGAGAGAGAGGAGAGAGAGAGAAGAGTGGGGAGAGAGAGGAGAGAGGAGAAGAGAGAAGGGAAGGAGAGAGAGAGAGGCGAGAGAGGGAGGGACGGAGAGAGAGAGACAGAGTGAGAACGAGGGAGAGAGAGGAGAGAGAGGGAAGGCGAGGAGAGAGAGAGAGAGAGAGGAGAGAGAGAGAGGAGAGACTAGAGAGAGATGAGATGGGAGGGAGCGAAGAGCGAGAGAGATAGGAGAGCGAGAAGAGCGAGAGAGAATGAGAGAAGAGCGAGAGAGAAGAGAGAGAGAGAGAGAGAGAAGAGTGCGAGGGAGGGATGGAGACGATGGGAGACGAGAGAGAGAGAGGAGGCGGCGAGAGACGAGAGAGTGAGAGAAGGGAGGGTGGTGGAGCGCGAGAGAGAGAGGAGAGAAGCGAAGGAGAGAGAGAGAGTAGAGAGAGAGAGAGAGGGGAGAGAGGAAGGTGAGAGAGCGAGTGAGTGAGCGAGAGAGAGCGCAAGAGAGAGAGGAGGGATGGGGGGGGGAGGGAGAGCGAGAGAGAGAGCGAGAGAGAGAGAGAGAGAGAGGGAGGGAGGAGGGAGAGAGCGAGGAGAGAGAGAGAGAGATGCGAGAGCAGAGAAAAGAGAGAGTAGAGGTGCGAGAAAGAGAGAGCAGAGAGAGAGACGAGAGGAGGGAAGAGAGAGAGAGGACGAGGAGGAGAGAGCGGAGACGAGGAGAGAGCTCGAGAGGAGAGTAGAGAGAAAGGAGAGAGAGATGACGAGAGAGAGAGTAGAAGGAGGAGAGAGGCCAGAAGAGAAGAGACAGCAGAGAGAGAGAGGGAAAGAGGAGAGACCAGCGAGCAGAGGCCGAGGGAGGAGAGCGAGAGACTGCCAAAAGAGCACAGACGAAGCAGAGGGCAGACTGTGAGATAGAGAGAGAGATCGAGGAGATCAGGGGAGGAGGGAGAGCGAAGAGACCAGAGAGAGAGAGGAGAGGGAGAGTGAGAGAGAGGGGAGGAGAGAAGAGACGAGGGAGGAGAGGAGAGGAGAGCAGAGGGAGAGAGAGGGAGGAGAAGAAGAGGAGGAGGAGGGGAAGGATGGAGGAAGGCGAGCGGAGGGGACGAGGGAGCGAGGGGAGCGGGGAGGGACGGAGGAGATCGAGAGAAAGACGTGAGAGGAGAGAGAGAGGGGGGGGGGGGATGGGAGACTAGAGATGATGGGACGGTGCCCCCAGCGAAGGCGGGGACGATGGGAGTCGAGATGGAGAGGAGAGAGCGGCAGGGAAGAGAGAGCGACGAGAAGCGAGGAGGAGATCCTGAAGAGAGGAGAGGCGAGACCAAGAGAGGCAGAGGAAGGGAGAAAGAAAGATGGCGAGGAGGAGAGAGCGACCAAAAGAGAAAAGAGAGAGAGGGAGGATGAAAAAAAAGAATTAAAGCCAGACGGCAGAGAAAGAGAGAGAGTGAGCGAGCAGAGAGCGAGAGAGAGAGAGAGAGGGCGCACCCACCCCGCCGGCGCAGAGAGAGAGAGAAGAGGGGGAGGAGAGAACGAAGAGGAGAGGATGAGAGAGAGAGACAGAGAGACCGAGAGAGGGAGAGGATCGGGAGAGGGCGAGAGAGGAATGAGAAGGAGAACGTCGACGTAGAGAGAGAGAGAGAGAGAGAGAGAGAGAGAGAGAGAGAGAGAGAGAGAGAGAGAGAGCAGCTTGCAGGATACCTTTATCGTAGGACTGTTAGATGAAATCAAGGTTGAATCTCGTTCTCATTGAAAAGTTTCTTCTTTTTCTTTTTCTTCTTCCTCTTCTTATTATCTTTCTTCTTCTTCAGTTTCTTCTTCTTCTTCGTTATTATCGTTATTCCGCTTCTTCTTCGTCTTCTTCTTCGTCTTCTTCTACGTCTTCGTCGTCTTCTTCTTCTTCTTCTTCTTCTTCTTCTTTATAATCATTGAATCACGGCAACGGCCTAGCTTTATCATAGACAATTAGACAAAAGCAACACTATTATGATTTTTATCATTATCTACCTTTATCATAGGAACTAATAAACAAAACACAGCGAAAGTATTATTTTCATAATCATATGGCATACCGTAGACCAGGTATAACAAAGCAACTATGGCAATTTTTCTCATAAACCTGTGGACTAATTTTCAGAACAAAACAGCATTAGTTTCTTTTCATACCAAATTATTTTGATTATCTTTTTATCACGTATTCGTCTCAAATATTTGGTAGGAACATTAGTAATAGTGTCTGGTTATTGATATACGATTATAGATAAGAAGGAGAGCAATATTGAATTCAATACACCTGCATATCAGGAAAAGAGCCATGTTTTGGGTGACAAATAAAAAAATAAAAAAAAATACCTAAGTGGCTGATGCAAAGATAAAGGTGTGTGATGCTTTTAAATGATCGTCTTGATATATCTGCATGGTATATTTGATATTTCTGCATGATATATTTAATAATTTTGCTTGATAAATATTATATTTCTGAATGACATACATCACAGTTTTTCATACGTAATAATTTTGCATGATGTACATAATACTTGATTCAAGATATTAAAACTTTAAATGATACAAATCTTGCATGTTAGAATGAAATATGAAAAAAAAAATATTTGAATACATAAATAGACGATGGTCATGAAAAGGGTTATGACATTTTAAGCACATCATAATGTGATTTACTGCAGCTAGCACTATATAAAAGATGAATCAACGTAGGGTTTTAAATGAAATTGAATAATTATGTATTTCAAAGTTTTATAAGCACGGGTATCAAATCCTATGTGAAATTAACATTTTAGTAGCGTTACTCTGATTATTATAAACATTTTATCTTATTAATAGAACGTG
>NW_028234403.1:11328696-11331196 GCF_977035675.1 Penaeus japonicus | reverse complement strand
AAATAGATCATAGCTTTGAAATGTTAGTGTAGATAGACAAAGGGATTAATCAAATGACATCAATCATCAATATTGATGAATTAACCAACAGATATATGATAATGTAGAGCGACTGATAGATAATTGCGAGTGTATATAGTGTGTATGTAGATGAGTATAGAAATAAATCCATAGACATTAATATAAACACATGGGCAGGCAGGTATAGTGATGTAGGAAATTAAATATAAGTAGATTGATAAGCTTTCTCATATCTGTTCTCACATAGCCTATCCCTAGTTTCAATATTTTCCACGATGCCTTCTACATTCTAAACCCCCCCCCCCCCCCCCCCCCCCCCCCCCCCCCCCCCCCCCCCCCCCCCCTCTCCCCCCACTATCTCTCTCTCACTCCGCCCTCTTTTAACACAAAACAAAAACATCCCCCCAATCTCACCCCTCCCTTCCGAATACCCCCCTTCCCATTATTTTTCTCACCCCCCCCCCACTCCCCCCCCCCCCCCCCCAGCCCCCCCCCCCCCCTTTCTCCCCCCCCCCCCCCCCCCTCTTTGCACTCGAAGCTTTCCATCCTCGCAAAACCATTAATCACCATTTTTTTTCACACAAACTCTCCGCTCAGCCTCGCCCCATTTCACTGTCTCGCACCAGTGCACGGCCGTACGAAACCTTTTCTTTCGCACCCTTTTCCCTAATTCAACAATGCGTAGTCGCGTTGCCTCTTTCTCTCTCTCTCTCTAGAGCTACCAGAGAGATCGATAGAAACTCACTTCACTCATCTCCTTCTCTCTATCTCTCAACACTACACACACGCACACTTCACACATAACACAAACCCCACTTATCTTACCACACACTCCAACACTCATACACTCACACTAACACACTACAAACTCTACACACACTCACACAACACTCACACACACTCTCTCCGAACTACAACTTCTTCTCTACCTCTCTCACATACACACAGACAAAACAAACAAAAAACACTCTCTCTCTCTCTCTCTCTCTTCTCTCTCTCTCTCTCCCTTAAAAAATCTCCCTCTTCTCTCTCTCTCTATTATAATCTCTCTTATTATTCAAAAACAAACAATTTAACAAACACAAACACTCTGTCAACTATATTAGCATCACAAATATCAACTCTTCTCTCTCTCTCTCTCTCTCTCTTCTCTCTCTCTCTCTCTCTCTCTCTCTCTCTCTCTCTTCTCCTCTCTCTCAACTCAAACCTCATCTTTCTCTCTCCTACATCTTCTCTCTCTCTCCCACATCTCTCTTTCTTCCTCTTCTCTCTCTCTCTCCCTTTCTCCCTCTTCTCTCTCTCTCTATCTCTCCTTCTCTCTCTCTCTCTCTCTCTCTCTCTCTCTCTCTCTCTCTCTCTCTCTCTCTCTCTCTCTCTCTCTCTCTCTCTCTCTCTCTCTCTCTCTTCTCTCTCTCTCTCTCTCTCTCTCTCTCTCTCTCTCTCTCTCTCTCTCTCCCTCTCTCTCTGTCTGTCTGTCTGTCTCTCTATCTATCTATTTATCTATCTATCAATCTATCTATCTATCTATCTATCTATCTCTCTATCTCTCTATATCTCTCTTTCTTTCTCTCTCCTTCTACCTCTCACTCCCCTCCCATCCCCTTCAGTCCCTTACCCTCTCTCTCTATCTCTCTCACTCTCTCTCTCTCTCTATCTATCTATCTATCTATATATCTATCTCTCTCTCTCTCTCTCTCTCTCTCTCTCTCTCTCTCTATATATATATATATATATATATATATATATATATATATATATATATATATATATATATATATATATATATATATATATCCTCGAACCCAATCCTCTGCCATCTCCCTCCCCCAAACTCCCCTCCTCTGACGACCCCCCACACCCGCCCATACCTACATCCTAGCCCCCCCCCCCTCCCTTACACCCTTCCTTTCCACAAATTTTTTAACAAACTCCCCCTCCTTAATTCGCTCCCTATATTTATGAATCACCGTTCCCCCCCCCCTCTCTCTCTCTCTCTCTTTACCTCCCTCCCCAACACCGCTCCCCCCCCCCCTCAGCATCCACGCGAACTAGCACACAATCGATGGCAATTATAATAAACAAAACTGAGCCAGCAGCACGACGGGTGAAATGAGCTGGACTGGGCGTATCTCTTCCCCGTCCCGCTGCCCGTTTTCTATGCGAGGAAATTTACGAGAGAGAGACAATGGGGAGGGAGGAGGGGAGGAGAGGGTTGGGGTAAAGGCAGGGGGAGGGTGGAGGAGAGGGTATGTAGGAACACAGAGAGAGAGAAGAAAAGGGGGGGGGGAGAAAGAGAGAGAGAGAAAGAGAGAGGGAGAGAGGACGAGCAAGAGAGAGAGAGAGAGAGAGGGGATGAGCAAGGGAGAGAGAGAGAGAAAAAAAAAGACACACACAGAGAGACAAAGAGACAGAGAGACAAGGAGAAAGAGAGAGGAGGGAGAAATAACCTGCCCAGTCCATTGCTTCCATATCTCTAGCC
>NW_028234403.1:11316196-11321196 GCF_977035675.1 Penaeus japonicus | reverse complement strand
GAGGTCAGGCTAGAGAGGGAGGTCAGGCTAGAGAGGGAGGTCAGGCTGGAGAGGGAGGTCAGGCTAGAGAGGGAGGTCAGGCTAGAGAGGGAGGTCAGGCTGGAGAGGGAGGTCAGGCTAGAGAGGGAGGTCAGGCTAGAGAGGGAGGTCAGGCTAGTGAGGGAGGTCAGGCTAGAGAGGGAGGTCAGGCTAGAGAGGGAGGTCAGGCTAGAGAGGGAGGTCAGGCTAGAGAGGGAGGTCAGGCTAGAGAGGGAGGTCAGGCTAGTGAGGGAGGTCAGGCTAGAGAGGGAGGTCAGGCTAGAGAGGGAGGTCAGGCTAGAGAGGGAGGTCAGGCTAGTGAGGGAGGTCAGGCTAGAGAGGGAGGTCAGGCTAGAGAGGGAGGTCAGGCTAGAGAGGGAGGTCAGGCTAGAGAGGGAGGTCAGGCTAGAGTGGGAGGTCAGGCTAGAGAGGGAGGTCAGGCTAGAGAGGGAGGTCAGGCTAGAGAGGGAGGTCAGGCTAGTGAGGGAGGTCAGGCTAGAGAGGGAGGTCAGGCTAGAGAGGGAGGTCAGGCTAGAGAGGGAGGTCAGGCTAGAGAGGGAGGTCAGGCTGGAGAGGGAGGTCAGGCTAGAGGGAGGTCAGGCTAGAGGGGGAGGTCAGGCCAGAGAGGGAGGTCAGGCTGGAGAGGGAGGTCAGGCTAGAGGGGGAGGTCAGGCTAGAGAGGGAGGTCAGGCTAGAGAGGGAGGTCAGGCTAGAGAGGGAGGTCAGGCTAGAGAGGGAGGTCAGGCTAGAGAGGGAGGTCAGGCTAGAGAGGGAGGTCAGGCTAGAGAGGGAGGTCAGGCTAGAGAGGGAGGTCAGGCTAGAGAGGGAGGTCAGGCTGGAAGGGGGAGGTCAGGTTGGAGGGGGAGGTCAGGCTAGAGAGGGAGGTCAGGCTGGAGAGGGGGGTCAGGCTAGAGGGGGAGGTCAGGCTAGAGAGGGAGGTCAGGCTAGAGAGGGAGGTCAGGTTAGAGAGGGAGGTCAGGTTGGAAGGGGAGAGTCAGGCTAGAGAGGTAGGTCAGGCTAGAGAGGGAGGTTAGGCTAGAGAGGGAGGTCAGGCTAGAGAGGGAGGTCAGGCTAGGAGAGGGAGGTCAGGCTAGAGAGGGAGGTCAGGCTAGAGAGGGAGGTCAGGCTAGAGAGGGAGGTCAGGCTAGAGAGGGAGGTCAGGCTAGAGGGGGAGGTCAGGCTAGAGAGGGAGGTCAGGCTAGAGAGGGAGGTCAGGCTAGAGGGGGAGGTCAGGCTAGAGAGGGAGGTCAGGCTAGAGAGGGAGGTCAGGCTAGAGAGGGAGGTCAGGCTAGAGAGGGAGGTCAGGCTAGAGAGGGAGGTCAGGCTAGAGAGGGAGGTCAGGCTAGAGAGGGAGGTCAGGTTGGAAGGGGGAGGTCAGGCTAGAGAGGGAGGTCAGGCTAGAGAGGGAGGTCAGGCTAGAGAGGGAGGTCAGGCTAGAGGGGGAGGTCAGGCTAGAGAGGGAGGTCAGGCTAGAGAGGATGGTCTGGCTGGAAGGGGGAGGTCAGGCTAGAGAGGGAGGTCAGGCTAGAGAGGGAGGTCAGGCTAGAGAGGGTGGTCAGGTTGGAAGGGGGAGGTCAGGCTAGAGAGGGAGGTCAGGCTAGAGAGGGAGGTCAGGCTAGAGAGGGAGGTCAGGCTAGAGAGGGAGGTCAGGCTAGAGAGGGAGGTCAGGCTAGAGAGGGAGGTCAGGCTGGAGAGGGAGGTCAGGCTAGAGAGGGAGGTCAGGCTAGAGAGGGAGGTCAGGCTAGAGAGGGAGGTCAGGCTAGAGAGGGAGGTCAGGCTAGAGAGGGAGGTCAGGCTAGAGAGGGAGGTCAGGCTAGAGAGGGAGGTCAGGCTAGAGAGGGTGGTCAGGTTGGAAGGGGGAGGTCAGGCTAGAGAGGGAGGTCAGGCTAGAGAGGGAGGTCAGGCTAGAGGGGGAGGTCAGGCTAGAGAGGGAGGTCAGGCTAGAGAGGGAGGTCAGGCTAGAGAGGGAGGTCAGGCTAGAGAGGGAGGTCAGGCTAGAGAGGGAGGTCAGGCTAGTGAGGATGGTCTGGCTGGAAGGGGGAGGTCAGGCTAGAGGGGGAGGTCAGGCTAGAGAGGGAGGTCAGGCTGGAGAGGGAGGTCAGGCTAGAGGGGGAGGTCAGGCTAGAGAGGGAGGTCAGGCTAGAGAGGGAGGTCAGGCTAGAGAGGGAGGTCAGGCTGGAGGGGGAGGTCAGGCTAGAGGGGGAGGTCAGGCTAGAGGGGGAGGTCAGGCTAGAGAGGGAGGTCAGGCTAGAGAGGGAGGTCAGGCTAGAGAGGGAGGTCAGGCTGGAGAGGGAGGTCAGGCTAGAGGGGGAGGTCAGGCTAGAGAGGGAGGTCAGGCTAGAGAGGGAGGTCAGGCTGGAGAGGGAGGTCAGGCTGGAGGGGGAGGTCAGGCTAGAGGGGGAGGTCAGGCTAGAGAGGGAGGTCAGGCTAGAGAGGGAGGTCAGGCTGGAGAGGGAGGTCAGGCTAGAGAGGGAGGGCAGGCTAGAGAGGGAGGTCAGGCTAGAGAGGGAGGTCAGGCTAGAGAGGGAGGTCAGGCTGGAGAGGGAGGTCAGGCTAGAGAGGGAGGTCAGGCTAGAGAGGGAGGTCAGGCTAGAGAGGGAGGTCAGGCTAGAGAGGGAGGTCAGGCTAGAGAGGGAGGTCAGGCTAGAGAGGGAGGTCAGGCTAGAGAGGGAGGTCAGGCTAGAGAGAGAGGTCAGGCTAGAGGGGGAGGTCAGGCTAGAGAGGGAGGTCAGGCTAGAGAGGGAGGTCAGGCTAGAGAGGGAGGTCAGGCTAGAGAGGGAGGTCAGGCTAGAGAGAGAGGTCAGGCTAGAGAGGGAGGTCAGGCTAGAGAGGGAGGTCAGGCTAGAGAGGGAGGTCAGGCTAGAGAGGGAGGTCAGGCTAGAGAGGGAGGTCAGGCTGGAGGGGGAGGTCAGGCTAGAGAGGGAGGTCAGGCTAGAGAGGGAGGTCAGGCTAGAGAGGGAGGTCAGGCTGGAGAGGGAGGTCAGGCTAGAGAGGGAGGTCAGGCTAGAGAGGGAGGTCAGGCTGGAGAGGGAGGTCAGGCTAGAGAGGGAGGTCAGGCTGGAGGGGGAGGTCAGGCTAGAGAGGGAGGTCAGGCTAGAGAGGGAGGTCAGGCTGGAGAGGGAGGTCAGGCTAGAGAGGGAGGTCAGGCTGGAGAGGGAGGTCAGGCTGGAGAGGGAGGTCAGGCTGGAGAGGGAGGTCAGGCTAGAGAGGGAGGTCAGGCTAGAGAGGGAGGTCAGGCTAGAGAGGGAGGTCAGGCTAGAGAGGGAGGTCAGGCTAGAGAGGGAGGTCAGGCTAGAGAGAGAGGTCAGGCTAGAGAGGGAGGTCAGGCTAGAGAGAGAGGTCAGGCTGGAGGGGGAGGTCAGGCTAGAGAGGGAGATCTGGCTGGAGAGGAAGACATGAATTGCGGAGGAAGAGAAGGAAGGTGGGAGAAGACAGGAATGGATAGACACAAGAAGGAGAAGGGGAGAAAGGGAGGGGGGGAAAGAAGAGGGAAGGGAGGAAGGGAGGAGGAGAGAAGAAGGAGGAAGGGAGGAAGGTAGGGGGGGAGAAGAAAGAGGAAGGGAGGAAGGGAGGGGGAGAAGAAAGAGGAAGGGAGGAAGGGAGAGGGGGAGAAGAAGGAGGAAGGAGGAAGGGAGGGGGGGAGAAGGAGAAAGGGAGGAAGGGGAAGCAGAAGGAGGAAGGGAGGAAGGGAAGGGGGAAAAAAAGGAGGAAGGGAGGAAGAGAGGAAGGGAGGGGGGAGAAGAAGGAGGAAGGGAGGAAGGGGGAGAAGAAGGAGGAAGGGAGGGGGGAGAAGAAGGAGAATGGGATGAAGGGATGAAGGGAGAGGGGGAGAAGAAGGAGGAAGGGAGAAAGGGGAGAAGAAGGAGGAAGGGAGGAAGGGGAGAAGAAGGAGGAAGGGAGGAAGGGGAGAAGAAGGAGGAAGGGAGGAAGGGGAGAAGAAGGAGGAAGGGGGAGAAGAAGGAGGAAGGGAGGAAGGGGGAGAAGAAGGAGGAAGGGAGGAAGAGAGGAAGGGAGGGGGGAGAAGAAGGAGGAAGGGAGGAAGAGGAGAAGAAGGAGGAAGGGAGGAAGGGGGAGAAGAAGGAGGAAGGGAGGAAGAGAGGAAGGGAGGGGGGAGAAGAAGGAGGAAGGGAGGAAGGGGGAGAAGAAGGAGGAAGGGAGGAAGGGGGAGAAGAAGGAGGAAGGGAGGAAGAGAGGAAGGGAGGGGGGAGAAGAAGGAGGAAGGGAGGAAGGGGGAGAAGAAGGAGGAAGGGAGGGGGGAGAAGAAGGAGGAAGGGAGGAAGGGGAGAAGAAGGAGGAAGGGAGGAAGGGGGAGAAGAAGGAGGAAGGGAGGAAGGGGGAGAAGAAGGAGGAAGGGAGGAAGGGAGGGGGGATAAGAAGGAGGAAGGGAGGAAGGGGGAGAAGAAGGAGGAAAGGAGAAAGGGAGGAAGAGAGGGGAGAAGAAGGAGGAAGGGAGGAAGGGGGTAACAGAAGAGGTCGGGTCGAGTCAGAGGAAAAGCGCCGTCGCCGCCCGCCGCCCGCCGCCCGCCGCCCCGCCAAGGCTCCAACAAAGAAAGGAAATTGGTGAAGGAAAGACACGCCCATTCAGGACAAGATGCTCATTGTCCTTTTCCTCTCGTGGAGCCATATATCGAAGGCGACTCCATCGAAATAGGAAATAGGAGGTGTCGTTCTATAAGGATCTGGATCTCGTGCACAATGGAGGCATGTCAAGAAAAGAAAGGGGAAGGGGGATGCTTTGAGCTGTTATTTATTCTATTAAGATTATTATTTCAGTGGTTATCATTATGTGATTGTCTGAATGATTTTTGTTGCTGTGTTTCATAGATAATTGTTCTTAAGGTTATTCTTATTGCTCGGATAGATCTCCTGCCACATAACCCCCCCCCTCCCCCCATCCCTCCCTTTCCTACACCATCTACCCCCAACCCCTACCCCTATCCCCACCCCCACCTCCACCCAAAAAGAGAGAGAAAAAAAAGATA
>NW_028234403.1:11306196-11313696 GCF_977035675.1 Penaeus japonicus | reverse complement strand
CCTCTTTCTCTTCTTCGTTCTCCTCCTCTTCTTCTTCCTCCTCTTCCTCCTCCTCCTCCTCCTCCTCCTCCTCTTCTTCTTCCTCCTCCTCCTCCTCCTCTACCCCCCCTCCCCCTCTCATCCTCTTTCAGCAACCTCCCCTCACCTTTTTTCGCCCAGTCATCCTCGTTGTTTCCACTGGCCGGTCATCTTAAACGCGTAATTCTAGCCCGTAGCAATCAGAACAAAATGTAATTTCAGCAGTTGTTTCCTGCTACTGTCCATTTTAATTGGCAATCCTGCTGTAAATTTCAACGGCTAATCCCTTCCCGCCAGCATTTTGTTACCTGCCAACTTTAATTTTCCTGTGTTTAGCTGTTTATTAAACCTAATCGCTGTTATAATTGCAGTCACTCCGTTTCTGCTGTCGTTGTGCTGAAAGTCAGGTCAGGTCAGGTCAGGTCAGCCAGGATGGTGTGTACAAATAAGGAAACAAACAGTGGATGATCGATTTCTCTTATTTTATCGCCTTTTATTCCAGAAGTTAATAGTTCGTAGAGATAAGTGATTCGCTGAGAATGAGTGACTTTCCACTTTATACGTTGGCTAGGCAAGTCTGTTACTCTTTCTAATGCTATGGTTCCTAGTAAGATCACTCCTACTATCACGAATACTACTACCTCTACTATTGCTACGGCATACAAGTAGTCTGTGTCACCGAGTGTTGACTCGATCTGAGCTTGGTTCTTCGCCCGCCGTGACGCCCACAGCCCCACACACGGCACTGACCGCCAGGCGACAGTGGAAACTCACGACCTTGGACGGGGCTCGATCTGCCGACCACGGGGATGTGAGGCAAGTGCGCTAACCACTGTACTGACCTAACGGCTGTGCAAACACTAAAACACTATTTCATTACATTACAGGTACTGATGACTTTCAAACATGATTAGGTTGAATGATAATGATGATGATATATTGGTAATGATAGTAATAGCAAAAATTATGATAATGATTTATTATAGTAGTAATACTGATGATAAAAGAAATATAATGATAATGATAATAATAATTATAACAACAACAATGATGATACTGACTAAAGAATGGTAAAAAATGTTATGATACTTACGATAAGTATAATAATAAAGATAATAATAATTATAACAATAATGATAATAATAACAATCAGGATGACAATACTAATAATGATAATGATAATGAAAATTACAATAGTTATGATAATAAAATGATAATAATGATAGCGAAAATGAAGTTAATGATAATGATAATAATTATAAAGATGGCAATGATGATCACGATATAATGATGTACTAGTTATAATGAAAATAGTGATAATAGCAATGATGATAATGAAAACAATAAAGATAATGATAAAAAGTATCCCTAATATAATCATAATAATAATGATAACACTTGTTGTATTTGATAATATTTTTTTATGATAATTTTGATAATTGATCACAATAATTTGATAACTTGTTCTCTAATGATAATAAACTTGTTGTTGTAGTGGAGCCAATGAACATTTGATTAACGTTGCTCATTTGTTAATGCAACACTGGTATACCCTCAGGTCTTCCTGTTTTAACACATAAACTATTAATTTTCCTATGATACAAACAGCCACTTAGTATATAGATTTTTTCCCGAAGCTTAAGTAGGAAAAGAATATTAGCATAAAAAAAGTTTCTCAAAAGAAATTCTAAGTTGATGATATACGTTAGTTATACAACGAGTGATGTTTCGAATAAATACAAATATGTTGAGGTTTACAATTAAGTTTACGTAATCTACCCAATTTTTTTTTCTTTTTTTTTTTTTCTTTTTCTTTTTTACCGTCAAGCCGGATCGTGCTGTAAGTATTGATGAGTTTCTAGAGCTTAAAGACAATTCTCATTTGTCATTTTATTTATTTTTTTCCTTGTAAATCATTTTGAAAAAATATATATATATTTAAAGTATGTACACGTAGTACCAGCTTACTATATGTCCCACACTCAGCTTGTGAGTTTGACATTTTCACATCTATTCACACAAATACCTTTTTATACGGAATAGATATATTACGTAAGATATAAGATATATCAAAGTATATTCAACCTCTTAATTAATCTTATTTCGGTCAGCAAATTATTAGAAAATAAAGAAATGGCAACACACCCATATGGGGCTGAAGATTATAAATTCCTTTACGTTTGTTTGTTTCACATGTTTTATCTTCAATGGGACTGTGAAGTCATCATCATCATCATCATCATCATCATTATCATCATAATGATAATGATGATAATGATAGCAACAATTGTAATACTGATGATATTAATAGTAATAATAATGATTATCATCATCATCATTATCATCATCATCATCCTCACCATCATCACTCTCTTCCTCCTCCTCCTCATTATCATCATATTCATCCTCATCACAAACATCATCCTTATCCTCATCATCCTCATCCCCATCTTCCTCCTCCTCCTCATCCCCATCCTCATTATTATCATCATCCTCATCCACATCATCATCATCATTATCATACTCATCCTCATCATCATCATCACCATCCCCATCCTCCTTATCCTCATCCTCATCATCATCCTCATCCACATCATCATCATCATTATCATCCCCATCCTCATCTCCATCCTCATCTTGCTTCTCCTCCTCCTCATCATCAACGTCTTCATCATCATTGCAATAATCATGATCATAACAATATCAGCAACAATAATGCGAATACCAATATTGCAACTATTACTACTACTACCAATAAGGATAATGATGATAACAATGATAACGATAAAAGTAATGGTAATAGTAGTAATAATGATAATAATGATAATAGTAATGATAATGATAATGAAAATTACAATTATGATAATAATGGTAATAATGATAATAGTAGTAATAATAGTAATAATGATAATAGTAATAATAATGATAATGATAATGAAAATTACAATTATGACAATAATGGTAATAATGATAATGGTAATAATGATGATGATAATAATAATAATAATGATGATAATAATAATAATAATGATAATAATAATAATAATAATAATAATGAATATGAGGATACGGTAAGAATAAGAATAGTAATGATGATAATGATGATAATAATACTAATAATGGAAATAATAATGATGATAATAAAGATAATAATGACAATGAAGATAATGATGTAGTGATAATGATAGCGATAGTAGTAAGAATATGATAATGATAATGATAATTACAGTGATAACAAGCATGAAAATAATGATGATGATAACAATGATAATGATGATAGATATAATGATATAAACAACAACAATATTGATAATAGTGATATTGATTATGATAACAATGTTGATAATAATAATTTTTATGATAGTACGAATAACGAAAATAATGATGATTATGATTATATGAATAACGGAAATAATAATAATAAAAACGAAGATGAAAACGAAACAATGACAATAATGATCATAACAACAACAATGATAATAAGGATGATAATAACAGTAATAATAATGATGATGATAACAGTAATAATGATGATGATAATAACAATAATGATAATAACAATGATGATACTACTACTAATATTATCATCAACTTAATATCATTATCATTATCATTGATATTACTTCAGAAAATATAGATACAATGGTAAGAAAGATATCAATATTAATAGTAATAATAACAAGAATAGCAAAGGAAGAGGGAGCAGTAGCGTATTGCAACAGTAGATCACAGAACCGAAAAACCTTTCTTTGATTTTTTTTTTTTTTTCTTTCTTTCTTTCTCTCGTTTTAAAGTTGTTTTCATATAGTTTGTGTCTGTCAGCTACTGTATTTGTTGATAGGTTGGGTTGCTGTGTTTGTCTGTGTTGGGTTTGTTTATACGAATGTCTGTCTGTCAGAGAGTAGAATAAAGTCTGCCTGTCAATGCAGTTTCGTGTGTTGTAGGCATGACTTCTAACCAGTATATCTAGTCCAATTTTTTCACTGTATTTATCTTTTCTTTAATATAAATATGCATCATATGTACAATTCTTCAATGCATGGGCTAACTAAGCTACATTACTAAGAACTATATTAAGTACAAAGTACCACTAAATAGAATACAAACCACGAGACCGACTGACCACCAGGCTATTTTCTACCCTAACCTCTCTGCCTTTCAAATATCCAGCCGCCTTTTAGCACTCAGCCAAATGTTTCTCAGTCTTACCACCTGTCAGCTGGCTTCAGTATCCATCTGTCTGTATCAAACGCTTACCTGTCAGCTTCCTTCCCCCTTAAGCTGCTCCGAGCCCCCCTTGTTCATGCCGTTCCCTCGAATACGAATGATCTGTCTTCTGACGCTCCTGTCCGTTCTCGCATGTGTGTCTTGGCGTCTTGGGCATTTCTGCTTCTTGCACCATTCGTCTTTGCGTTTATTCTCTTATTCTCTTTTTTTTCCCCTTTTCTTTCCCTTTTCCTCTTTTTTCTTATTTTTCCTTTCGTTTTCCTCTTGTTTTCTTATTCTCCTTTTTCACTTTCCTTCCCCTTTTCCTCTTTTTTTTTCCTTTTGTTTTTCTCTTGTTCTTACTCTTTAACTCTTTCTTTTTCGATTTCTCTCTCTCTCTCTCTCTCTCTCTCTCTCTCTCTCTCTCTCTCTCTCTCTCTCTCTATATATATATATATATATATATATATATATATATATATATATATATATATATGTGTGTGTGTGTGTGTGTGTGTGTGTGTGTGTGTGTGTGCGTGTGCGTGTGTGTGTATGTGTGTATGTGTGTGTGTGCGTGTGTGTATGTGTGTGCGTGTGCGTGTGCGTGTGCGTGTGCGTGTGCGTGTGCGTGTGCGTGTGCGTGTGCGTGTGCGTGTGCGTGTGCGTGTGTGTGTGTGTGCTGATAAAAAAAAAACTCTACAAAGGTTTCGCTACAATCTAAGCTGTTATAAGGCAGAGCAAAGCGAAAGACAACCTCAAGCAGTCTGTGGGAAGCATATTCACAATTCACGTCAAATAGCGCAACATCTCGGACTGCAAGTGATCAGCTGTTCTGTGTGATGCTATTGGAGCCTTTCCGTTATCCTTTACCTCGCTGCGTGCGTGTTGGAATGGGCGTGGCGGAAAAAGGTCATAGAATGTCACCGGGAGAGTTTCTTTTGGAAGTCAATCGGAAGGGCGTGAACGTGAAGGACATGGCAGCAAAGAAATGACAGAGGATTACGTAGATGGGAGGTCAAAGCTTACCATTTGCCTCACAGTTCTCCTTCTACGTGCAGTAAAAGTGCATTGCAGTTTTAGGAAAGACTCCAGTTCGCGAACATCGTGGCACGAGTTGCGATTCTGCAATTCCCTCACTGGAGTTGTCAGTTGTCAGTCAGTGTGTTGTCTCGATTACCGGCTGTGGTGATCGCGAAACACTGCAGTTCTGACATCATTTCATTCTCTCGCCTTCTTGTCAAGAGCAACACGTACAAATGATGATTCTGTGCAAGAGGAGCTCCGTTGATTAAAGCCAAACGGTGAGGTCCCCGGATGATGTAACCGCCTCATATCATCTGAAAGTTTTTGCGCGTTGATCAAGTAGGCAACTATCACGAGCGCATCTCATCATTTCTTTCATTCTTTCATTCGGTTTGGCCGTCGCCTTGCAATCCCGATCGTCTTTGCAACAGGTGTAGTGGCTAGATGTTTTTATCACATCATGATTATTAGGCTATATTGTCTTGACTGTTGCACGGAAATATTGCAGAAACGATTCTGAAATCATGATCACAAATGCTTAAACCTCTTACGTGAGTGGCCATGGTCATTCGTTGGTGTGAATCCTACAGTTTAAGCCTAATGTTGCTGCTTGAGGAAGATCTTTAATTGCATACGAAACACGTCGAACTTTCTAAGCATGTGGGAACTAGCCTGAGAGAGATGTAACAGAAATACGCCAAGATGAATCACAGCGGCGAATTCAGAATTGGCCGGGTTTGTTCGCAATAAGGGGGCACTCGAACAGATTTGAGTCAGTCTGTGCGAAAGCTCATACTGAATTCGCGTGGATCTGATCCAAGTCGAGACAGAGCGGTCGCAACTGAGGGCCCGAGAGCTGAGGCTGTGAGTCAGGTCCTTTGCTCTGCTTGTCCTGCGAAGGAGTCGGGCGAAGGCAACGGACGCGGCGCTTATCACTCGCCTCCTTCGCAGATTGTTAATGGCGAGTGTTGGCTATGGGATCTACACCGCCGGCGTTCAGGGTGTACCAGATACCAGCTTCTGCTTCCTCTGTATGTCAGCAAGCAATGGTGCAGAGAACAAAAAGGAAATGTCATACTGACCAGAGAAAGAGTGATGTGTATATCCATATGAGAAGTCGTTTAATCTCCGTATTTAATTCCTATTTAACTGAATTATTGGCAAAGGAAAAGATGCTAAGTGGCTCATCACGGATCAGTTGCAACCGAGGTGTGCACGGAGCGGAAACCACAGAAAAGGCGAGGCGAAGACGATGGCATCAGCAAGTAGCGAAAGCAAGGAAACAAAGTTCACGTCCATGATATTTCTAATAATTAATAGCTTCTTCGCTTTCTTTTGAATCAAATATCAGATGATTTTTCCTTCAATAATGCTAGCAACCCCTCCACGATTTCCCCCTATTTTTTCGACAAAACCGATGGTCCTTCAGCAAGCAACTCCGTCCTCGCGTACCTGAAAATCACTCCAATTTTTGCAAGATGAAGAAAGACCGTCCCTTGGCAAATGCTGTCTCCCTTTCCTGTGAAACAAAAACGGGAGAAAAAACAACACAAAAAACGAGGAATGGCCCCTTAGCGAGCGACTTTCCCCATTGCCGTAAAAGACTGACCCCTTAGCATTTTTCATTGTCCTCATGTCGAAAGAGAATGCCCCATTAGCAAGCATTTGTCCCCATTTTTTAATGAAAGAGAACGAGCCTCAAGGGCCATTCTTCCCTCCCATAAAGATGGACAAGGACACGAAGCGAAGAGCCATGCACGATCTGAGGGGAAGGAGGGGGAGGGGAAGGAGGAGGAGGAGGAGGATGGGAGGAGGGGGGGAGGAGTAAGGGGGAGGAGGAGGTTGACGAGGAGGAGGAAGAAGAGGTAGAGGAGAAAGGGCTGGGATAGAGGAGGGGGGGAGGGGTAAGAGCAGAAGGAGGGCTTGGGGAGAAGAGGTGGAGGGGGAGGAGGAGAAAGGGCTGGGAGGGAGGAGGGGACGACGAGGAGGAGGAGGAAGAGGAGGAGGAGGAGGAGAGCTGATGGAGGAAGTGAAGCAGGAAGCGGAGGAAGTGGGAGAGTCCCCCCCCGCAACGCTCTCACCGGCGCTGAATCTGATGAAGTGTCACGAAGAATTGACAAAGTTTTGATTAGGTCTTTTTGTGGATTGTGAAGGCTTAGTATATTCAATTTCCCACGGGGCTGAGCCGGACTTAGGAAGGAACAGGATTTAGAATTTCATTAAGAAGGAAAGGGAATTGTTTCGCCAGAGTGG
>NW_028234403.1:11281196-11286196 GCF_977035675.1 Penaeus japonicus | reverse complement strand
CGAAGGGACAGTGGCGCCGAAGGGACAGTGGCGCCGAAGGGACAGTGGCACCGAAGGGACAGTGGCACCGAAGGGACAGTAGCACCGAAGGGACAGTGGCACCGAAGGGACAGTGGCGCCGAAGGGACAGTAGCACCGAAGGGACAGTGGCACCGAAGGGACAGTGGCGCCGAAGGGACAGTGGCACCGAAGGGACAGTGGCGCCGAAGGGACAGTGGCGCCGAAGGGACAGTAGCACCGAAGGGACAGTGGCACCGAAGGGACAGTGGCGCCGAAGGGACAGTGGCGCTGAAGGGACAGTGGCGCCGAAGGGACAGTGGCGCCGAAGGGACAGTGGCGCTGAAGGGACAGTGGCGCCGAAGGGACAGTGGCGCCGAAGGGACAGTGGCGCCGAAGGGACAGTGGCGCCGAAGGGACAGTGTGGCGTGACCGGGGCAAGTTTAGGCGCCGTAGGGGACAGTAGGCGCCGAAGAGGGTGGCGCTGAAGGGACAGGTTGGAGCCGTAGGGACAGTGGGGCCGAAGGGACAGTGGCGCTGAAGGGACAGTGGCGCCGAAGGGACAGTGGCGCCGAAGGGACAGTGGCGCCGAAGGGACAGTGGCGCCGAAGGGACAGTGGCGCCGAAGAGACAGTGGCGCTGAAGGGACAGTGGCGCCGAAGGGACAGTGGCGCCGAAGAGACAGTGGCGCTGAAGGGACAGTGGCGCCGAAGGGACAGTGGCGCCGAAGGGACAGTGGCGCCGAAGGGACAGTGGCGCTGAAGGGACAGTGGCGCCGAAGGGACAGTGGCGCCGACGGGACAGTGGCACCGAAGGGACAGTGGCGCCGAAGGGACAGTGGAGGCGAAGGGACGGTGGGGCCGAAGGGACAGTGGCGCCGAAGGGACAGTGGCGCTGAAGGGACAGTGGCGCTGAAGGGACAGTGGCGCCGAAGGGACAGTGGCGCCGAAGGGACAGTGGCGCCGAAGGGACAGTGGCGCCGAAGGGACAGTGGCGCCGAAGGGACAGTGGCACCGAAGGGACAGTGGCGCCGAAGGGACAGTGGCGCCGAAGGGACAGTGGCGCCGAAGGGACAGTGGCGCCGAAGGGACAGTGGCGCCGAAGGGACAGTGGCGCCGAAGGGACAGTGGCGCCGAAGGGACAGTGGCGCCGAAGGGACAGTGGCGCCGAAGGGACAGTGGCGCCGAAGGGACAGTGGCGCCGAAGGGACAGTGGCGCCGAAGAGACAGTGGCGCTGAAGGGACAGTGGCGCCGAAGGGACAGTGGCGCCGAAGGGACAGTGGCGCCGAAGGGACAGTGGCGCCGAAGGGACAGTGGCGCCGAAGGGACAGTGGCGCCGAAGAGACAGTGGCGCTGAAGAGACAGTGGCGCTGAAGGGACAGTGGCGCCGAAGGGACAGTGGCGCCGAAGGACGTCCTCTGCTAACTATGACCTTTGTACTTATCGCATTCATAGGTGCAACTGATCCATTGTTTCTATTCATGTTTAATATTCTATTTTAAGAAATTATTGGATAATAGGGAAGGTCGGATAGGAAATCATCCGAGTTTAATTATGTAGAGTCGACAATCTGCAAGTTTTTTTATTGTTAAATACTTATGGTTACTGATTATACACTCTTCACAGGAAAAAAATATATATATGACATCCTTTTATCATATTTGTGACACGAGACACGTGACGCGGCCCAAGACAGGTCATCATAGGTCGTGTCTGGAAGAGATAAGATCTATAAAATCCCAAATTCATGTCGGGAGTTTGTTTTTTATGCACGGCCAAATTAAGATTTTGATCGCGGAGGATCGATCGTTTTCGCACATACGGCCACCATGAAACGGTCTTTAATGATCGCATAATTCCTTTTATGGTCTTTTGTAAAATTTTTACATCTGGCAACCCGGAAGAATTTCACAAGAACCTTGACATTTTGAGAAGCATTTTAAGGTAAGATCGGATCCTTTTGGGGGGTATTGAAAGCTTCTATATGTCTGGAAGTGATGCCTTGCTATGCCTTGATATACGTAGACATAAACGATCGAGTTGCTTGTATGTACGCATGTCTATGGCTATAAATAACATTTGATCAACTTGTCCTTATCTGTTTTTTGTCTTCAGGAAGAGGAAATCACCTCTGATTTTACGAGATAATCGCATCATTTAAACGGTTTATTGTGGTCCCTCAGTTTCTCTTATGCGTTATGTCGAAATCGCCTCCGATTACATTGATAAAGACGATTAACAGATTTCTTATCATTATCGACAAGGATGTTAACTACGAGATCATCATGTTGTCTTCATAAAACAACTCAGATGACTTTCTAGCTAGCTATTAAAACGTTATTGATGTTTACGTATTTGGTCTCGAATTCGCCGGTAAGAAGTGTTTCAGTTTGTTCTGATATCGCGAATACTTTTTGAAAATATTATGTAAGATTACATTATATTATGTATGATTACATATCCAGGACCTCTTGCGTGGGATAAAAGCAAGGAGTTATGAGGTCAAGAGTAGAGAGTCAGGTCAAACGAGAGATGTCAAGTGAGGGTAGAAATCTGTCTGATCTGGTATAGTGTTTTTTTTTTAGCGTTTTTATAACAGTAATAGTGAATAATAACGACTTTCTTTGCGTCTAGGCTACGTTATCATTCGTACTACGTTTTAATTGATTAATTTAATAGCACATTCGTGAATCTCTCCTGAAGAAGAGTTTCATTATAGTGATGATAATGATGGTGATGATAATGATGGTGATGATAATGATGGTGACGATAATGGTGGTAATGGTGGTAATAATAATGGTAATGATGATGGTGGTAATGGGGATGATGACATTGTTGGTAATGATGATGATGATAATGGTGGTGATGGTAATAATGATGACGACGGTGGTAATAATAATAGTGATGATGATTATGGCAATGTTGATGAGGATGATAATGAAGTAGAGGTTCCCTACAATGATAATGATGAGGACAAGGATAATGACGATGATGATAAGGATGATGATAATGATTTGCGCCATTGTTTGTTCAATGACGTGTATGTGCTGACTCTACCTGTCACTCATGTTACCGGTGTTGCTCCCCTCGTTGCACGTGTTGCAATACGCGCTGCAATTCGTCGGTGAGCCTGATTTTGTGACCCATGAATTAGAAAGCAAAAAGAATTCTGAATCGGATTGCAAACCGTCTTGCATCTGCTGTTGTTGCAATTGAGCTGTGGTTGTTGTAGTTGCTACTGGTGATGGTGGTGGCACAACGTTGTACTATTATTGCAATGGTCAAATGATAATTACTATAATGATAAAAGTAATGGTAATAATTAAACTAATAATACAAGTATTAATGATCATAGAAATGATACTAAACATTGCAAGAATAATGGTGATAGCAACGATAATAACAATATTAATGACACCAATAATCAATAATAAAAATAATAAAAAACAATACCGATAATTTCGGTGATGATGATAATGATACTAATAACAAGGAAAATATTATAATGACAATAACGATAATGTTAATGATAATGATGATAGTAATATGATAATAATAGTAATAATGATATCTATAATGATATTGATCATAATGATAATGATGATGATAATAACAGAAGTAACGATATTGTTAAAAGTCATAGCAATATTAATGATAATGATAATAATAAGAAGGATGACATAAGTATTGATAATAGAACACATCATACTAATTACGTTAATGATAATGTTAACCATAGTGAAGATACAGAAAAAGATAATGATAAATGATGATGATGATGATGATAATAATGATAATAATAATAATGATAATATTAATGATGATAATAACAACGCGAATAATAATAATAACAATGCTGAGAATGAAATTGACAATAACAAGAACAGTTGTAACAGCAATAAAACTGCAATAAAACCACAATATCAAATATAATCAGGACAATAATAAGAAAAATAACAACAACACATAGTACGTACAGGAGGGATGCAGAATAGACATAGGGTTTAATAAAGTTAAAAATATTCCTCCATTTCTAAAAGATTGCCTGTAAAGAGCAAATAAGATCGCTGTTTACGAAGCACTGCAGTCTCGCAGAGTCGATACTCCCCGTTGCTTCTCCTGCGCAGATGGTCGTGTTTAGTTGTTTGGCATCTACGCCACGCAAACACGTTTTATTTTGGTCTGTGTGTTTTATTCGGTTTATATGTCAGCAGTAGAGATAACATAGCATTTGTGTGAATTATGGGTGAGGTCTGGATTGTGTACCTAAACACCGCGCGCTGTTTCCGAGAGATGGGTGTCTCGATTGTGTCTTGTTTTAGAGACAGGTATTTGCATAGCTTGTTTTCTCCTTATCTTTTAATACCGAGCAGTAACTATATATGTGTATGTGCATATTCATGTACACACACACACACACACACACACACACATATATATGTATGTATATATATATATATATATATATATATATATATATATATATATATATATATATATGTGTGTGTGTGTGTGTGTGTGTGTGTGTGTGTGTGTGTGTGTGTGTGTGTGTGTGTGTGTGTGTAGTAGGTGTGTATGTTGTGTGTGTGTGTGTGTGTGTGTTGGGGAGAGTGTGTTGTGTCGTGTGTGTGTGGGTGTGTATGTATAAATCTCTCTCTCTCTCTCTCTCTCTTCTCACTCTCTCTCTCTCTCTCTTCCAGAGAGCAGCGAGCAGCGCGTGTGTGGTGTATAGTGTGAGAGTGTGTGTGTGTGTGTGTGTGGTGTGTGTTAGTGTGTGTTTGTTGAGTGTGTGGGTGTGAAGAGTGTGTTTGTGATGTGTGCGTGTTATGAGTATTGTTCTTGTTTAGTAGATATATAGTGTGAGTGTGTGGTAATAGTGGAGTGATAGTGACTTTGATTGTGAGGTTTGTTTTGAGTGTTTGAGTGTGTTATATGTGTTTTATGAGTGAGTGTAGTCGGTGGTTGTTTGGGATGGGATATATATACTATGTCATTGTTTTATA
>NW_028234403.1:11273696-11276196 GCF_977035675.1 Penaeus japonicus | reverse complement strand
AGCCCCCCCCCCCCCCCATTTAGACGAAAGTACTTTGTAGGGGAAACGAGGCTATTCATTGTTGGATTCTGTTCGATCGTTATCATTTCCGGTGATAAAATTAGGGCACCAGATCCCTAGCCAATCAGATAGTCCCATTTTATTGTAGAGGTTTACTTACGTAAAAGCGAATATGTGGTTTTTAAAAAATGGGTTAGGATACAGTACTATTCGTTGAGATAATTGTAAAAAAGAAAAGAAAAAAAAAAAAAGTTAATTGCAGCGGGGGTGCAAGTCGTTAAATAAGGGTTTTGTTTCAATGTAACTGGATATTTTGGGTTTTCTAGGGTTTTATTTTGGTGTCAAAATTATTATTGTTTTATCCGTATTCACTCTATAAAGATCCCCAATATTCAATATTTATGACTGTCTTTGTTAATATGTTTTTTTTACCCTTGCCCTAAAATCCTTCTATCAGACTTCATCTTTCTGCATGAAATACAGTTGATTGGTATAATTCTTCAATAACCCTCATTTAGCCAAGAACTATACAGAGAATCTTTTGGAGATTTGGTACTCTTAGCTAGCGCAGACCCAGTCGGACCTCTGTTTCTGTTAGATAAGTAGTTTTATTAACGTCTGATCATGCAATCCAGTTTGCACATATAAACTGAGATTAGATGCAAGCAGTCACTGTGAATCTTGCATGGTACAAAAGTTCGCGACACCCAAAAGCGAGAGTGCATCCCGTAGAGTTATTCAGAGCAATTAGGCCCCACAGCATCACCCTCACTGAATTCCACCGTGGGTAAAGAAGGGGTCGAGGAGATAAAGGTATCTTTTTATTAGTAGGGATGATCCCACTCATTTGAAATGGGCTGCTCCTTCCGCTAATGACATTAACAGACCCTTGTCTAGCTGTTCGGGAACTTTCCTCATTTACGGGTTCCACAAGGCAAAACGAAGCATTACAATCACTCTTGAATTGTGAGAGGGTCTCTTCATCTTGTTATTAAGAACCAATTTAGTAAGATAGAGATTGGTATCATATAAGAGGTATTTTGTGGTGAACTATAGATCGTAATCCATTCTGTATGTAATATATATGATGGATTACCATCTTTGTATCACCATAAGATACTTCTTATAAGGCACTAGCCTCACCAAACACCGCCAGATAGCAATCAATACCCATACATCGACAGCAGATGAAACAGCGGCAGACAACATCTGGGTATTTCTCTCACTACTCTCAGCCACTGCAGATCTAACTCGATCCTTTATAGACATTTTAAGGTAGTTAGTAAGTGGCATCATCACTGCTGAAACTCATTATAAAATAAAAGCTTCATAGCCGTAAATTGTAGCTGCAAAAGCTTCGAAAGTGTTAAAGCTTCCTATTCTCAAGCTTAGTTCACATATGTGTTTGTATACAGGAAACTTGACCCTACGTGTGAACAACATCCAAGCGAAGGGTTACATCTGAACCCAGGTAAGGAAAAGGTGCGAGCCACTTATCAGTTTATAGAGCAAAACACTGTATTTTGAAATCATATAAATCTCAAACAATAGATATCGCACTGTGACATCTTCTAACGCAAATAAAATTCTTGAGGTCAATTTGCCTTTAACTATAAACTAAAAGGTCTTTGCTTAATTCCACATACATTAGAATATCTGAAAGTGCAGATTGAGATCGTATACCGTACAATATGAACTTTTATTTCATAATATAGTAAGGATAAGCTTGAGACCGTAGCTTCCATCTAGCAACTTGAAAGTGATCAGAACGAAGTCAAAATAGAAGACATATTTGATTGCTTCACTGCTTCTTCTGGTCGACGTTAGTGTGTGTGTGTGTGTGTGTGTGTGTGTGAGTGGATATATAAATAGACACTACATAGATGCATAAAAGGATAATTAGGTATTTAAACGTACTTCTGTCTACGTACTCCACGCAAAAAAAACGGAACTTGCAACATGACGTAACAAAGGGCGACTAAGCAAAACAAACACAAAACCACGCAGACAAATCCAAATAAACCACCGGGAAAATAAGTATAGAATGCGAGAGATAGGAGACTGGGACAAAAAAAAAAAAAAGAGTGGAGCGAACTTTATTTCAGTGAAGTGATAATTATCCCTAATTGCATTGTATTTGTTTGACGCTAAAAATTTCACCTAATCTGACTCGCTCGATCCGCCCTCATCACACAAGGCTTATGGGAACGCGGATCTGTGGCCGCGGAACGAGTGGAACCAGAGAGAGAGGGGGGAGGGAGAGAGAGAGGGGGGGGGGAGGGAGGGAAAGAGAGGGAGAGGTAGACAGTGGGAGAGAGGTACAGAAAGACAGACAGAGAGAGAGAGAGAGAAAGAGAGAGAGAGAGAGCTATAGAGAAAAGCACAGAAAGACAGAGAGGGAGTGCGCTAGAGAGAGAATCAGAGAGGAAGAGTGAGACAGAAACATGAGTATTTCTATACGCGAGTGTTTGCGTATATATGGGAATTCTATTATACGTCC
>NW_028234403.1:11261196-11263696 GCF_977035675.1 Penaeus japonicus | reverse complement strand
CTTTTGTTCCTCTATTCGAAACTTTTTCATTAGCTATCTCTTGTTGTGGCGCTAAGGGTTAATTAAATGGATTAGTGCTACATGGGACTATCTTTTTTTTTGTGTGGGTTAAAACAGAGCGAAACAATAAAGCCCCGAATGTCTTTTCTTTTCTTTTTTTCTTTCTTTTTCTTTTTTTTTTTCCTCGATGCCTGGATGGATGGAAGGGTAAGTGATGGATATGCAGAGAGGGGGAAATGGGTATTCGATGACCCATAGAGGGAGAACCTAAAACCGATGGAGGATGAGGAGGAATAGGTGAGAGAGATAGAAAAATAATGTGAAGGGGAGGAATTGGATTTGCGTTGAGGGTATGAGGAAAAGGATGCGATGGACAGAGGGGGGGGGGGGGATGAAGGACGAAAGAAGATGGAAGTGGGAGCGCGGAAAGGAGAGACGCGTGTGTGTGTTTATATATATGTACACATATCTTTTTCAAGTTAATCTTCAACGTAACCCTAGCAATCTAAAGATGTACACTGGAAAAATTTTCACTCACAGGTAGCTTCCTGTCAGCTGCTGAAAGGAGGGTAAGTGGCAACGATAATAAAGCTATATATAGAAGAGAAATAAAACACTTGGGGTATAAAAAAAAAAATGGGTGAATAAATAACGGATAGATATTTATATACGCCTGGAATTCTAGTGCCACTGTGAAATATCATTGTAAAATATTTTTTCTTTATTTATTCATTTGTATTTATATGTACATGGAAAGAATTTTGGCCTATTGACATTTTATAGGGAAAACGAGACAGTCCATAACGCCATCACAGAAGGACAGGAAATTGCATGATAAAGAAAAAAAATAATAATAAAAAATGGTGTTTTTCATTCTCTTCGTTTTATTTAGTTACGTATTTGTTTGTTTTTGTTTTTCTAGTCTTAGATATAAGTTTAAGTAGACGAAAGACAAGACTACAGTAAGTCATGGTGTCTTATTTAAAATAAATTAGAGCTAACAATAGTTTTGAAAAAAAAAATCTAGTTCATCATAGTATTTGATAAACTAGAGCACGTTATAGAACAAATTTTGTATCTCTAAGAAATAGCGTTTAGTTGCTCGTATCATATGCATCATGTTTACAATATGACACGTATCTCTGACTCCTCAGATATAGTTATATCTTTCTTAGTCATATTAATTGAGAACAGCCTAAACACAATACTTACCATCAACATAAAATATATCATGTGTACACGTCATAACTAGTCTCTCTCTATAATTTTTCCTCTTATATTATCGCTGCATCATAACATCAACGTCAGTGCACATTCCCTTGCAACGTTGAACAGTGCAGTAGCAACTGTAGCTCCGCATCAGCTCTAAAACTGACTATTGTGCAGACTATCAGACGAGATCACGAATAGCAGCCCAGCTTAGTGTGTCAAATGTGATGCATGACACCCAAATGGCGTAGACTTTGTTATAAGGGATATCCAGTCACTGATCCATTTGCAACTTTCAGAGGACGCATGTTGGCTGTTTTGCATAATCCGCTTTGTTGTTGTTGATTTGTTGCTAATGATAATTTGATTGGGTGCTTCGCGCGTTGGTAAATGTGTGTTCTCGCATCACGAGTTAATTGGTACTGTTATACACGCGTCGGGTATTGTGCCTTGTATTGTGCTATGTCTTCCCAATGCTATTGCCATGTATAAAGAATAGCGGCGTTAGGTATGCCAGGAACAGTGGCCACAGATATTCCAAGAGCATTAAATATGCATACGACAAGTGCCAACAGCTGTGATTATCGTCAGAAGTGCCGAGTATCACATGCCAACATCACGTGGATCAGTGCCATGTCAAAGGGCAGTAACGACTGACATTCTAAAGACAATTCCACGCCCTCATGCCCCATCACGTGTGGCTGACACCCACCTATGAAGGGATGACATTGAGAAACATTTCGAAGTGATGGATAAATGTGCTGATGAATATGGATACACTTTTGCAGGTATACTTGCGAATGCATATGTGTCTGTTGAGTGTGTCAATAAACGCATAGATAAGTTAATTCGTGTGCCTGTTTGTGTGTCCGTGAGCGTGTTCCGCATGGCTTTGTGTATGTCAGTGCATTCGCTCCATGGCCATGAGGCAATCAGGCAGCTCGTGTAAGGACTGGCGGTTGGATTTCCAGCAAATGCAAACATCCCCGAGCTAAAATATCAGCAAGGCATGATTTCAGCGAGCATTCAACGGGAAAATAACATGACAATATACCACAATAACTCCGCGGCATTCCACGCCCGAGTTCAACAGTCACGGCTGAAAAATAGCCGACGATCACGCTAACTGCCGGTCGAATCTTAAAGGAAGGATATGCATGCCTTTCAGAACACAGAGCTTTACGTGTGTCTGTGTGTGTGTGTGTGTGTGTGTGTGCATATGTATACATACATACATACATACATACATACATACATACACACACACATATATATATATATATATATATAT
>NW_028234403.1:11249816-11251096 GCF_977035675.1 Penaeus japonicus | reverse complement strand
AAAAGGGAAAAAAGAGGGAAGAAGAGGGGAAGTGGACAATATAGTCGCGATTTAAAAAAAAGAAAAAAAAAAAAAAAGCTGACTTATTGCAAAAATGAGACTCTCCGTAAATAGCCTTTGATGAAGTTATCCTTAATGCAATTTCACACATTGATGATTTTTTATTAGAAAACTTTCGGTGTAATTACAACCTGCGAAAAGTTCCAAAGTTCAGTGGCGACGAATTGTTCTTTTGTTCATGTCGCATGAACAATAAGTCACGGCGCCAGAGGATCATCTCAGCTGACACGCGGTCTTGCTCGTGCTCGTTACTCGCTACTCGCTTGCAATCTTGACTCGTTTTCTTCGGCACTCTTTCTCTCCATCACTTTCTCTCAGTTTTTTTGTGTTTTTTTCTCTCTAGGTTTGTTATGTTTTTTTTTTATATTGTTTTTTTGTTTTCTATCTTGTTTAAAATTTCAGTCTTTGTATCTATCTACTTCTCTCTCTCTCTCTCTTTCTCTCTCTCTTCCTCTCTTTCTCTCTCTCTCTCTCTTTCTCTCTCTCTCTCTCTCTCTCTCTCTCTCTCTCTCTCTCTCTCTCCCTCTCTCACTCTCTTTCTCTCCAGCTATCTATCTATATATATCTATCTATTTATCTCTACCTATCTATTTATCTATCCATCTATTTCTGTCTATCTATGTCTCTATCTATCTATCTATCTATCTATCTGTCTATTTATCTGTCTCTCATATCATATCACTATCAACAGCAGCATCATCATCACCATATATCACTTCATGTCTTATCATCATCATCATCATCACCATATATCATTTCATGTCTTATCACCATCATCATCATCATCATCATCTTCATCATCATCATCTTCATCATCTTCATCATCGCCCTTATCGTCATTAATGCTTTAAAGATAATGGTTAGTTTCTTCATTCGTAAGATTATGATAATAATCATCATCATCATTAGTGATTTTATTATTGACCCTGTTATTATTGTTATCATTGTTGGTAGTATTGATATTACCATTATCATCATTAAGCTTATCATCACTTATTTTCATCACTTATTTTCATCACTTATTTCCATCACTTATTTTCATTACTTATTTTCATCACTTATCTTCATCACTTACTTTCATCACTTATTTTACTCACTTATCTTACTCACTTATTTTCATCACTTATTTTACTCACTTATTTTACTCACTTATTTTACTCACTTATTTACTCACTTATTTTACTCACTTATTTTACTCACTTATTTTACTCACTTATTTT
>NW_028234403.1:11229816-11232316 GCF_977035675.1 Penaeus japonicus | reverse complement strand
ATTTGCTGTAACCATAACAAGACCTTTAATAGTTCTCATATTCCTAATTCGCATATATCATTAGTTCTCATTTTTTCTAGTTCACATATTCCTTCTTTTCAGATATTACTAGTTTTCATATTCCTTCTTTTCAGATATTACTAGTTTTCATATTCATAGTTCTCCTATATTCCTAGCTTTCATATTCATAGTTCTCATATATTACTACTTCGCATATTCACAGTTCTCATATTCCTGTTCTCATATATTCCTAGTTCTCATATTCTTAGTTCTCATATATTACTACTTCTCATATTCCTAGTTCTCATATATTTCTAGTTTTCATATTCCTAGTTCTCATATATTCCTAGTTTTCGTATTCCTAGTTCTTTTATATTACTACTTCTTATATTCCTGTTCTGATATATTTCTAGTTTTCATATTCCTAGTTCTCATATATTACTACTTCTCATATTCCTGTTCTGATATATTTCTGGTTTTCATATTCCTAGTTCATATATATTCCTAGTTTTCATATTCCTATTTCTCTTATATTTCTACTTCTCATATCCCTAGTTCTCATATTCCCTTTCTCATATATTCCTAGTTTTCATATTCCTAGATCTCATATATTACTACTTCTCCTATTCCTGTTCCCATATATTCCTAATTTTCATATTTCTAGTTTTCATACTCCTCCTTATCACTTTCTTTACCCAACAAGATGTTAAGGGGTTTCTTAACTGAACTTCCTTTGAATTTATCATTTTATGATACATATTATGATTTATCAATTTATGTTTGTGGTTGCGGCAGATGAAGAGGTTATTGAAGATGGTTCTGGTACTAGAGTCATTAGGTTGAGTTGAAAAGGGTAGACGAAAACTATTCATAATAGTTGTGATTGCAAAGGTTTCAGTTCTTGCGAACCTGGAAACAAAATAGAAAATAGAAAATAACTTGATCCGAGATTGATGACAGATGAATGACGTCATATGTGTGTTTGATGGTCACTCCTCGTGTCAGATACACACAATTCCTAGACTAATGCCTGTCATATATTTGTCATGTCATTTTGTTGGCTTTTTAGTGTGAAAGTATGTTGTATTTTTTTTTTTTTTTTTCAGGAAGATCTTCAGATGAACATTACGATGAAGCTTATCCAATAAAACCTGTGAACTCAGTAACAATATCCTTTTTTCACTATCATTTAGCCAAGTTTAAGTAAATGATTGATAATGTTTATACATCAAAATAAACGTGTTTTTTTTAATCACAAATCGTACATTGCTGTAACCTCAGTCTTTATCCCCATAAAAAAATAATAATGTTAATAAAAATAATAATAATAATAATAAGTTCCAAGAATTAACCTTTCGTCTGTGGAATTGATAATGCCTAAACGACATAGACAACTCCTTCTTCTTCGTTGACTTTCGGCTTATCCCTGTATCAAGGATACAGCGATTTCGACCTTGGGCTACGTTTCTTTAAAAGATATTAATGTCACTAATATTCACAATATCATATCATATCAAGAAAGAAACACCCATTACGAATGTGATATAACTGTTATCTCCTTCCAAACACACGCTTCCCTTGAGCTCCTCCAAGGAAATCGGTGCTTTAAGAGTCAAACTCCGGGTCGTTTGAATAACCCGCGCTGGTGCCGAACGATAGAAACACATAGATTTCATTTCTGTTAATGGTGCGGCGATGTCAGAATCGTTGGAAGCTATATTTCATCAAGGTGTCTTCCCGAACCTGCAAAGTCAAATACCAAGTTAATTGTTAGAAAAGGAGTTGTTGCAATTGACAACGGGAGAATCTGGAAATGCAAATCATTGTCATTTAAAAAAAGAAAACAAATGCCTGTTCGTGATTACCACCATCACTTCTCTGTGTAAATTCCTAACTACGGAAAGGAGGGTTCAAATCATTTAAATATAGGAATGCTTCAAGACTGCTTTAAGATTTTAGCTCTATTAGAATTTTATATGTGATTTTAAATCCATTCTCTGCCATAATCTCGAATATACTAGCCCAGGAATAGAGTCCTAGAATCTATAAAAATAGAGTCGTAGAATCCATAGAAATAGAGTCCTAGAATCTATAAATACAGAATCCTAGAATCCATATAGATAGAATCCTAGAATCTATAAAAATACAGCCCTAGAATCCATAAAAATAGAGTCTTTTTGTCTCATCAATTATTTCACTGCTCCGAGATGGCCTGGCATTGAATCAGGACAGCCCATGAGAACTTCAGTTGACAAAGTTTTCAGTAACAAAAGTATCGGAATGGTATTTATGCATAACCAATAACCCGACGTCACTTTAACTTCGGACAATTATTTAATTACTACGGTGTGTATATAATTCTTCCAAACTTGAATTCCTAGTGTATAAAAAGACTTGCTTGGAAAGGCCAATGTGTCCGTAAAACAACAATCTGGAAGTAAACTTTCTATTATCAAACATCACACTAAGAATTCCCAAAAGACATAAACGCTTGAGAGAT
>NW_028234403.1:11209816-11214816 GCF_977035675.1 Penaeus japonicus | reverse complement strand
TCCCCCTTCCCTTTCCCTTCCCTCTACGCCCCCTCCCCTTCCCTTCCCTCTACGCCCCCTCCCCCTTCCTTTCCCTTTACGCCCCCTCCCCCTTCCCTTCCCTCTACGCCCCCTCCCCCTTCCCTTTCCCTTCCCTCTACGCCTCCTCCCCCTTCCCTTCCCTCTACGCCCCCTCCCCCTTCCCTCTCCTTTCCCTCTACGCCCTCTCCCCCTTCCCTTCCCTTCCCTCTACGCCCCCTCCCCCTTCCCTTCCCTCTACGCCCCCTCCCCCTTCCCTTCCCTCTACGCCCCCTCCCCCTTCCCTTTCCCTTCCCTCTACGCCCCCTCCCCCTTCCTTTCCCTCTACGCCCCCTCCCCCTTCCCTTCCCTCTAAGCCCCCACCCACTCCCCGACCCTCCCCCCCTCGCTCGGTGTTAACAGTTGCTGTAAGCTGAGTGTGCCAAGGGAGCCCTGTTGGATACGTCATGTGATAAATAGCAAGCTGTTGCGTGTCATGGGATACCTATGTCATGTGGTAATGTTGAATGGTGGTTAGCCTTTGTGGCCTTTGTATCAATGTTTGTTATTCCAGGACTTTTAATCTTGCTGATTGTTGATGTTTCTTTGAGGTTTGTCTGCAGCGATGTCTTATCTAGATTATGTTTATCTTGATGTCAGATCTACAAACACACTCATTTTGATCCGTTGTGATCCCTGTCTCGCTTCTTTCGATTCAACATTATACGAATTTTATCAATCCTCTTTTATATATGTATATATATATATATATATATATATATATATATATATATATATATATATATATATATAATGAGGATTGCGAGGATTGCTATTAGCACGCTGTATCTTTTGAATGTTGCAACGATAATGCAAACCTCCCATTGCGAACCATTCCTCGAGCTCTTCCTTCCAATTATTTCTCGCAACCCGACTGCAAGAGGCAATAATCAATAGTGCCAAAGTAACAGTTCGCTTCCAAACAACTCCGACAAACGTGAGTAACGCCGCAGATCGATTCCTGCGAGAATTACAAACCACTGCTTGAGATATGAATAAAACATCGCCCTATCCGTCGGGGATGTTTGGCAAACCTATTGGTGGCAGGACCCGTGACCACGATCCACGAGCCTTTGTTCTGTCTGGCTGTCTTTCCTTTTTTTCTGCTTAGCACTGTTGTAGAGGATGAAACGAATGGATAAATGAATAAAGGAAACGATGGAGGAGGACGGGAAGAGGAGGAAACGAGTGAGAATGAGTGAGAGAGAGAGAAAGGGGGGGGAGAGATAAGAAAGAGAGAGGGAGTGGGAGAAAAAGAGAGAGGGGAGACGGGAACGGAGAAGAAGGAGAGAGAGAAAGAGGGGAGAAAGAAGAGAAAGTGAGGAGAAAGAAGAAAAGAGAGGGGAAAAACAAAAGAGAGAGGGGGCAGGGTAGAAAAAAAGAGGGAGGAGAAAATAATACGAGTGACAAGAGGGAGGCATGACTCAGAAGCAGACAGGCACACATAATTTTTACATTCATATCACACATCGACCAGCAAGAATATTGCAAATATCGCATTCCTAATGCCATTTTGCAATGCAAACGATAACCTCGAACAGGAGTTGCACATAAACACTCATTCATTCACGATTGCTTTTGATCAAAGAAGCGTTTTTTTTTTTTTTTTTTTTTTTTTTTTTTTACCCTGAATTAGCAAGGAGTGCATGAATCGTATACATGTTGAAATGTGCAGCCTTTTTTGCAACAAGGGTCTGTGAATGGGTGTAACAGGCAAATGCTCATTGAGGATCGATATTGAAAAATCGAATGGTTTTCTAAATGCTTCATAATTTTGCATGTCATTGTGAAGTTCACTTGTGTTTGTGATGTTAGGCTCTTGTATTCAGACATGCAACTGAGCGTATTTTATTTATTTTTTTCCCCCTTTTTTTCTTTTTTTTAAGTCGATCACTTCATGGAATATCACTACTTTAAAGGCTTTTTTTGTTTTGTTTTCTTTTTGTGTGTGTGTTTTTGTCAAATATGGTGTTCCTTGACTGCGATCGTAATAGCCATGATAGTTCTAGAACAAATTGTGGTGATTTTGACGTTTATCTCGGTTCGTGGATGTCGTTTTAGTAGCGTACGGAGACTCTTGAAGTAGTTCGATTGGTAGTTGTTGTTCTGAGGTCGAAATGCACAGAGGTAAATAGAGGCTTGATCGGATAGATTGGTTGACTGTCAGACCCGTGTACTTGGCAATGTTATAACCAGTGACAGTTTCCTCTTTTTTTTTTAGGGGGGGGGGTACGAGGGAGGGACTGGCATACTTGATTGACGTGATGACGTGTGTATGCGCATGTCTGTACGTCTTGTGATGCTGTGGAAGGATGCCAAAACCTCTTTTATCATAGCGGACGCGTTGGTATATATGTCTGTGAATCCATTGTAGTTTTTAATCAAGCATTTTTCTCCTCTGTGATTCACTAATTGACAAGCTCGGACGAATTTAGAACGGAAAAAAGAAACAAGGTTGTTGCGATGACATAGTGCATATTCCATCTAAGTCTTACTACACTGCAAGAATATTACTGTTTATTCACGAACCTTCTGGATCATAAAGAAAATATTTGAAAGCCATTGCCACTCACGTTTCACTCTAAATTGCAATCAATTTCGAGTTTATGTTCCTTCACCGGTGATTTATACGATGCATTTGAAGTTTATCAGTGTCAATTGTCCAGAGTGATACACGTTTCAGGTATTCAGGTGTTCTGTGGTATATCCTACGCGAGGGCATTTTAAGTAAACTCTCAGTAAGTATACTCTTTATCATCTAAACCGCTACAGATTCTACAAAATGCACTTTGTTTGGAGGACCTGTAAAATAACATTGCAGACGTCGTTGCAATGGTTTGTGCTGACCTTCGCTTGAGCCATTCAGTCGCCTCTGCAAGCGAGCACAGTAATTTCGCCATTCACAGGATCGAAAGCACTTGAGTAGTTCTCGTTTTTATCCTAGCATCCTCGAGGCCCTTAATAGCTTCTGAATATTACCCTTGTTTACGCTACATTAATTCCCCGATCTTGTTCTGCGATAGAGAGAGAGGGAGAGAGAGAGAGAGAAAGAGAGAAAGAGAAAGAGAGAGAGAGAGAGAGAGAGGTTCCCTGATCTTGTTCTGCGATAGAGGGAGAGAGGGTGAGAGAAGGGGTAAGAGGGAGGTTCCCTGATCTTGTTCTGCGATAGAGAGAGAGGGAGAGAGAGAGAGGGAGAGAGAGAGAGAGAGAGAGAGAGAGAGAGAGAGAGGAAGAGAGGGGGAGAGGGAGAGAGAGAGAGAGAGAGAGGGAGGTTCCCTGATCTTGTTCTGCGATTGAGAGAGAGAGAGAGAGAAAGAGAAGAGAAGAGAGAGAGAGTGATGGGGAAGGAACCTATCCTTTTATTCGAGGATGAGCCTATCCACATGATATCTTCTATTAGGATGGGGTGGATTTACAGGTCGAGGGATAGTAGGCGGAGACTAGGATAGCAACGTTAGAACGTAAAGATAAGGTTAGGTAGCTTATTGTTGGTAGGCTTAGAAAGTCGACATAAGGTTAGGCAGCAGAGGGATAGTAGGCTTAGAAAGTCAAGATAAGGTTAGAGAGCTTATTGTTAGTAGGCTTAGAAAGTCGACATAAGGTTAGGCAGCAGAGGAATAGTAAGCTTAGAAAGTCACGATAAGGTTAGATAACTTAGAGTCGACATAAGGTTAGGCAGCAGCGGAATAGCAGGATTAGAAAGTCGATATAAAGTTAGGCAGCAGAGGGATGGTAGGCTTAGAAAGTAGACATAAGGTTAGGCAGTAGAGGGATAGCAGGCTTAGAAAGTCAAGATAAGGTTACATCACGATTAGGTTAGATAGCTTATTGTTAGTAGGCTTAGAAAGTCTACAAAAGGTCAGGCAGCAGAGGGATGGTAGGCTTAGAAAGTCGATATAAAGTTAGGCATCAGAGGAATAATAGGCTCAGAAAGTCACGATAAGGTTACATATCTTATTGTTAGTAGGCATAGAAAGTCGAGATAAGATTAGTTAGTTTTGTGTTAGTATAGTTAGAAAGTGGGGATAAGGTTACTTAGTGGCGTTGGATTTAGGTAGTTTGATACTAAGGTTAGAAAGTCGAAAGAGAGTTAGGTAACTCTGGAGAGATAGTGGGCTTAGAAAATGACATAGCAGGTTAGGAATACCGAGACGCGGTGAGTGACCAGACGATCATATCAGTTGCGTGACAATCAAAGGTGACGAGTGACGTGACAGTTGCAACGAGTCGGAATAAGAGAGGAGTGAAAAGCTTGAATGATATTACAAAATTTCCCAGGGCGTGTGGGCGAAAACAGTGACTTGAACGAAATATTATATATATATATATATATATATATATATATATATATATATATATATATATATATATATAGAGAGAGAGAGAGAGAGAGAGAGAGAGAGAGAGAGAGAGAGAGTAATCACGCACGCAAGTGTGTGTGTGTGTGTGTGATTCAAAATGGCGTTATATTTGGTCGTATGAATGTGATAATATAACAAAACATACTATATGTTATTGCAACAATGAGTCGTAATTATATTACAAAATGCACATTTCCACAAGGTGAAAGTTCAGTGCATGTAGATCAAATCATGATGGTCCAGCGGCTGGGAGACACCGTGCACTTAGGAAGAGCTTGCATGTATAAGTTTTCTTTTCGTTCCTGTATTCTTTATGGGCGCTCAGTGCATCTCAGCCGCTGTGCCGGGTTGCGGCGCAGGGCTAATGTTGAAAAGCCAACTAACGGGTTCGTGTCTATTCCCTTCCGAACCGAGTCCAACGGCTATGATATCCTGAGCGCCCAGGAAGAGCATTCTCCTGACCATTTTCAATACGTCAATCTGGGTATTCATGTACTAACTAATGACCTCAGCCGGCCTATCGGCTCGGTGGCATCACAGGTCCAGAGACGTTTTCATCCACGAATCTGATTTGCTTATCTT
>NW_028234403.1:11194816-11199816 GCF_977035675.1 Penaeus japonicus | reverse complement strand
TACTGGTGTAGGAGGAGTGATAGTATGGTTGTCGAAGAAACAATGGTTCTCTAAAGCTCAGGTGCGGCTGCAGAACGCACTTTGGTGAATATCTTGGAAGATTCACCATGGCTCCCTCCATCCAACACTCGAAAATGGTAAGTAGACGTCCATTGTGCAAGAGGCAGTAGATTGCAAGAGAGATGAATGGGTAGACAAATAGGCAGGTCTTGGTGGATGGCCAGTAGAGGCTTCGGATTAGGAAAGACTTTTCTTTTCCTTCCGTTTACGTGTTGCAGATTCCTTTTCGTTACGTGTTTGCTAGAAGGGGATGGAAGAGGGAAGGGGGAGGGGGAGGGGGGATGGGCCAGTGGTATTATGGGAGTGGGTGATACCTTGACAGAGTTGCATTTTTTATTTTTATTTTATTATTTTTTATTATTGTTATTAATCCTGTTAATGTTTTTTTAGTTATGGCAATTGTTATTGCTATCATTATCATTGTAATTCTTGTACTATTATCACTATTATTTTTATCAATACTTGTTTAATCATTTTGGTACCCATCAATAAATAATTCTGATCATCTTAATTAAAAACCGACATGTACATATATGTGTGTGTGTGTGTGTGTGTTCCTATGAAGCAAACAAAAAGCGAAAGTGACGAGGAAAAAAGTGTTTTTCCTTAGGCCTATAACTAAGGACATTCCCCTGAGCTCGATGTCATCATAAGCCTACATTATTCATCAGGATTCTGTGCTGTGAATAACATAAACAATGAACAAGATATGTAAAGAAAAAAAAAAACACTAGGAAAAATATACGAGCAAAAAAGCAATCACAAAAGGCAGTGTTACGCAAATATTTTATTTTGATACATAATGAATAGAGTCATTTGTAGTCCTGGGTTTCAATTTACGTTTTAGCTTCGATGCAATATGCGATTTTTAACGCATATAATGATGTTGATTGTTCTATTTTTCCGATGGTGGATCATGTTGCATGAATATGTGGTTGGGGGGAAGGGGGGAGGAGGGAAAAAAGGGGGGGGGGGTAGGTAGGCTTGATGATCACACTTCACACTTTGAAGCACGTGTGCTCTGATGAGTTCGTGCTGTGTTTATGATATATGTGGTTGTGGGTTTATGTGTGGGTGTTTGTATGTATGTCTGTCTGTCTGTCTGTATGTAGGATTTTTTTTTTATATCTATTCCAAAGTTTTTTTTTAACGGTTTCAGGTTGTTTTCATACTCGTTTAGGCCTACATATCTTTTTGCACAATTTTTTTTTCTCTGTGTGTATATATATATATATATATATATATATATATATATATATATATATATATATATTAACTGCGGGCACACAAGCAAGTGGCACATGTCTAAGCATATGCAGATGCGTGCATGTGTGTGCGTGGGCGCTTTGACAGATAATGCTTAGGCACGGTAACACAATGATGACATGCCACCCACATTCAAAGACTCTGAGTGTGCTTCTCCGTCAGTTTGGGCGTCCGGGCTTTTCGCAAACGCAAGAATCATCCAATGGAAATGAAGACTCAATAATCATTTATCTAAGTGTAATGAGAACGCTAACTTAATTACAATACCGGGAGAGCGCCCGTGTTTCCTTTCCCCTTGTCTACACGTGATAATACTGGTTTGCGCTGCTGCCCTTGTTATTAATGTAATGGTTTGTGAGTGTCATCCACAAAATACTGCCGGAGCTTTGGAGGTCACTAGTTGGTATTATGTTGATGGCGATTTACATCAGTGGGTAAATGTAGGGATACGTTATTTATTTATTTTTTATTTTTTCAGGGAGGGGGTTGTGAGGGTTGGGGTGGGGTGGGGTGGGGTGGGGGGTAAAAGGTGTTTATAGTAATCGTTGGAGATTGTTGTAATAATGATGTGGTTGTGTTTTACACCGTCTAGCACCGGGGTAGTTGTTATTACTAGTGAGGTCTTTGTTTTAAGCTAAGCTACTGCTGTGGGTTCTAATTAAAATGGGTTATTTAGAATGATATTGCTTTTACTGTCCCCAATATTGGTATTGTTGCAGCCTTGGTTAGATAATAATGCCACTGCTATTAGTGTTATTCTCTCTGCTGAGACAGTTTGGTATCCATTATCCTTATGGTTGCTTTGGTGTTTATTGAGTCTAGTATTATTTGTTGTTGTCATACTTGTTGCGATATTGACAAAGAGATTGTCCTGGTGATAGCAAGAACAATGACAAGTCCGATTTTTTTTTTTCTTCCAATTCCGCTCCTTCTTTTCTTTTCTTCTCTTCTTCTTCTCCTTCTTCTTCTTCTTCGTCTTCGTCTTCTTCTTCTTCTTCTTCTTCCTCCTCTTCCTCCTCTTCCTCCTCCTCCTCCTCCTCCTCCTCCTCCTCCTCCTCCTCCTCCTCCTCCTCCTCCTCCTCCTCCTCCTCCTCCCCTTCCTCCTCTTCCTCACCCACCTGCTCCTCCTCCTCATTCCACATGTACTTTTACTTGTAGTAGTATTTTATTTCTACCACATTTACTACTACTACTACTACTACTATTACTGCTACTGCTACTATTACTACTGTAGCTGCAACTGCTGCAACTGCTACATCTGCTGCAACTGCTACATCTGCGTCTACTTCTTTCACTTACCAACACTGACCATCAATTATAATGATACCAGTAAAGATGATAATGGGAATACTGTTTCTGTTATTACTGATAATAACTATTAACTGAATTATGAGCGTTGTTAATACGATTGTCATGTTGACATTATGATGCCGTTAAAGAAAAAACAAAACAAAACATAAAGACACGTGTAAAGTAAGTTAAAATAGAAGCAGCAGGAGAAGGACGAGGAGAAGAAGAAGAGAAATAAGGTAAAAGAAAAAAAAAAGTAAATACAAAGATGAGAATGATAAAAGTGATGATAAGGATAGTAATGTGATAATGATAATGGTAGTAATAATGATAATGATGATAACAATAATGATGATGATAGTAATGATACTAATTATAATTATGATAACGATGCTAATAATGATAATAGTAACGATGATAATAACACGAAACCGAAAGAAATCCCGTAGGTAAGGTCCCTGAAGGAGACGGGGGAGGGGGGAGGGGGGAGGGGGAAGTTCACAGTGGACAGCTGAGTGAGGAGTGCGGCGCCCTCTGATATTGGCACTCCCGACACCCGCCTCCGCCTCATGATAGGGGCCTGACAAGTGGCACACACCTGGCCGTGACACATGCCAAAATCAGTTCATGACACCTGCTGCTACCTGTTCGCGCCGGGCGGTCTGCAAAATAGGCATGCTTTAACAATAGAATGCGGGGACGTGCAGCCTGCTTGCACTTCTTGAAATGAAATGTTGACCGGGAAGAAAGGCTGGTTTTCTTGAAGTGCTTGGCTTTGTCGACGCCGCTGGTAGACGCATGTTAGGGATTGAAGGCGTGTTGCTGTGTTGCAAAATGTTGTCGGGAATGAGTTTTGCTTTGATGATTTTTTTTTGTATGACTTTTTTTTCATTTATTTTTCTTCTCTTCTGTTCTTGTTTCTTTTGTTCTGTTCTCTTCTCCCTCTCTTTCTCTCTATCCCTCCCTCTCTCCCTCTCTCCCTCCCTTTCCTCTACCCCTTCCACCCTTTCCTTCAATCTCCCCCACTCCTCTCTCACTCCCCTTCTTCCACCCACTCCCTCCACCCACTCCCACAATTTCCCCTTTCCATCCCTCAACTCTCAAAATCAGATGCTTTCGGTCCCTCTGCTCGCTCGTTCCCAATTAAAATTAGGCTAACCGCAGCATCCTTCGTGCTCTTAAACCGCTAAATGCATTGGATGTCTGTATGTGTTTGTGATTGTGTTTGTGTGTGTGTTTGTGCGTATGTTTGTGCGTGTATTTGTGTGTGTGTGTGTGTGTGTGTGTGTGTGTGTGTGTGTGTGTGTGTGTGTGTGTGTGTGTGTGTGTGTGTGTGTGTGTGGTGTGTGTTTGGGTTTGTGTGTCTGTGTGTATGTGTTTTATTGTAGACAACAACGTGAGTAGGAAGTGGGGTGGGGGAAGACGAGAGGGGGGAGGGGCAGGGAGAGGGATAGAGAGAGGGAGAGGGAGAGGGAGAGGGAGAGGGAGAAGGAGAAGGAGAAGGAGATATTGAGGGTAAGGATGAGGATGATGATGAGAGAGAAAGAGAGACAGACAGAAACAGAGACAGACACACATACATTCAAACAAACGAACCCACCTATCAGGAAATCCAAGCAAATACACCCCCCCCTTCCAAAAAAAAGCCAAGGTAGATGGACGGGAATGAAGGAAGGAAAGAAAGAGCAAACCCGGAAATAAGCCAAGGGGGAGGAAGGGCTTAATGGCGGAAGTCGCGAACAAGCGAGGGGAAACAAATGAAGGGAAACAAATGAAGGGAAACCGAGGTATTGGGATACATGAAGAAGAAGAAAAAGGAGGAGGTGGGGAAAGGGGGGGGAGAAAAGGAGGTGAGGAAGGAAGAAAGGGGAAGGGTGAAGTGACAGCGAAGGAGAAATGAAGAGGAAGAGGGAAGGAGGAGTGGAGAGAGTGAAGGGGCGGGAAAGAGGAGTGAGTAAGCGAGTGAGAGAGGAGTAAGTAAGCGAGAGAGAGAGAAGTGAGTAAGCGAGAGAGAGAGAAGTGAGTAAGCAAGAGTGAGAGAAGTGAGTGAGCAAGAGAGAGAAAAGTGAGTAAGCAAGAGAGAGAGAAGTGAGTAAGCAAGAGAGAGAAATGTGAGTAAGCAAGAGAGAGAGAAGTGAGTAAGCGAGAGAGAGAGAAGTGAGTAAGCAAGAGAGAGAGAAGTGAGTAAGCAAGAGAGAGAGAAGTGAGTAAGCAAGAGAGAGAGAAGTGAGTAAGCAAGAGAGAGAAAAGTGAGTAAGCAAGAGAGAGAAAAGTGAGTAAGCAAGAGAGAGAGAAGTGAGTAAGCAAGAGAGAGAAGTGAGTAAGCAAGAGAGAGAAGTGAGTAAGCGAGAGAGAGAGAAGTGAGTAAGCAAGAGAGAGAGAAG